>NC_088379.1:187065416-187388333 GCF_037993035.2 Macaca fascicularis
CAAGCAATCCTCCTGCCTCAGACTCCTGGGTAACTGGGAACTGGGACTACAGGCACACACTACCACATCTGACTGTAGAAACCAACATACTTAATTATAACTCAGATGTGCCAAATTTCTAAGATGTTATAATAATACATCATCATTTTATTTATTTATTTATTTATTTATTTATTTATTTATTTTGAGACGAAGTCTCACTGTTGCCCAGGATGGAGAATAGTGGCATGATCTCAGCTCAGTGCTACCTTCACCTCCTGAGTTCAAGCGATTCTCCTGCCTCAGCCTCCCGAGTAGCTGGGATTACAGGTGTGCACCACCACACCCGGCTAATTTTTGTATTTTTAGTAGAGACAGGGTTTGGCCATGTTGACTAGGCTAGTCTTGAACTCCTAATGTCAGGTGATCTACCTGCTTCAGCCTCCCAAAGTGCTGAGATTAGAGGCATGAACCACCATGCCTGGCCCATCATCATTTTAAAATTTAATTTTAATTGGTAGTGTGGTAATTATTGTCCAGCAACTGTTTATTATTGCCACCTTTATTTTATTTTATTTTATTTATTTGTTTTGAGACAAAGTCTCGCTCTGTGGCCCAGGCTGGAGTGCAGTGGTGTGATCTCGGCTCACTGCAAGCTCCGCCTCCCGGGTTCCCGCCATTCTTCTGACTCAGCCTCCCGAGTAGCTGGGACTACAGGCGCCGCCACCTCGCCCGGCTAGTTTTTTGTATTATTTTTAGTAGAGACGGGGTTTCACTGTGTTAGCCAGGATGGTCTCGATCTCCTGACTTTGTGATCCGCCCACCTCGGCCTCCTAAAATGCTGGGATTACAGGCGTGAGCCACCGCGCCCGGCCTATTGCCAGCTTTTAAAAAATCAACACTAAGTATGTGGTTTAAAGCAACATTTAGAAAATGCTTTGTAATTCAAATACCAGTGAACCTGGATAAAAAGTCAAGAAGTCTTACAATGCAGTGCCCTTCCCATAGGCATACCCAACCCTAAACCATTAGGAGGGACGGACATCTTCAAGGTGATTGCCAGGTTATTTCAAGGACAGTAGTGAGAATCTGGATATTTATATTGAGTTCTCTGATTTCTTCATATTAGTATATGCTTTGTCGTGTGCTGTGTTAAAGAAGCAAAGATAAAATGTTCATTATCTTTGCATTATTTTCTTCAAGAGTAGTTTCAGTGTGTGAAGAGCATGTGAATGTGACAATCGCAAGTGGCCATCATCAGTAAGTGAAAGTAAGTGTGGAGTACCAATGTGCCTTTGCTTATCTGGAACCTGAAATTTTTGTTAGAAAACTAGAAAAGAAACTGGATAACAATTTATAGTTAAATGGGCCAGGCGTGGTGGCTCACACCTGTAATCCCAGCACTTTGGGAGGCCTAGACAGTCTGATCACCTGACGTCAGGAGTTTGAGACCAGCCTAGCCAACAGAGTGAAACCCCATTCTCTACTAAAAGTACAAAAATCAGCTGGACATGGTGGCACGCGCCCGTAATTCCAGCTACTTGGGAGGCTGAGGCAGGAGAATCGCTTGAACTCAGCAGACAAAGGTTGCAGTGAGCCAAAATCACGCCACTGCACTCCAGCCTGGGTGGGGTGACAGAGTGAGACTCCATCTCAAAAAAAAAAAAAAAAAAAAAAAAATTCATAGTTAAATATCTCCTCGTACAGGCTTATATCAGTAATATATTTTGTGAACTATTATTTTAAATAAGGACTAAAATAGAATTGCTTCCACTTTAACAGTCTACTGACAGTTTCTAACAGTGAAGATACTACCTGGTATTTGGAAATATTAGAAAGCTCTGGCTTTCCTATTTTGATCCATTTGTTTACTTCCTGCATTTTTAAAAATTGACTTTAGCATAAATAGTAGCAGTCTGCTCTTTTTTCCTTTTAAAAGTTTATGTTTAATTGTGTAATAATTATATGAATCCATTCTTATAAAATTAAATAATATGATAAATCATATCTATTTCATAAACACTTTTCTTCACGTTAAATTGACTGAATTTAAGATGGTGGTAATAAAAACGGGAGCCTTTGTTTACCCAGATCATAGGTACCTTGCTTTTTTGCAATTATTTTTCACTGTTGTGTTTCTTCTAGAGATACCATTTAGTCATTCTGCATGGTCCCAGGTGAGGTGACATTAAAACCAAGAAGGCTGTGCCGTGTGAACATTCATCTTTTGGATGAATGGAGATGTGCTAGGCCTTTATCAGGTCATCCGACTCCTCGGGACGCTTTCTAGGATAAAGATACATATGTAAATGTATCTGGTGGGCTCCCACGATGGAGTGGCAGAGCTCATCTGTAGAGTTTCCTCCTAAGTCCAGGATGATCTGCCATGAGAAATTGCGTGAGGCAATTTGAGTTCTCCAAAATTAACAAGAATGAATAAAAATAAGTGAATCCTTTGATACTGCGGTGGATGCGGTGGGGTGAAATGCTATCTGAGATTTGCCTTGAGATACTTCAGAAAGGAAGGAAAGAATTGGCAGGGGGTGCAGTCATTTTCAAATGGAGGTGATGGGTATATGGGTGTTTGTTGTTTTATTTTTCTTCTAGTTTTGAAATTTTTCACAATAAAAACATACTGAGGAGTTATTTTTAGGCAGTTTAAGAAATATTAACCCAGAGACATAATGCAAATGCCGGTCTTTTGATGGTGTTTGTGGAGCTGTGGTCTGGGAGAGAGATGTGTGCATTACCTCAACACTACTTTGTGGTATAATTTTTCTGCCGAAAGAAAGTGTTTATTATATGGCTTTTACCTTTTAAGAACTTTAAAAATATTTTCCCTTTACAAAGTCCACGTTTATAAGACATGAGAGAGTTTAATTAAAGTTAAAAAAGAAATAATTGAACACTTAAGGTTAGGGTTTTATTTCAGGGTTACCAAAACCTGCCTCTCTCCTCTGACTGGTATCACTTTCAGATGAAAATGAGTGAATGAAATCGGAGCATTGCCAGACTCCCAGTTTCCTTTCTACTCCAAGATTATATGTTGCATGACTCTACATTTGCAAGATTTTCCAGATGACCCCAGAGGGGCATATTCACAGGTGTTAATCTCTTATAAAGTTATTATAATTTTGTTTTTTTAAAAATGTGGGTAATATGTCAAATACCATTAATATCCAGGCAGTCCGGTATTTTAAATCTGTCTGTGGATATTACTGGTCAGCATTACAATAAAAGGTAACGCTGTGGTGTTTTCAGTGTATTGAGGTAAAATGAAAGGGAAATGTTGAACCTGTGTTTATTACTGTGGAGGGAATCTGACACTCCATTGCACCCTGATTATTATTTTTTTTTTTTTTGAGACGGAGTCTCATGCTGTTGCCCAGGCTGGAGTGCAGTGGCGCGATCTCGGCTCACTGCAAGCTCCGCCTCCCGGGTTCCCGCCATTCTCCTGCCTCAGCCTCCTGAGTAGCTGGGACTACAGGCGCCCGCCACCGCGCCCGGCTAATTTTTTGTATTTTTAGTAGAGACGGGGTTTCACTGTGGTCTCGATCTCCTGACCTTGTGATCCGCCCGCCTCGGCCTCCCAAAGTGCTGGGATTACAGGCTTGAGCCACCGCGCCCGGCCTGCACCCTGATTATTTTTTATACCCTAAGCTAAGTAGAATAACGCTGCTACGAAGCTGTCAGGAGAAGCGTGTCAGACACTAAGTGTATCATGCAATCGGACTGGTGTCGCACTGGAAAAGCCAGTAGTTGGGAAGGGAAAAAAAGTGACCTTGCACTCTCAACATTGTCTTTACACTGAGTAGAACAGATGAGATTGTGAATTATTCAGAGCATGAAAGCTTATAATTGTTAGCAGTGGTGGCGGCGATAGAGGAGAGAGGCAGGGCTGTTGTAGTCCAAATGTCTGATTCTATTAGACATCAAAGGAATCTTTTTCTTAAAACCATCTTTGGGAATTTGGGTGGTGTGGACTCCGTGAAGAATCCTCTCCTCTGTTTGACACCTTTTTGGGAATCTGGGTCAAAGAGGCACAAGTTAATATGTAGCATATATATATATATATAGAGAGAGAGAGAGAGAGAGAGAGAGGAAGTGAAGAATAAAGGAACAAAGACACTCTAGGGAGAGGATTTGCTGTTTCCACAGGTGACACAGCCACGCCGTTATCCTCCATATCACTATTAAGGGTTGGTCTTGGGTTTCTAGTTTCCAGCGCTTTGATATTGTTTCACTTCTTCCTTGTGGTTTCAATACTGCAGGCTTTGGGTTAAGCATAGATGGTATTTGATTGTGAATTAGGTGAAAATTCAGTATACCTAGGTTAATGCTTGTTTGTAAATATTTGGGAAGTCTGGTGAGCATGCTAGACAGAATATAGTGTAAGGAATTTACAGTCATATCACTTGGAACCGTAATGTTTTCTGCGTATGTTTCTTAGTCTTTGTTTGTTTTGCAAAGAGCCAACTGCTCCCCATTTATAGTCCGCGTGTGTTTATTTAGGCTCCACTGTATGTCTGGTACTGACTCTGGGGCCCACAACTGAAAATACAAGACCAGGTTCTTGCTCTGAAGAAGTTGTCAGCTACCTAGGGAGACAAAACCATTTTGCGGCAACACGTGAAGACAGATCTGTACGACCCACAGAATGCAAGTCCTCTAGAAGGTGCATGAGGAAGCTGCTCATTTTAAGCCAAAGTTGTTTGGAAAGGCTGCAGAAAGCATGTAGCCACAGAGCTGTTTCTGGAGGATAGGACGATTTGGAGGATGGGAAGAAGTGGAGAATGGGAAGGTGTGGGAAGTCAAAGGCAGATGTCAGAACCTCAGTGGAAGCGTGGAACTGTGAAGGGAATGTGTGCATGGAGCTACCAGAGAAGCACAGCCTCTGTTGTCGGAGAGCACGGATGTTTTCGGAGATGGACCAAGGCTGGACCAAAACTACTAACCATCAAAAGAAAAAAAAATGCCTTTAAACAACTTGCAGATTAAAATTGATAATTAATAATTAAAATCGATTGAAACTGATGGTTAACCACTGATCATCTTTCTGAAGCAGATGTCTTTTGGGGGTGGGAGGCTACTTCCTGGGGCTTTGCTGGGCATCCCCGCAACACAGTCTCCTGATGCAGGAGCTGCACCGCGGCTTGCACTGTCCGCGCAGTACCCATCACAACTATTCTGTCTGGCAGCTGGCCTCACACCCTCTTGCTTCTGGGATCCCCTAAACTGCAGGGCAGCTTTCTTGCTGGGTATTGCCAAGGGTATGGGCAAGACAGCTTGAGTCCAGCTACTTTCCATTACAACCTGGTGATTCATGAAGACAGCAGCGTCTTTGCCACAAGGAACAGTAGCCATGCAGGCAGCTCCCTGTTTCTGCCTTTCTCTTAAACCTGCCATTCTACAGTTTTCTTTTCCCTTCTCAGATAAGCCCAGCATAGATCAGCAGATCGGCAGGGGCCCACTGAACTGTTCAGCCAGAGATGGGAACGCCGTTCTCTACTTCTTGCCGGCATGCCTGTCTCTACCAGAGCGTATCCCTTCTTTGGCTTTCACTTGAGAGGGAGAAAGTTCTCACCACAAACTGCATCTCCACAAGGCTGACAGACCCTCCGCCCCCCACATCTCTTCCCTCTACCTCCCCAGCCCTTTCTGTAGATGCGGAAGGTTGTGGGTGGTGACGGTTGGGAACAGGCCTAGCTCTTGGCAAGCCTTAGAGACTGTGTTTGCTCTCAATTGTTGACACTTCTCAGAATGTGGGGCTCTCAATCCTTTGTCCTCAGCTTTGGTCCCTTGTGGTAAATTGCGGGTAATACGAAAAAACCCCACTCCTTTTGCCAACTGACCACCACCCCCTCTCACCAGGACTATTACCGAAGACCCTGAAATGGTCTCCATACTTGTGGTCTTGCCCCCTCCTTTCTCCCTAGCGTGTGGTCCACTCTACACTTAGCAGCCAGAGAAATCTTTTTGAAACAGACATCACATTGCATAACGGCCAGACTGAAACTCTTCAATGACTGACCACTGCTGTTAAAATAAAACACAGACCAGGCACGGTGGCTGACATCTGTAATCCCAGTGTTTGGGGAGGCCAAGGGAGGAGGATTGCTGAGGCCAGGAGTTCGAGACCAGCCTGAGTAACATCGTAAGACCCAGTCTCTACAAAAAAGTTTAAAAATTAGCCGGATGCCATGGTGTGTGACTATAGTTCCAGCTACTGAGGAGGCTCAAGTGGGAGGATCACTTGGGTTCAGGAGTTCAAGACTGCAGTGAGCCATGACCACGCCACTGCACTCAAGCTTGGGTGACAGAGCGACACTCCGTCTCTAATAAATAAACTAAAATAAAGTAAATTCCCAAATTGCCCAGTGTGATGTGGCCCCTCCCTGGTTCTCTGTCTCTGTCACACTCCACTTTCACTCATTCCTTCAGCTTCAGCCTCACAGACTTTTTGTTGGTGGCTGTAATATATCAAGCTTTTGCAATTTCAGAGAATTTGCATTTGCACTTCCTTCCACTTGAAATGCCCTTTCCTTAGACCTTCATGTCTGCCTCTTCCTTTCCGCTCCTAAGGAATGAATCCTTCTGTCGGTTCAAACATCACTTCCTACGAAATGTTTTTCCTGACCAGCCTAGGACAAGTAGTTGCTCCTCTCCTCAACAATCCCTTTATTTCCTAGTATACTTTTCTTTCTTTTCTTTTCATTTATTGTTTATTTATTTATTTATTTTTATTTTTATTTATTTATTTTTTTTGAGATGGAGTCTTGCTCTGTCACCCAGGCTGAAGTGCAGTGGTGCGATCTCGGCTCACTGCAAGCTCCGCCTCCCAGGTTCACGCCGTTCTCCTGCCTCAGCTTCCCAAGTAGCTGGGACTACAGGCGCTGCCACCACGCCCGGCTAATTTTGTTTTTGTATTTTAGTAGAGATGGGGTTTTACCATGTTGGCCAGGCTGGTCTTGAACTTCTAACTTCGTGATCCGCCCGCCTCCACCTCCCAAAATGCTGGGATTACCCAGGCTGGAGTGCAATGGCGATCTCGGGTCACCACAACCTCTGCCTCCCAGGTTCAAGTGATTCTCCTCCCTCAGCCTCCCAAGTAGCTGGGATTACAGGCATGTACCACCACACCAGCTAATTTTGTATTTTTAGTAGAGACGAGATTTCTCCATGTTGGTCAGGCTGGTCTCAAACTCCCGACTTCAGGTGATCTGCCCACCTCGGCCTCCCAAAGTACTGGGATTACAGGTGTGAGCCACTGCGGCTGGCCTATTTATTTATTTTTAATAGAGACAGGGTCTCGCTATGTTGCCACATTGGTCTCCAACTCCTGGATTGGAGCGATCCTCCTGCCTCAGCCTCCCAGGGTGCTGGGATTACGGGAGTGAGTGCCCAGCCCCTCCTTTTCCTTTTTATTTTCCTTGAAGCAGCCATCACTTCTGGAATTATACTCCATTATTTATCAACATGTTTACTTGTTTTCATGTAAGTTCCACAGGGACAGGAATTTTGTCTTCTCTTGTTCCTCACTCTACCCAGAATCTGAAAATGTGTCTGGCACATGGTGGGTTTTCAGTAAACATCGGTTGAATGAGTGGATGGATGGATTTATTCAGCAGTTGCAACTACTATGTGGCAGGCATTGTGTCAAATGATTACACAGACTAGGTACTGCCATTTCCCTGTTTTAAGTGAAGAAGTTGACTTCAGACTGGAGTGACTTCTCCAGCTGTTCAGTAGAAAAAGGAACTGAAATTAGCCGCTGTGGACTCTGACTCTAGAGAACTGGCTGTTGCTACCATCAGCCTGGAGCTTCTCATGGAGCACAGGGTGGAACACCAGAGTATACAAAGTCATTCTCTCAGGTCCACCACATCTACTCCAAAAAGAAAAGAAAAAACAAAAAACAAGTGGGGGGCTGGAAATGTGCTAAGCAATTTAACTGGCCACCAATTTTAAAGATTCATGTGAGGGCCAGGTACAGTGGCTCATGCCTGTAATCCCAGCACTTTGGGAGGTTGAGGCAGGAGGATCGCTTGAATCCAGGAGGTGGAGACCAGCCTGGGCAACACAGCAAGACCCTGTCTTGGCAAAAAATAAAAAAATAAAAATTAGCTTGGCATGGTGGCGCACACCTGTAGTCCCAGCTACTTGGGAGGCTGATGTGGAAGGATCACTTGAGCCTGGGCGGTGGAGGCTTCAGGGAGCTGTGACTGTGCCACTGTACTCCAGCCTGGGCAAGGGTGAGATGCTGTCTCTACAAAAAATTTTAAAAGATTTATATTAAAACGCATTTAGATGTTTGGTTTCGTGATGTGTAGTGAAACATTTGTCCAGTTTAGATAAAGGACTTGCTCTGTCTACAGGGGCTTGTTCCTGGCCCCGCTCTCTGGATGTGTCGTTGCGCCCTCTGCTGGGTGTGCAAGGGCCGAGGGTGGGCAGTGCAGGACCCTGCCCTCTGCCCACCCAGGAGGCCACCAGCACTCTGCAGGGACACGTGTACTTGTCGCAGCTGTCCTGTACACATGACCCAACGTAGCAGCCAAGTTTGATTTATGTTATCCAATAAATCTTTAACTAAATCTTATTGAGGGAAACATTTATTGAAAAGTTAAAGTTTGAGCTTAGGAAAAATAAGATCATATACATATTTTGTTCTTTCATAAGCCAATGAGATCAATTTAGAAACCAAGCCCTTCACCTGCTGAGTCTAATAAACATTAATTGAGAATCTTGTATGTGAGGCTTAGAGGTGTATGAAAATGAATCCGGCAGAACGCTGGCCTTGTAGAAGTTGAATTTAATGGGATGATTTCATGTTCCAGTGTCTCCAGATTAAAACCCTAGTGTGTTGACCAAGTCGCTTCAGTGTCTAGTTGCCCACGGCTCCACCCTAGAGGTGACACTCAGGACCCCAGAGCAATTCCACCAACCTGCCTTGCCATTCTGCCCCTCCCTGTGGATGCCTCATTCCTCTGCCTGGGACCCCTCCGGCCAGGTCACTCCCGCCCATTCCCTACGGTGACATTCAAAGGTCCTCTCCTCCGAGACGGCCTCTCTGCCATGCCCTTCCTCGCTGGGGCTAATCATTCTGTGTGTTAGCTGACCAGCCACTTGCTGTCTTCCTGTGTCGCTGTGGACTAACCGGCGGCGCACTGTCTTATTCTGTGTGTCTCCAGATCGGAGAGTGGTGAGCCTAGCATGTGGTAAGTGTGCGGTGAGTGCTGTCGACTGAATGAGTGATGAATGAACGAATGAACTGTGAGCTGGCACTTTACCTGCTTCCTCGCCTTACTGCTTTCAGGGCAGCCCCAGAAACCGGGTTGCAGCTGCAGAGGCCTGGTTTCTGAAGCCTGAAACTGAGCAGTTGCTTGTATTTTGCACGTTCTTGGGACGACTCTGCCACCAGTTTATCTCTAGAATGCCTGGAACCGTTGCTAGATGTAATGTGGTCATCAAACCAAACTTGGCGACTTTTAAAAATGGTTTTACATCCCTAAAAAGCCTTTTAAATAGGAGGGCTTTTTAAAATTTGAGGCGGAGTCTTGCTTTGTCGCCTAGGCAGGAGTGCGGTGGCACCATCTCTGCTCGCTACAATCTCCATCTCCCGAGTTCAAGACATCCTCCTGCCTCAGCCTCCCGAGTAGCTGGGATTACAGGCACGCGCCACCACGCCTAGCTAATGTTTGTATTTTTAGTTGAGACAGGGTTTCACCATGTTGGCCAGGCTGATCTCAAACTCCTGACCTCAAGTGATCCTCCCGCCTCGGCCTCCTAAAGTGCTGGGATTACAGGCGTGAGCCACCGCACCCGGCCAAAGAGGAGTTTAACTGCACAGACTCTCAGACTGATCAGTAGGCAATGTGAAGCAAGTGCAGGATCCTTGTGCTGAGCCCTGTGTGCCCCGAGCTGGCTGGTCTCTGGCAGACTTCCCACGGAGGACAGGAACCTGAGCCTGTGTGTCCGTGGCCCCATTTGTCCCTGACCCCAGGTTGTTTTACAAAGCTGCTTGAAAGAGGGTCTCCAAAGGCCACTTAGCGGCCAGGAGACAAAGCGTGAAAGAGCCTGGTATGTGAGGATGTGGAGTCATAGTGACAGAGCAGGACAGAGAGGCAGTTCCAGGAGATCATAGGAAATAAGGTGCACGCATCAGAAGGAAGTGTAGATTTCAGTTGTGATGATGCCCCACTGTGTGTCCCACGCAGCGCCGGATGCCTGTACCTCGTCACATCAGTGAGCCCTCACAGCCTCCTGTGAGACTGAACAATATTACCCTCCCCATGGTACAGCTGAGGAAGCAGCCTCAGAGAGGTTATGTGATGTGCTCCAGGTCACACAGCTGATTAACTGTCAGAGCCATGACAGAAACCAAAGCCAGCTTGACTTCAGAGTATGCACGCATCCGTCCTCGTGGTGTCTTCTCCGGGGATGTGATGGATGCACACAGACGATGCTGAGGAGCAGAGCACACCGGACAGCCCAGAGGGGGCGTGTTCGCACGGGATACTGTCTCCGGGCCCTCTAGGGTCCTGAACTCAGCTGTGTGTGTGGGGCTTGGAGGGAGGCAGGGAGACTCCAATCACATCATGTGCGTCACATTCCTGTTATTCAGCCCAGAATGGTTTTCTTTGTAATCTTATTAAAACTTGGACGTCTTAGATAAGGACCCATAAAAAAGTTTTCCCCAAAACATTTTTATGCTTGTCTTTTTTCCTTTTTCAGCCCATGAAAAAGCTGTTTTTGCCATATGAGTGCCTTCTGTTGTTTATGGAACAAACTACAGGGCTAAAGAACGATTTGGCACTGCTATATTTCTTTTAATGAGAAAAATACGATGCTATAAAGATTTATTGTAAAAAAAAATGTAGGATATTAGAAGGTGGGCATATTGATACCTGCAACTAAGCGTAGAGAAGAACAAAAACAGAGCCATCTCAGAGGCCCCATGATTGGGGTGACGTTATTTCATGGTATTCCACACTTACACACATTTGGGAATATTTTCTGTGTGAAATTCACCTTAAAAAAATGAACAGTGCCTGTCTTGGTAATAGACTGCTTGTCTCACAGAGTTAGATTTTTGTCCCTTAGGATCTAGCCAAGGAGTGGAGATGTTTTCCTAAAATATTTCTTGTTCTATTTTTCCAGTGTTACAAAATGTTAGTTTCTGTGACTATTATCTATATTGTTTGAAAAGGGTTGTGTCTACATCAGCCACCAATTCCAAAAGGTGTGTGTTTTTGTCACAGTTCCTTTGAGATCACAGATCCGCATGGTCGTGTGGGTAAATGCTTCACGCTTTGATCTTTTCTCCCTTTCCCTCTCTGAAAGTGGACGTTGAGCCCTTACTCTGTGCTAGGCTTTAGGAAAATAGTACCCAGGGGATTCGCTCTCTGCCCTTAAAGAACTTACAATGGGCTTGAAAATACAGATTAATAAACAAGGACAACTTGAGTGACATTAGTGTAAATATGCTAAGGAAGTACATTAGGCCCAGGTGGTTGCTGTCCAAAGGAAGAGCATCACAGCTGAGAGCTGAAGGATGCGGAGGAGTTAACTAGGGGGAGAGGTGGACACAATCCCAAGCCCAGGGTACAACATGCTCAGAGACCCAGAGGCGGGAGCGGGCATGGTGCTGTCTGGGAGCTGGGCTTATTGTCATGAACACACTCTATTACTAGCTGCCTTCACTGATTGCTTCCATGTGTTGCACACTTCATTAAGTACACCAGTGCACTGTCTCCCTTCAGCCTTGCACAACCCTGTGGGTTAGGTCTTTTAATCCCTACTTTTTAGCTGAAGAACCAAAGCCATTAAAAGTTAAGTAATTCTTCTAGGATGTCGTAACAAGTGGAGTCCATAGTCAGGGCATGGAGCTAGTCTGCTGCCCATCTTACTCCACTGCCCATGGGCATCTTTGAGGCGATTCAGCAGAGGGGATTCAAAACCAGCCTCCATCCAAAGCAGACTTGCTAACAGTGGCACCAGAAAGGACAGCAGGTCCCTTATCAGAGTCAGCATGGTTTTAGAAGCTGGGTGGGTAAAATGAACCTTCCATACAGGAAAATCTGGAGACCTTACGTGGAATTCACTTACATTAAAGGGGGTGGAAGGATGCGTCTCTCTTCCTCTTTCTCTTTCTCCTGCTTTCTTCCTTTCTTGAGATATCAAAGTTGGCAAGAGCCAATGAATTTGAACTGAAGAACAATGAAGCTTTCCACCTTTCAAAGGAATCCTGATATGTTGAACCAAAGAGCAAGAATGGTGCTAATTTTCAGTGGTATTCTAGCACCCTCTGACCCTGAACAAAAACAAAAGCATAGACGTTTGCCTTTGACATTCGCTGTATCCTTTCTATGGTTCTCCAACACCTGGTAACCCGCTGCCTCCTCTGCATTCTTTAAAGGCCCCCACCCCGAATCCCTTCCAAATTTTTTCTCCCTTTGGCCCTCCTCAATCAAAACTCTCTTTCCCTGAGCCCTCAATTAATTAGATCTGATTATCTAATTAAACTAATTCGCACTGAGGTATGAATGAGGCTTAACCCTCCCAGGGGGCATTTGCATTTTAAAAGAGGAGCTTGTTAACCCAAATGCCTTGACAATGACAATTAGTGGCATGTGTGGGGAGATACATTTTGGGAGGTTGGGTCTTTCCTGCGCTCCCTGCGTCCTAGGCCATCACAGGCCCGGGTAAGCTTCAGGATTTCCTCTACCAGGGAGTCAGAGGCATTGGAGTCAGCATCGCAGATCCCTACCATCTGCGCCTCTGCTTTTGACGATTGGCTGGGTTTATAAAAAAATGTCATCGCTTAAGAAGAGGGTTCCTACTAATACTGTGAAACTTCAGTTGTGGTTGTGAAGTGCTTTCTTTTCTTAGAATCAGCCTGCGAGATTCGTGGAGGTCTAAGAATTCTGAGTGACAAATTTTTAGGATTTCTAGATTGGAGATCTCCAGATTGAAGATCTAGATCCTAGGTGGAAGATTCCAGGACAACAGCAACTGTGGCTGCCCCGAAACAGTCAGTGTTCACCCTGGGTTTTTTTCACCCTAACTTCAAATCCCTAAACAGACTCTTTTTTTTTTTTTTTTTTTCAATGAGAAAGAGAAGTATTTGTGTTCCAGCCTGGAATTGACATGGGGCAAAAGTTGACCAAAGTGAGAGCGTCTGGGTGAGAAGCGGTTGTGAAAGTCCCCATGGTCATGCCTTGCTGTGGCCCTCTCTGTGAAGAGATAGAAAGGCTGTTTTGTTCCCCAGTGCCTGTGAGCTCGAAGTGAAATAGTACATTCCAACAAGATCCAGATTAAGGAAAAGAACTGGGAATCCAGCCAGGAGTTGCTATACTACTGACCATGGCTTTGCATTTATCAAGAATGCCAAATGTTATCACTTCCCATCAATGGATATGGATCCCATGTATAAACACAACCTAAAAATGTGTGGGGTGTTCTTTTCTTGGGATGTGACTCAGAAATCTTGAAAATAAGAATATGGACAAGCATAATGTATATGCCCATTACCATTATCGATTGTTTTCTTAAAGCCTCTTGGTGCAATACCTATTTTTGCTATAATTTTGGGATGCTTATTGCACTTTTTGCACCTTTTTTCTTATTTTTTGGTGCATTTAATGTCCCTATAAAATGTTGAGAGGTGGGTAGGGGCAGGGGCTACACTTTGACATTTTGATAAAGAATTGGGATTTTCTGCTCTATTTTGAGTGATGGATTTAGAGGATTATTTTATGTGAATGCTAAATGATTTTACATGCATTCATTCCTATAATATATAATATTTAAATTAATTAAATTTCCTGGAAAGATAAAAAGTGATGTGTATTATTGATGATATGAGACACAGTGTTGCATTTCTTCGGAATATATATGGAAACAAGTGATATATGTGTGCTTTTCTTTTTCCTTTTTTTTGTTTTTTTTTTTTTGAGACAGAGTCTCACTCTGTCACCCAGACTGGAGTGCAGTGATGCTATCTCGGCCCACTGCAGCCTCTGCCTCGTGGGTTCAAGTGATTCTCCTGCCTCAGCCTCCCAAGTGGCTAGGATTACAGGCACCTGCCACCACGCCCAGCTAATTTTTGTATTTTTATTAGCAATGGGGTTTCACTATGTTGTCCAGGCTGGTCTCGAACTCCTGACCTCAGGTGATCCTGAGGCCTCCCGAAGTGCTGGGATGACAGGTGTGAGCCATTGTGCCCGACGGTATATGTGCTTTTCTAATCTTTATATTTTAAGATTCTAACCCTTGTAGCAAAAACAAATATTAATCCTGTAAAGCTTCAGAAAGCAGAGCTGAGATGTAAGAGCAAAACAAATAATATAAGGGGAAGCAGTAAAAATTGTGATTAAACCTTTCATCCGATTATTTTTCATTTCATATGCTATTTGAGTTTTTATCTTTATGTTTTGCTTCATGGAAGAGATGAGTTTGAAATCCGGATAACGCATTCACAAGGGAAGACGTAACTGCTGACCATGTATATTTGAGTTGTCAGGACCTAAAAATTAAACAGGAAGAGCTGACCAGATGGGAACAAACAAAATTGAGTTATTGTTAAGTGATATGAGTTCATACAATTATTATTTTTTATTTTTGAGATAGAGTTTCACTCTTGTTGCCCAGGCTGGAGTGCAGTGGTGCGATCTCGGCTCACCACAACTTCTGTCTCCCAGGTTCAAGCAGTTCTTCTGCCTCAGCCTCCCGAGTAGCTGGGATTACAGGCATGCACCACCACGCCTGGCTAATTTTGTATTTTTAGTGGAGACGGGGTTTCTCCACGTTTTTTCAGGCTGGTCTCAAACTCCCGACCTCAGGTGATTCGTCCACCTTGGCCTCCCAAAGTGCTGGGATGACAGGCTATTTTTTAAGTTACTAAGAAATTACCCATATACTATTTTATTTTACTCCAGTACACTTGTTTCACTATTAAAGACATGAAAACTCTTTTAGGATCTCTGATCAGAGTTGATTTTTCTTGATAATGATACAAAGTAAATCATAAGGGACTTTTTTTTTTTTCAATTGTACTTAAAGGCTATGGGTTATTTTTGTGGATCTGCAAGCTAGACATCATGAAAGAAACTTCCAAACCACAGAGGTTTATAATCAGAGCAATCCTTGATCTACCAAAAAATTTACTGGATGCTAATTGGCTGTAACTAGTGGAGTTTGTCAAATGAGCTGGAGACGTTAAGGTTTCTAGATTGCAATGACTTGAAATCAAGTTCAAACACTTCCTGGTTTGAAGCCATTACAGAAATGTATTTAGCGCTACTGTGTGTGCAAGAAGTCTGCATCTTTAGATTGCTGCCTTTGCGGATGATGTCTTACTTTGTCTTTACCAAAATACTTCTAAATATTATTATGGGATTACAACAAGAGAGCTCATTTTTTTTTTTTCCTCGGGAGTTCTGGAAACAAAGATCTGCTTTTTTAAAACACAAATTGCTTGTGCTAATTTGCCCTTAGTTTTCTGGGCAATATTTCTTCATTTGTTTCCGATTTTGATAGCATAGCCTCCTGGAAAATAAAACACAGATTTTCATTGATTTGGAAGGGAAAGAAGATACTAGAACGAGAAGACATCGGGGCCACACATAAGGAAGGGAAGATAGAGATTATTCGCATCTTACACTGTATTTTCTAGTTAATCTCTTTAAATCTTTGTCTTCTTAGCTTTAAGATGCCAATAGTATTATTCACCTCCTTATGAGGAGCAAGTGAAATAGTTTATGGAGAACAGCAGCACCATGCCTGGCTACAGTCCTTTCTGTTCTCCCTCTGCAGGTGGAGAACTCAAATTCCCATCGTATAACTGGGGTCACAGCTGAAAGCCAAGTCATGTTTATCAGAGACTGGCTCTGATTCGTCCAGGATTCATCAAACCAGGTGATACTGTCACTCATAGATGAAAAACAGTAGAATATTGGCAGTTTCCTATGGTTCAGCCCAATACTGAAATAAATAATTTATACAATTATTCAGACAATATGGATAAATTATTTTTCTGAATTGTCTTGATCTTTGAAGTAGGAAGGTGCTGCTTTATGAATGGATTATTTTATTTCTGTACTTCCTTTCCTCAGTACAGGATGAAAATAGTAATTCACCATCCTGTGGTTTCAGATTTCCTCTTCATTACTTCTTGGATGGAAGACTAAAAGTGTCCCTTGATTCTCAGTGTCCCAGCCCCCTAAGCTGCCTTACTTCAGACGCACCTGCTTGTGACTTTCCAGGACCATGTATTGACCCTATGCTAAGAATAGCTCCTGAAGTGTGGAAGCTCCTCGTGTTGTGTTTTTCAGGGTCTTTTAGATGACAGGTCCAGATAGGGTAGATGGCGTCATTAGCTGTTATTTATTGTGTGATACAAGTGGAGTGTAGAACAGGCCACAGGGCAGCCAGGTGGATAGCCAGGATCCAAGCATAGCTCAGTTCCTCTGTCCCAGGCCTGGGCCTCAGTAAAGTTTCAGTGACTCAGTTCCTCTCTCTGCCTCTGTCATTCCTTCCCATTCACACTCATGAACTTTCTCAGGCCTCTGCCCTGCCCCCTAGCCTGCGCCGCCCCCACGCGAGGCCTGTGCTGCGGCTTCTGCCCAGGCACCTTGGTCACTCAGTGCACCTCCTCAGAGCCTGTATCCAGGGTGCGTTTCACCTTGAACCTTGCCTCCTTCAGAGAGGATCATCCCCCTGCCAGCACACGTCCTCATCTCACTGTTCTACATGTTAGGAACCTGATGTCTTCATAGGACCCATCACTGTTTATAATTAACTGTTTGTATTTGATTATTTATTTTGTTGTCTGTTTCCCCCACTGAACTAAAAGCTGCATGAAACCAGCGTATCTCTGTTCCCCACCCTTCCAGCCCTAGCACCTAGCACAGTGCCAGCCATATCCTAGTCCCCGAGAAATAGTTGTTGGATAAAGAAATATAGAAATGAGCAATGAGCTGGAAACGCCTCAGAAGGGCCTGTGATGCCATGGCAGACACTCCAAAGCTCCTCAGGGAGAGAAGCCATCTAGTAGATTCTCTTCTCAAATACAAAGAGTCGAACTGTTAGTCTGGACGCCCCACCTACAGTGGGGAACATTCTGCCAATTCTCGTGTTTTCCTGTTGCACCTCTTTCCGTTGAGGTGGGATGTGTATATTCACATGTTGGCTTTTACTCTGTTGTTAAAAGGAAATTGATTATAAGCAGAGGGGAAACTTTCAGTAAAACATTACATAAAAATGGACCTCAGATTGGAAGACTTAAAGATTGTTTGGGAAAGTGCAGTCTTGGAATTAAGTACTAAGGTAGAAAAGCATATATGGGAATTAAGTACTTGAAAGGAAGAACTATATCAAAGTGAAGATTGGAGAAAATGACACTCAACAATTGAAGCACATTAAATAAAGAGGTAATGGGATTGGGCATGGTGGCTTTTGCCCCGTAATCCCAGCACTTTGAGAAGCTGAGGCGGGTGGATCACCTAAGGTCAGGAGTTTGAGAACAGCCTGACCAACATGGTGAAACCCCATCTCTACCAAAAATATAAAAATTAGCTGGGCGTGATGGTGCCCGTCTGTAATCCCAGCTACTTGGGAGGCTGAAGTGGGAGGATGGCTTGAACCTCGCTTGAACCTAGGAGGCAGAGGTTGCAGTGAGCCGAGATCATACCACTGCATTTCAGGCTTGGTCAACAGTGAGACTCCTTCTCAAAACAAACAAACAAACAAAAAAAACAAAAACAAAAAACAGGTAATGAGGTAATGGACTGGCCACTGCAGAATAAGCTTTTGGAGATTAAGAAATGAAGCTTCTCAATCACTCAGAAGTAGGAGAAGTGTGAAACCACTGGCTGGGGCTCAGGACTGAAAGAATAATGGGACATTAAAAACACCAGATTATCTAATAATCTGTAACAAATTCTCAATTGCACTAGTTTCTCCTAGTATTATTAATATCCACTTTGTTGAAAAATGAGAAACAGATTCAAGCAGGGGCATACGTCCATCTCTTTGTAAAACCAGATTTATAATTCAAACAGTCTTTCTGATTGGCCACTTTCTGAAATGCTAAAGTAAGACTTTACAAACTCTTAAAATTTCATTGAATCAATATGGAGCAAGTGGGGGAAGGAAAAGAAAGCCTTTGCTCCTCTAATGGAAGAATATAGATTCGGAAATTATTTCATAGAACCAGATAAGGAAACAATAAAAATGTTTTTAAAGGGAAAACAGAAGGTGCCACAGAATACTGCTTATCTTGCTCATGTTACACAGGAAGGTTGACATTTCACTGTGCATCAGGGTCACAGAAATTAGGAAGGAACACTGTCTTTGAGAAATCTCTAAATTACAGATCTTAGAGTTAGCCGGCACCTCGGGATAATTTGGAACAACCCTTTACTTCCAGAAAGGCAAGGCAAGGTGTTATTATCCCCCATTGTAGAGATGGGACAAGTAAGTTAAATTACCTGCTGAGCTCACGTGATTGAAAAGTGACTGATGGTCGAGGATGCCAAAGACAGGGGAGGCAGGGAAGGGTTAGGAAAAGCCAGGCCCCAGTGTGCTATTAGGGTGTACCTTCCATTACAGCACAAGCAGGGTGGTTATTTCCCATTTGGATATGAACAGAAGAAAAGACCTGCTGTATTCAAGTAGATCTCTTTTTTTTTTTTTTTTTTCCTTTTGAGATGGAGTCCCACTCTGTTGCCCAGGCTGGAGTGCAGTAGCGCAATCTTGGCTTAATGCAGCCTCGGCCTCCCGGGTTCAAGCGATTCTCATGCCTCAGCCTCGCTCGAGTAGCTGGGATTACAGGTGCCCACAACCACACCTGGCTAATTTCTGTATTTTTAGTAGAGACGAGGTTTCACCATGTTGGCCAGGCTGGTCTTGGACTCCTGACCTCAAGTGCACCCACCTCTGCCTCCCAAAGTGCTGGGATTATAGGCGTGAGCCACTGCACTCAGCTCAAGTAGATCATTATTTATGAGAATCATTTTCTTCATGAAAGAAGCAAGGGAAGAAGAAAAGAAGGAAAGGAAACAGGAAGAGAGGAAGGAAGGGAAGGAGGGAGGGAGGGAGGAAGGGAGGGAGGGAACCTCTACTGAACGTGACAATTGGCCTCTCAGTCCATACAGTTGAAAAGGGGACAGAAATTACCTTGACTTGTTCTTTTCTATATGTTGAATTATGGGATCGGATGTCCCACATTTTCACATTAAGATGTTGGGTACATGTTGCCAGGTCACAGGTCTGACTGTCGAGTTAAACTCTTGGAGGATTTTGTCACTGACTCGAGTGGACACCTAGTGATGGCTTGTGCCTACCTTTGGCCTTAGGGACGGGAGGTAGGGATCCACTCCAGTGAAGCAGAGATCAGTGTTCTGCGGTCTACACTTGCTATTATTAATTTTACAGTCTTTAATTGAAGTGCTGTGTGTCTCCACACCAAACGAGACTTGATATTTTACCTTCTCAGCTGTAGAATTCTCTGGCTTGTTTGGCATATTTGCTGTCCATAGCTTCCAGAGCTTCCATTCTGCAGGCATGGTGGTTGGAAGTCCAAGGTTTCTCCGCAATCCACAGGCTCTCCCTAGACTTCCACAAAAACAGTGAGATTTTGAAAAAGGGTGGAAACATGATGATGGACTTTCCATTTTATACACAATTCTATTTAATGATGAATTACAAAATAATTGACTTCATTTTGTGCTGAAATGACCTTTGACCTCTCTTAGCCTGGTATTTCCAGCCTATGATTTATTTTGTAAAAAAGTGTTTTATTTATTCATCAGTTTTCTGTCGCTTTTGAATTTTAAAGCTCTCCTTTATAAAGAAAAATAAAATATACATTTGAAAGAAAAATGAAGAGGGCTGCCTCTTGTGTGTATTAAGCCTCAGTAGCAAGGATGATTAAAAAGGTATATACATGTTTCCTTTCACCGTTTCCTATATTTCCTTTGACTTTCATAAAAACTCTTTACTTTGGCAGGACCTTTGCAGTCAGATAGAGTCAAACATATGCCAACCAAAGCTTACACAGTTCCATCACCCCTCTATGTGCCCCTGAAATTTTTTCCTTCCTTTACTTAAAAATGCAACTGAACTTTAAATTTGTCTGAGCTTGCCTGTATGAAACCGTTTTTCTTTTAAAATCATATTGATAAAAATCATATATTTTCCCCATATTATTAGCTTTTATTCCATCCACTTCCTCCCCCCATTCAGCACAAGCTACAGTTTTGACAGGTAGTGTGATGAGATTTAGAAGAGAGGCTGAAGTTAATTGAGGTTATCAAGAAAAATATTACTGTCAATTTCAGATTTTTTTAAATTATTTTAAACTCATGAATAATCAATTAAATGAAAAAGAAACGCACATTTAAGCGCATCTTGAAAATTCCCACTCCTAGGTGCGTCAGAGGAGAGAAGCCTCTTGTGACACTGTCTACAATAGAACGTACCACTGGCTTTTTGCGGATGACACAGTTTTTGGTTTTTGTGTTTTAATGATGCTTCTTTTGAAGTGACAGAATGAATACACTGGGAAGAGGAAGTTGAGCATATTCAGCCATAAAAGGCAATTTGCCTTTTCAGTGATAACCTGGCTGCACTATAGCACTGGGAATAAGTGTGGCACACAACTGTAAAGACAGGGAATCCGGGGGCCTATGCTGAGGAGGATAAACAGTCAGCGATCCAGTTCTGCAGAAGGGCAAGCTTCAGTCACTGTGCTTCCTCGGGACACACTCAGGTGCCTTCTGGTTTCCATATAGTGGGAAAAAGAGTCTGGCCTAAAAGGACTCACGTGACTGATATAATTTTCTTTTAAAGACTGGTAAGCTGTTTTATCAACTGTGCTAGCCAATTAGAGTGTCTGGATTAACTGTTTTTACTGGGAAAAAAATGATTTTTTTGCCAAAAACTTTTAAAAGAAGAAAATCCATCCAGAAAACAAAAAGGAAGCTTTCTTTGAATTTGCCCACAGATTGTCTCCCTTGGCCTTTTCCCATTGTCACGTCCCACCCCACCTGTTTTCATGTGTGTGATGTAAGTACTCTTTCCTCCGTCAAGGAAGGTTAGTATTTCATTTTATGTAGATGCCTATGGAAGGTGAAAGTCATGTTAAAGATGCTTCTGCGACCTGGACAGAAAGCTGGGGTTCCCTGTGGCTGATTCTTTTTGGGTCACTCTTTCAGTCATGTATTTATTTAGCAAACTTTTATGAAGCATCCACCAGTGTTCAACAGACAGGTCTACTTCGCTGAGAGTCTGTGTTTTAACCGGTTTAAAAGTAAGACATGTAGCATAGGATATTTGGTCATCTCTTCCTCTAACAAAATTAAATGTCTTTTTTTTTAAGTTGAATAGAAGAATCTCATAATGGTCGGCCCAAAATAATGATAACAGAAGATATAAAACTTGAAGCCAAGAAACTGCTTCAGAAAACAATATTTAAGGAGCGTGTGATAAATTTGTATTTTATCTAATTCTAAAATGGAAGGATAGTGACGGCTTTCTTAACATTCAGAATGAGAGCTGTTCATCTGACAGTCATTTTTCCTTTAGAGTGCTGGCTTTGGAGGCATTCTTTCTCATTTCCATGTGAGAAGACAGACTTCTGTCATTAAGAACTGAGCTTCCAGGTATGAAGTCCTGAAATATCCATGTATTGAGAGCCATCACTTTGACTAATGGAAGATCCTGACCACATATCATCTTAAGCACCTCTTCACAGTGTGTCATTTTTCCAGCTCAGTTGATTTTTGATACATCTCACTTGATCAGTCATCGAAGTGGAAATTTCATCACTTTTATCTGCTTTCTGAGTTTTTCTTAGTGTTTGTTTGTAATAGGTTTTATGGGTGATTAGTTATGGGAATTGCGGCATTCTCGGTGATGGGAACCTATCTTAATTTTACTCATGAAACCTGTTTTTCTCATAAAGTATGTCATAAACCCCAGGGAGAATTTGTTTTGCATTTAAACATACCTTGTTGAAATTAGGATAGATGCTTTTTAGCACCACTTAGTATAGAAATTAATAGCTGAAATTATCTGCATTTGCTCTAATGTTCGAGCATTGGCCTTCTCAACTGTGTGATTTCACATGTTGGTCACTGTGCTGGGACGTGCCACTGACTGACTGCTCCACTGCGCACTTTCAGATATCAGAATTTTACCAAAGCCCTACTGAACAATATTACGACATAAGAGTCATATTTCTGTTGTGTTGGTGGATGATCATGTTTGCTTTAAAAGTTTTCACGGTAAAGCATAAGAATTGACATGGCCCATCATTTCATTGTATCCAGTGTAACTGTATATACCTGCCCTGAGAGTCAACGTGCCGTCATTGTCCAGTGTATAAATTTTACATCATACATATCTGGTTTTGAGCCCTAGCTGTCTACTTAACAGGTGTGGACCTTGGTGAGGGGGTGACTTAATGTCTCTTGAGTCTAGATTTCCTTATGTGTAAATACAAGTTATTAAAAGAACCAATCTTTTAAGTTTGTTGTAGAATTTCAATGAGATAAGGCATGTAACATGGACATTTAATGTGGTACTCAATACATTTTAGCTATGGACATTCAACTTTTTAAAGTCTGTATGTGACAACTTTCTAGGCACCACACGGGCGTAGGTTCCTCAGATTAATTGTATGTGTTAATTTTAATGGTTTAATTTTTAATTCGGAGCTTTCTTCTTTTGTTTTTCTATTGCGTGGTTATAATTAGAATATCCTGCTCAACGATCATGTTTTCAAGATAGAAATTTTACCGTAATAAAAGTCATGGAGACATAGAAATGTGATAGCCTGATTTTGTTAGAATAAGATTTTTGCTAGATCATCACATTTCCAGTATTTGAGAGGAAAACTTAAAATAGACTATGAAGACTATAGGGTATTGGCAAGTAAAAAAAAAAAAAAAAAAAAGCAAAAAAAAATGAACTAAATCTAGTAGCAAGTAGGAGATGCCCTGAAGACAATACTCCAATACTCTATTATCTTTCCTCTTTCAAGGTAATTTTTTTTTTTTTTTTTTTTTTTTTTGAGACAGAGTCTTGCTTTGTTGCCCAGGCTGGAGTGCAGTAGCACAATCTCGGCTCACTGCAACCTCTGCCTCCCAGGCTCAAGTGATTCTCCTGCCTCAGCCTCTCGAGTAGCTGAGATTACAAGTGTGCACCACTATGCCCAGATAGTTTTTTGTATTTTTAGTAGAGACAGGGTTTCACTGTGTTAGCAGGGATGGTCTTGATCTCCTGACCTCATGATCCACCTGCCTCGGCCTCCCAAAGTAATGGGATTACAGGCATGAGCCACTGCGCCCAGCCAAGATTTTTTTTTTTAATTAAAATTGGCTGTATTGTCTCATGAAAGTTCACATTGATCAGGAAATATCGATGATCGAAGACCTATTGTATACAAGACACAAAGGTAGGCAGCACTGGAGTAGGTTTTTCTGTTGGGGTGACCGTGAATTTTGAAG
Organism: Macaca fascicularis; assembly: GCF_037993035.2. Taxonomy (NCBI): domain Eukaryota; kingdom Metazoa; phylum Chordata; class Mammalia; order Primates; family Cercopithecidae; genus Macaca; species Macaca fascicularis. The sequence goes on from NC_088379.1 coordinate 187,088,906, forward strand.
CAGAGAAGGGTGTGGAAAATGATGGCACAATAATAGTTCAGTTACAATCAGCACTCCTGCTTCTCACCTGTCGTGTCCAACAGAGTGTGCATCTGAAACGGAAGTGACACAGCTTAAAACTGTTTCGCATGGATAGGGGATTTGTGGGGCTGTACAGATCCCTTATCATCCTCCAGTGGTTTGCCGCCACTGTGCCTCGGCTTACTGATGTGCTGCACGTGAATGAGAGGTGCTACTACAGTGATAGGAGTTTGTCGAGGGGTTTTTCTTTCTTCCTCTTTCCTCTTCTCCTCCTCTGTTCTCCCCTCTCCTCTTTTCTTCTCTCTTTTTTTTATTATACTTTAAGTTCTAGGGTACATGTGCACAATGTGCAGGTTTGTTACACACGTATACATGTGCCATGTTGGTGTGCTGCACCCATTAACTCGTCATTTACATTAGGTATATCTCCTAATGCTCTCCCTCCCCCCTCCCCCCACCTCACCACAGGCCCTGGTGTGTGATGTTCCCCACCCTGTGTCCAAGTGATCTCATTGTTTAATTCCCACCTATGAGTGTCTTCTCTCTTTTTATTCCTGTAGCAGGAAGACACAGGTGGATGGTAAGGTCTAATTTCCAGAAAGCTGAGCATTGCTGCTTGTGAACGTGTTATCTTTGGCTACCACTGAGGGTTAGACTCAGGTCCACTCCAGCAATTGTGACATATTTACTGAAATCTGTGAGCTTTTTGCTCTGGAAGTATCAAAGAGGACATGGTCAAGGCAGCAAACACATCTACAAAAAAAAAAAAAAAAGGAACAGATTGTTAACAAATAACAAGTTCTGAAGGCCAGCAAGTAAGACAGCTTTTGTTTTATTATCAACACTGTAAGGTGCTGATTGACTGTAAAAATAATTGCATTATAATTGGATGTGGCTTTTCAGTGTTGTTTTTTGAACAGTGTTGTTTTTTCAGTCTTTTATTCCTTTCAACATGCCACCAAACTGTTTAGTATTTCGAAGTAGGCCATGAATGCTGTGCTGGAGGATTTATTGAACAAGAAAATTAGGTGTAATCGACTAAAAATGTTATTGCGGTGAACCATCCACAGATCATGGAAGAGAGTTATTATTCAGAATCTGCGTTTTGATGGTATTCACTTTATGACATTTTAGCCATCATTTATCCTCTTTCACTACAGTTCTTAAACTAGATCCTTCAGATGTGTGTCCCGGGTCTCTTTCCCGGTTACACGCCTCTGCTTCTGCGCGGCGGCTCTCTGCTGCCTTCCGGCCTTGGCCTTGGATGGAAGGGTAACTGCCTGCAGAGCAGTAAATGATTGGACTGCGTCCTGTGTATGTGGCTTTGCAGCAATACCCAATGCCAGTGTGATGCGTGGTGCTTACTTCACAGAAGCCCCTTTTGTGTAGGGCCTCGGCGGAAGTCGTTGCTGTCCTGCATGTTCTTATGCAGTTTAGTAATGGTGGAAGGGAGAGAATTTCTTACACCGTTGTTATTAACACCCTAAATCCTGCAGATCTGACCAAAGGGACTATGTCCCTAGCCATTCGGGAAGTGTGCAAGGCAGAAGCGCGGTCCATATGGGAGGAGCTGGAGGTGCCTGGCCCTGTCTGGTCAGGGGGTGGGTCTGGCTGACCTTTTCCCGTTCAGCACCAGGCAGGTACACAAACCTGTACTTCATGCACCCGAGGAGAAGAAAGAGGGCCTCCTCTTCTGCCCCCTGATATGACAGTAAGCCATACTTACATTTGAAAGATAGTTTCTTTCTTTTTTTCTTTTTTTCTTTTTTTTTTTTGAGACAGAGTCTTTCTCTGTCACCCAGGCTGGAGTGCAGTGGCACCCTCATAGCCTGCAACCTTGATCTCCTGGGCTCAGGTGATCCTCCCGACTCAGCCTCCCAAAGTGCTAGAATTAAAGGCCTGAGCCACCACATCCAGCCTGAAAGATATCTTCTGAATCAGGTTTGTACAGCCAAGTTACTATGAAAGCATACGTGAAAATGTTTATAAATTATAATACATTTTATAAGTATGTTATTATCATAAGTAGATAGGTGTTTACTACTTGAATCTTTGAGTTACCTGGATGCATTTCTTAAGGAGAGTTTAAAACCAAATGTTTTAATAGGAAATTACATTATAATAATTTGAACGTTTCCCATTTATTGCTTATTATTATTACTGGATCAATATTTTGATACTCCTGGTGCTCTGAACCCCATCTGAGCAGAAACCTGTAGTATCTGAGGACTCTTGCCAATAGCATAATGGTAGATTGTGTCAAGAATATGCTCTTCATCTGCCTAGGGTTTCATGATTTTCAAGCTGTGTGTACTAGAAAGGTTCTGTAGATAAAGTATGAGAGGAAAAAGGCATTATGTACATTAGTTGAAATTGGCATCATGTTGCCAAACTGTAATAAGCCTTAGGGGAGCTCAGTGTTGAAACTACTCAATTGAATGCTGCAGTTTCCCATAACAATTTAAAAGGCCTGCAGGCATGCTAAAGTCATAGCTGGATCTTTCAGTTAACACTCTGTAACATGACCCCAAAGTCTCATTTACATCACAGCAATTAAAATAGATTCCACATTACACGTTTACTACTACATACTGTAGAAATAATCCAATGAAATGTGGCTATTTTCCAAAAATAATATGGAACTCTTGATACGATACATATTCACAATCTCTTCTTTCCAAAGTGGTATTACCATTACACACTTGTACATACAGGATAATGATAATTGTGAACGGGGACGAGAGTGGGGCAGATGAAGAGGAATGCAGCCTGGACTGATGAAAACTAGCAATCATTACTAGTTGGTGACCCACACGAAATTAGTTTTGTGGTCTCAGTCCGGTTCATGGGTGACAGGTGTCCATTATGCAAAATAATCATTGTAATCTGTGCTCATTGGCCCCCTACGGTGGGGGGGCCATAGTTAGAAAGTAAAGAGACCAAAAATGATATGAACACTAAGACAGTACACCTCCTGTCTTAGAAGGGCTGCCTCTAGACTAGGACAAAATGCCAACACCCAGTTGGGAGAATGATGGAAATGGAGAGTAGCACTTACCTGAGGAAGGTATTTTCGTGAATTTAGAGTCCTTTCCTTAATGCTCCATCCAAATTAAATTTAAAATCCTCCTGACATATGGATTATAGCTATAACTATTAATTGATATCATAACTATTTTGTAAAGAGATGAATAGCAAATTAAACTACTTTACAGCACAGCCACAGTGGGCAAAATTAGATCATATTTTCTCAACAGTGACTATTGCATTTTAGTAATGCCTCTCTTTGAGGAAACGTAGACCAAATTGACTTACTCCAAATTGTTGTTGTGGTTTAATATTTATTGAGTAGCCACAATTTACTAGCTTACCTTGAAAGTGTGGTTTTTAACAATTGTCTAGAATACATCACCAAGGTATGAAATACAGTGGCAAAAGTCCAGCTTCGCCACTTGGCAGGCAGTCAATGGGAAACCAAGGAAACTGCCTTGCTCTCTGTGCCTGCTGGAACATTCTTGCCTGCACTCCCCTTTTGTGGTCAGGAAGAGCGCTGGAAGAATCCTACTTCAGCAGACATCTGAGAAGACCACATTTTTATCTACTGACTAGGTCCATTTTAATTCTCTGCCGTGGTTTATAACTACCACTAGTAACAGCATGGAAAAAAATTAATGAGCCCACTTACTCAAGAGCCTTCGTGTACATTATTGGGAGGTGCCTCCTTTGGGCAGACACAGCCCCCTCCTAGGGGTGCCGATCTGGGCAACCAGAAAGCACAGGTTGGATTGAGCCCCCAACCCCCTCAGCAGGTGACCCGATGCCTGGGTTGGGCCTTGTCTACCAGACCCATGAAAACTTTTTAAATTTATAAATTATGCACATATTTGGGATTTCAAAAATGAGACAGGGTCTCACTCTGTCACCCGGGCTGGAGTGCAGTGGTGCAATCATAGCTCACTGCAGCCTTGAACTCCTGGGCTCAAGTGATCCTTCCACCCCAGCCTTCTGAGTAGCTAGGCCTACAGATGGTATGTGCCACCATGACCAGCTAATTAAAAAACAAAACAAAACAAAATAAAAACTTGTTTTGTAGAGATGGGATCTCACTATATTGCCCAGGCTGGTGTTGAACTCCTGGCCTCAAGTGATCCTCCTGCCTCAGCCTCCTAATGTTCTGGGATTGCAGGTATGAGCCGCTGTGCCCAACCTATGCATGTATTTGTCTTTATGATATAAATCATCTAGGAAATCCAGAACAACAAAGCTATAGGATACATGTTTTCTATTTTTACTTGACTGGCAGCATTTATGCAAAGTCATAAAATTTGATTGTATTGTGCATATGCACTTTAAGGTGTGTGACTGAACTTGACAAGTCCACACAGTATATTTCTATGTGAGCCTATACCTAGTCAAGCATATTTATATTCCCCAATACTGTTGCATTAAAATGTGTTTAAAAACAAACAATAAACACCAACGAAGAAAAATATTCTGGAGAATGGAATCCTCCGAGTCAGCACACACACTGCTAGCCAGGCTGGCTGTTTCCCACACACAGCGATACTGAGTCCAGACCCGACCTAGCCCGTGCTGTCTCCACAGCAAGCCCAGAGACTCTCCTCAGTTCTCGGGACCAATCAGACGCTCAGACTGAACCCAAAGGGTTTTGGGGACGCTGAATCTGCTCTGGAACTGATCTGTCCCCTAGAGCTTACCTTCTTCAAGGAGGAAGTGGGGTTTGGGAATTTGTCTGTCCACTGACAGATGCTATGTTGACGGAGACACCTGCATTCGCATCGCTGAGTGCGAATTTCCCACTTTCCAGGGATCTGTGAGGAAGGTGCCGTTTGGCTGGTTTGCTGCTTTTCAGACTAAGATGAGAACTGTCTGGTGGGCAGTAGACAGTGTATATGTTTATTATAGTAATTTTGCCTGTGGGTAACAGAGGCATGGATTACTGCAGTTATCCCTTATTCTCCAAATACTTGGGGGTAGTTACCAGGTCTCCACCTTTGTTACTAAAATAAGCCTAGCAGCACTCTTCAGTCTGGAGACTCCTAATCAGTTTTATTTTTCCTCTTGAAAGTCCAGCCAGCGTCTGCCTACTGCTTTCTACCACCAAGACATAAATATTTGGATAACATTAGACATGAAATCATTTTGAAATTATTGGTGTGGGAACTATTTTTTTTCTCATTTGATGACATAGTCCTTCTGAATAAGCTCATGAAAATTCAAAACTCAATTTCTATTCACACATTTTAGCGAAATAGCAATTTCGTAACAGAGGTATAATCCCTTGCTCTCAACCTTATAGACTGGGCTTTGGTGTATTTTTCCCAAACCAGCTCCCCCAGATTACTGAGGTTTAAGCCTAGTGACAGCAGACATTATTCTCAGACACTGGACAATGTTCTCGATGTCATTCTGGTAGTCACCCTTTATCAAGTATTCATTATGTTATGTGCCAATAACTGTGCTAAGTACCTTAAAAAACTTTATCTCATTTAAGCTTCATAATATCTCTATTATAAAGGTATTGTCATATGCCTTTTGGATAATTAAAGGTAGTAAACTAAGCCTCGGAGAGCTTGAAGTAACCTGTCCAAGGCCATATGTCACATCAATTGTAAAGAGTGGAGCTAGACTTTAGACATAGTTTTGTCTTATTAAAAAACCTGTTCTGTATCTCCTTCTTAGTTGTATTGATATAGATTTTTTTGGCTGAAATATCCAGGGTAAGAACTTGTTATTTCAGAAGCATATTTCTTTTTTTTTTTTAATTCTTATATATTTTTTTAATTGCGACGGGATTTCACTATGTTGCCTAGGCTGGTCTCGAACTCCTGGGCTCAAGTGATCCTCCTGCTTCAGCCTCCCAAGTAGCTTGGATTACAGGTGTGTGCCACCATACCCAGCTCTCAGAATCATTTATTTCTGTCAGTCACTGAGTTCTGTTTCTTCTACATAGACCTCAGTGACCAGGAGGCAGGCTTTCTCCAAATGATGGCAAAAATGTGAACAAGCTGCAAGTTTACATCTTCCCCTTAGCAACTCTAATGAAAAGAGTAGGCTCATTCCCCGTAGTTTTACCAGATGTCCCAGGACTGACCTCATTGGTCACATGTTCATTCTTAACCAATCACTGAGATTCTGTTCAGGCTGTTCCTGGACCCTAGGACTGGGGTCTGCTCCATCTGAGTACCTTTGTCTCCATGTGGGGGAAGGATGTTTTTTTTCAGGGAAATACACGAAACAGCGGGTCTTTTTTTGTTTTTTGGGTTTTTTTGAGACAGAGTCTCACTCTGTTGGCCAGGCTGCAGTGCAGTGGCACAATCTTGGCTCACTGCAACCTCCGTCTCCTGCGTTCTAGCGATTCTCCTGCCTCAGCCTCCCGAGTAGCTGGGACTACAGGTGTGTGTCACCATGCCCAACTAATGTTTTTTGTATTTTTAGTAGAGATGGGGTTTCACCACGTTGGCCAGGCTGGTCTCAAACTCCCAACCTCAAGTGATCTGCCCGCCTTGGCTTCCCAAAGTGCTGGGATTACAGGCGTGAGCCACTGTGCCTGGCCCACAAAACAAAATTAGTACAACTACCATGGCTGTGATGGAAGAGAGCCTCTCTCCTTTGATAACTGAACCACATAGGATGAGAGACAAGCAAAGAGGATGGTGACCATGTCGCCCTCTGAAACACATAATATCACACCAGGGTGTCATTCGTTTTCTTCTCTAATTGTCTTTTCCCTGAAGAAGCAGCTTGAACATGTTTTCAGTAGATTTTATCCTCTTGATCTTAAATTTTACACCTTTCTTACTCCTGAGTTGAATTTCACTTGGTTTTTATTTTTGCATCCCCAAAGCTGTGATCTCTGCAAATGTAATTATCATGGCATTTTCAATATGACAACCTTCAATGCCTTCGTTAATACTGGATCTGTTGACATCCTGACACAGTTTGTTAAAATCAGTGCAGTCATCTCTCTCTCTCTTTTTTTCTTTTTTTACAATTTTTCTTTCTTAAATCTCCTCTTTGTTCTAAGGTTTGGAAGTACAGTCCAGTGGTTAAGAGGACAGATTTGGAATGAAACTGAAATGTGTTCAAATTCTGCTCAGGTAATTTCTGACTCTGTGACCTTGGATGGGGCAGTTAATGTCTCTGGTCCTCAGTTCTCTCATGCAAAAATGGAGTTTATAATTCTTACTTAGCAAGGTTGTTGTGAGGATTAAGTGAGGTCATATATGTAAAGCACCTGGCATATTTTAAGCACTCAGTAAGTAATCAAGATTGAAATTAATAATTCATCAAGGAGCTTTTATGTCCACTCTGAAAGAGAGGAATACGCCCAGCACTTAGGGAAATCGTATGAGCTCTTCATGGAAGAAGCTCCCCCAGGGGCATGCAGACTTCCCAACTATCACTGGGCCAGGGACACCCATCTTTAAGGCACTTTTAAAATATGGAAAGCTGTAGTTGTCTGTAAGTCGTCTAGAAAACTTGCTTTTCTCTCATTACAACTATAGGTTTGAATTTGGACTTGATGCTACACAAGTCTTACCATTTGGCAACTTTTCCAAGAAATAAATGGAAGAGCACCATATGGGGGTGTGAACCCCAGCCTAGCCACACTACTAGTTAGTTGCATGACTTGAACATTTTTATTAGTTCTCCTAGTTCCTTATTTGTAAAACTGGTAATAACACAAACTTGCTGTGTTGCTGTTAGGATTAGAAATGCAATGTGTAAAATACCGAGCATGAAAAAGCGTTTAATAAATTGAGGTTATTGGTTTGGTGTGGTGGCTCACGCCTATAGTCCCCAGCACTTTGGGAGGCCAAGGCCTGAGAGTTGCTTGAGCCTGGAAGTTCAAGGCTGCAGTGAGCTGTGATCGTACCACTATACGCCAGTCTGGGCAACAGAGCTAGACCCTGTCTCAAAAACTAAAGAAATAAAATAGAATAAATAGAGATTATTATTATTACTGTGTGTTTGATTGTGCCTGGCACGTCCACTGATGTGATCATGTTTAGCTGAAGATGGAATGACCTAGAGCAATCAGAATAAGACATGTGGAGTGATATCAAAGTGTCTATTTGGTTGTTTTTTTACCTAGTGTGTTTGAGGCCATTCGGGTACCACAGTATTATCTGCATGACATATAATTGTGTTTCTTACTTTTCCCTCTGAACCAGATATTATTACTGGCAAAAATTTCAAAGGCCTGGCTCATGCTGAAGCACAGCTGAAAAAAGTAGTGGCCTCTATATTCAGGGTGTCTGATTTAAGCCATCATAGAAATGTGTAAATAGGTATGATAGATATTGGTGGATCCGGGCAGGCAGACAAATTGAGAGGTATTATTTACACTTTACCCTAAAGGTCTGCAAGCTTGGAATGCTGCATTTGGCTCAGCTATATTGGATCCTTGAGTGACTTTTCCCATCTATTCTAAGTATAGAAATTATGACCCTGTAGTTATTCCTCTGTTTGCAACCACGAACTAAAAAACTGGATTAATATGTATTACTAGTGTCTATTAAATTCTTTCCATAATTTTTATAAGGAAAAACAGAATCACTTTTATTTTCAAACCATGCAAGTGAATTGTTTTGTTTTTAAATCCTAGAATATATTCTCACTTTACTATGTAAATTAGCCTTATTATCTTTATTTTTTTCTTTTTTGATCATTTCCAGTTTTTGTTTCCTTCTACATAGGAATATTTTTGAAAAAAATTTTAATGCATTGATGAGAGTTAAGCCACTTTTCTTATAGCCTAAGGCACTGTTCTATATATTTTCCAATTAAAAATCTTCCACTATTCACAGTTATTCAGTAGCTATTTTAATATATTTCCTAAATATACTGTGTATATTTTTATATATTTTATTATCTAAATTTACATTTATTTATGATAAAACAATTAAACCATGATGAGTAGTTTTGAATTTTAAAACAATAAGCTTTCTATTCATTATACTTAAAATAATGACATATCTTTATCAACATGAAAATGTTCATATATTAAGTAAAAATGGGTTACAAGATTATCCATTTTAAATATATATGTATATCTATACACACATGTTCGTATATACATACAGCATATGCATGGAAAATGTCTGAAAAGGTGAACACCAAAAGGCTAGGAGGGCAATTTATTTTGGCTTATCTGCATTTTCTAGTTTCCAGAAGGAAAAAATTTACCTGCTTAATACATATTTTAAATGAAAACAAAAAAGCAAACGTTGGGGATGTGTATTAAATAGTGCTTAGGGGATGGCCTCCTGTTTTCTCTCTCTCAGGAGAGTTTCCTCTTCACTCAGCTGCTCAAGCCAGAAAGTTGGTATCATTCTCAACTCTTTGCTTTTCCTCACCCTCATTTTAGCCCATCATAGTCATGCTGATGCCACCTCTATCTCTCATAGCCATCCATTTTTCTAAATCTCCACTCCATCCCTTTTCCCCTATTTTCCATCCTTCAGCCAGAGAGATCTTCCTAAGCTAAAAGTCTCATTTGTACAATTATAAATAAATTGATTTTATTTCACTTCTGTCTCCTTTTTCAGATTAAAAGAGCACAGGGGCTATGTGTTGTATATTCCTCCATTCCCATTGCTTCTCACAGTGTCGTGTCACCATGACAACTGGTAGCATTTATACATGTAGGATAAATAAATAAGTAAAGAAATTAATGATCACTATGCTTTGTGCACAATTTCAGGTCTATACATACAGATCAGTTGCATTCTTTTGAATCACTGCACAGTGTTCCTCTATCTGGTCTTGTCTTGCTCTTTCATCCAATGTGACAATCTCTGCCTTTTAATTGGTGTGTGTAAATTATTTGTATTTAATGTGATTATTGATAGAGTTAGAATTCTCTTTTTTCATTCATTTACTTTTAACCTATTTGTGTCATTACATTTAAGTGTGTTTCTTGGAAACAGCACCTAATTGGATCTTTAAAAATAACCCAATCTAGCCAGGCACGGTGGCTCACACCTGTAATCCCAGCACTTTGGGAGGTCGAGGCAGGCAGATCACAAGATCAGGAGATCAAAAGCATCCTGGTTAACATGGTGAAACCCCGTCCCTACTAAAAATACAAAAAATTAGCCAGGCGTGGTGGCAGACACCTGTAGTCCCAGCTACCCGGGAGGCTGAGGCAGGAGAATGGCATGAACCTGAGAGGTGGAGCTGGCAGTGAACCGAGACCATGTCACTGCACTCCAGCCTGGGTGACAGAGCGAGACTGAAAAAAAAAAAAAAAAAAAAAAAAATCCAATCTGAAAATCTCTGCATTTTGTGGAGTGTTTAGACCATTTATATTTAATGTGATTTTTGACCTAGTTAAGTTTAAGTCTATCATCTTCCTATTTGCATTTGATTTGTACCATATTTTCTGTGTTCAACTTTCCCCTTTTACTACCTTCTTTTGATTAATTGTATATTTTTATGCTTCCATTTTTAAAAACTCTGTTATCCCTTTCGTGACTATTAGTTATAACTATTTGCTTTGTTGTTTCAGTGCCTTCTTTAGGGTTTAAACTATATATCTTTAATATAACACTGTCTACCTTGACGTGATATTAGGTAACTTCACATACCTTGTAATAGTGTACTTCTGTATGTTCTCTCCCTTCCTTTATGCTATTATTGTGATATATTTTACTTACACATGTTATAAATGCTACAGTACACTGCTATGATGATTGCTTAGTTGTCTGTCTTTTAAGATTTAAATAGTAAGACAAATATCTTACATACTTAACCACATACTTACCATTTTCAAGTACTGTTTATTCCTTTGTGTAGGTACATATTTCTATGTGATTTTGTTTTTATTTTGCCTGAAGGGCTTCCTTTACATTTTTTGTAATGAGAGTCTGCTGATGATCAGCTTCTGTATGTCCAAAAAGGTATTTATTTCACCTTCATTTTTGAGAGATATTTTCATGGGATATAAAATTCTAGGGTGAGTTTTTTTTTTCTTTCAGTACTTTAAAGATGTTTCTCTACTGTCATTTTGCTTACATTATTTCCTTTGAGAAGCTCTGTATGTGATATGCCTTTTTCCTGTGTCTCCCTTTAAGATTTTCTCTTTATCACTGGTTTTGAACAATTAATCATAACCAAATGCCCTGGTGTAGTTTTGTTCACATTTCTTGTGTTTGGTGCTTGTTGAACTACTGGTATCTGTAAGTTTATAATATTCATCAATTTTGAAACATCTTCAGTTACTATTTCTTCACATTTTTTTCTGTTCACTTTTGTTTGTCTTCTTCTTCTGGGATTCCAACCACATGTATATTGGTCTCTTAAAGTAGTCCTGTATCCTTCTGATGTTTTATTTATTTATTTATCCACCTATTCTTTTTCTGTGCTTTATTTTGCATAGTTTCTATTACCATTTTGAGTTCTCTACTCTTTTCTTCTGCAGTGTCTAATCTGCCATTAATTCTATTCAGTATATTTTTTATCTCAGACATTGAAGTTTTTCTCTTGAAGTTTGACTTTAGTCTTCCTTTTATATATGCCATGTCTCTAATTTTTTGATGGTATGGAATACAGTTATAATAACCATTTTCATGTCCTTCTCTGTGAATTCTTACATCAATATCACTTCTGGGTAGTTTCAATTGATTAATTTTTCTCTTTATTATTTTCCTTCTTCTTTGCATGCCTGGTAATTTTTGATTGGATGTCAACTATGGTGGATTATATCTTGTTGAATGATGGATATTTTTATATTTCTGTAATATTCTTAAGCTTTGGTGTTGTGCAGTTAAGCTACTTGGAAACAGAGCCTTCCTGGTCTTGCTTTTAAGTTTTGCTAGGTAGAACCAGAACTGTGTTTAGTTTACTGCTAATTATTCCCCACAACTGAGGCAAGACCTTTCTGAGTACATTGCCCAGTGAAGTATGATTTTATTTTCCCAATCTGGCTGCTGGAAACAGATACTATTCTTGGTCTTGTGTGAGCCCTCTATGCTTACTTTACCTATAATTCAGTGGTCCTTTAGAGGGAAAGTTTTGCCCTCAGGGACATTTGGTAATATCTAGAAATATTTTTTTTTTTTTTTGAGACGGAGTCTTGCTCTGTCGCCCAGGCTGGAGTGCAGTGGCCGGATCTTGGCTCACTGCAAGCTCCGCCTCCCGGGTTCACGCCATTCTCCTGCCTCAGCCTCCCGAGTAGCTGGGACCACAGGCGCCGCCACCTCGCCCAGCTAGTTTTTTTTTTTTTTGTATTTTTTAGTAGAGACGGGGTTTCACCATGTTAGCCAGGATGGTCTCGATCTCCTGACCTCGTGATCCGCCCGTCTCGGCCTCCCAAAGTGCTGGGATTACAGGCTTGAGCCACCGCACCCGGCCTTAGAAATATTTTTGATTGTCATGACTGAGGGTGTGACTGGCATCTAGTGGGTAGAGGCTAGGAGTACTGCCCAACATCCTACTACAAAATGCCCCACTCTCACAAAAAAGGAATTTTTCTTTCAAGAAGGTGAGTAGTGCTGAGGTTGAGATACCCTGATATAGTCCTTTCATATCATTCGTTCTCTGCCCGTCAGTGGTCTCCTCACACACCTGTGTTGATCAGTACTCTGTGGAACAACCCAGAGGGACCCTTTGCAGATCTTCAGGATTCTTTCTCCAAGTGGCTCTCTTTTCTCCAGCAACTTGTCCTGCAAACTCTTACCACCTGTTCTACAGGGCTCAGCTTCACCTCTAATTGAGAGAGTCTTCTGGACTCTTCCTGGGCCCCCCTTCCTCTGCTACAGTCTGGAAATTTTGAAGGCAGTAAGCAAGTGTGATCCACGGCACAGCTTATCTGTTTCTCATCTCTCAGGCTTAACTGTCCTTTACTGACTGATGTCAATGGCTTGAAAACTGTGGTTTCAGATATTTTGTCTGTTTGTTGTTATTGTTTTAGATAGCAGGGTAATCCAGTTCTTGTTATTGCAATCTTGGCTGGAAGCAAAAGGTGGCTTCTTATTTATTATTGCTATCAAAAGTTCTCTTTATTTACTGTCATGTGTAAAGGAAACAACCTGCCCAATTTTAACCTTCTCAATCACTGCTCATTATATTTATTTTTCTCTGTCTCTGAATCTTCCCAGCAAGTCTCACATTTTATGTTCATAGTAGGTTCCCTTTTTCCTGTATTTCCTTTCACAGTCTTTGTAGAGTGTTTTTTGAGATAGGGTCTTACTCTGTCTCCTAGGCTGGAGTGCGGTGGCACTGTCATGGCTCACTGCAGCCTCCACATCCTAGGCTCAATAGATCCTCCCATCTCAGCCACCCAAGTAGCTGGGGCTACAGGCATGTGCCACTGTGCCTGTTTTTTTGTTTTGTTTTTGTTTGGTTTGGTTTTTATAGAGACAGGGTTTCATCAGGCTGGTCCCAAACTCCTGGGCTCAAGCAATCTTCCTGCCTTGGCCTCCTAAAGTGCTGGAATTACAGGTATGAGCCACCATGCCTGGCCTTGTGTTTTAACTTTTTACCACTAACATGATAGTTAGATTCTCTTGTGTTCTACTACTTGAAACTATAAGCTCAAATTCTAGTTATGCTTGAATTTAGCTCTAGAAGAAAAAAAATCATAATATGATTTTATTTTTGTACTTATTTCAATTCTTTGATTTATAAATTTGCCTCAGGAAACATAATTTTCTCTAAAATGAACAAAAGCAATTGATTTCCTCAATTATTTTAGTTATTCAATAAAGGAAATGCTTTGAAATTCTTATGGTATGCAAAGTTATATTTACTGTTCAATTAACATAACTGGTAATAAATCATAAATACTAACTTAGTGAAAATATGAATTGTGAGTAAAAAAAGGCAAAAAAATTTTGGTACTCTGTACAAAGAACTTAATTTAGACCTTTAATCTAAAATGTGTTGGTGTAAATTAGTGTTTCTTTGAAGTCTGGTTCTTTTGGGCGTGAACTTTTCCAGACTATAATAAAGATAGGAGGACACTCTATATAGAGATATCCAAGGTAACATTCAAGGATGTGTAATTGGTACAGAAAACAGATAAAAGTGGAAGCATAAGTGAGTTTGATCTAGAGGTTATTTAATCTTTTGGATTTGGATATTTGTTTATATTTCAGTCTCTACATAGATATATACCACCTTATGGAATTTTGGAACTACAATTGATGTTAGGGTTGTTTGATAAATTGTAATCATTGGCATCAAGGGTTTTAAAGATACAAAAATTACAGTTAAAATCAAGTTACTTTCTAAAGATATTAAAAAGTATTTCGTCAGGATTAGGAACATGTTACAAAACAATGTAAAGATGTCGTTAAGTTCTCTGGCCAGGTTTCAAAATATATTTAAATAATACGTCTGAAAGAGAGGATAGGATGACCCTAAGTCTGGTGTCCATAAGGCAGGGATTGCCTGCCCTTTCATTCATTCAGTCACATACTGAATGTTGGGAAGAAACAAATAACCAAGTAATCCAGCTTGCTTTAAGTCCAGCTGTGATTTCCAGAGGAGTGCTATGGTCAGTAACTGAGGTGCGTTTCAAGGAGCTAATGAAAATTAACCAAATCAGCTTGATATTGTTGTGTATTTGCTGTAGCCAGTTCAATCAGAAGTTTTTATTTGTTTTGTTTTTTTGAGACGGAGTCTCACTGTGTTGCCTGGGCTGGAGTGTAGTGGCATGACCCATGGCTCACTGTAGCCTTGAAGTCCTGGGCTCAAGCGATCCTCCTGTCTCAGCCTCCTGAGTAGCTAGAACTACAGGCATGTGCCACCACGCCCAGCTGATTTTTAATTTTTTTGTAGCGATGTGGTCTCACCGTGTTGCCCAGGCTGGTCTTGAACTCCTGGCCTCAAGCAGTCCTCTCACTTCAGCCTCTCAAAGTGCTGGGATTACAGGCGTGAGACACTGAGCCTGGCCAATCAAAAGTTTTTTTGTTTTTTGTCTGTTTGTTTTTGTCAACTTTCTAATGGCTTTCCTTATTTTTCAAAGGCTTTGCCCACTGATGCTGCTAATGTCATATTCATCACATGCTTTTTGCTGAAAATGCACACAGTGACCCTCTTCCTTGCGTAGGACTCTGCAGTCACCATCAAAGTGCTCTAACAGTTTGGCATTACTTAAGCTGCATTTCTTAACCTTCTCATCTTCAGCCTTGAGTGGAAGAGATAACACAGAAAACTGCCTTTTGAAGTCATATTGAACTCATTGACTTCCATCAATGAAGCATATCAGTAGTTGCAAATATTACAGTGTAGATTAAATCCTCGAAGAGTCTGAACTATGTACAAAAATGAAAAGAGAGATACAAAGGACTTTTTATTGTTTGCAGTCTAAGATCAAATTGCCTCGATCTTTGACGGCATAATAAAATACTACATCTTGATGTATTGTGGCACTGGAGAATTGTTTCACAAATAAAGAAAACTCAGATATTTGATGCTAGAGATGTTTTAGAAAGCTTAAGAATACCTAAAATCATCTTTCCATTACTAGGTATTAACATTTAGTTGGTATTGATTTATAAACTTTAGAAATATTACCACAAAGTTGCATCTTTAATTGTGATTACTATGTTAAAGAATGTACTGATTATCTAATTTGCAAGATTATAAAATGGTATCATGAAAATGATACAGTAGAGAGAATACTTTTTGCCCTTAAAGATCCAAATGGGGCCGGACGCTGCAGCTCACGCCTGTGAATCCCAACACTTTGGGAGGCCAAGGCGGGCAGATCACCTGACGTCAGGAGTTTGAGACAAGCCTGGCCAACATGATGAAACCCCATCTCTACTAAAAATACACAAATTAGCTGGGTGTGGTGACACGCGCCTGTAATCCCAGCTATTTGGGAGGCTGAGGTGGGAGAATCACTTCAACCAGGGAGGCAGAGGTTGCAGTGAACGAGATTGTACCAGTGCACTCCAGCCTGGGTGAAAGAGTGAAGCTCCGTCTAAAAAAAAAAAAAATCCAAACAGACAAAGAGAATGGAAAGATGGATGGTTTAAATCAGAGGCTTACACACTGTTTTCTCTAAAGGACCAGATAGCAAATAGTTTAGACTTTGCAGGCCATCAGGTCTCCGTGTTCGTTTCCTGTGGCTGCAGTGACAGATGACCACAACCCTGGTGGCTTAAAACAACAGGAAGTTAATCTCTCAGTGCTGGAGGTCAAAAGTGTGAGGTCAAGGGCCACACCTCTGCAGTCCAGAGAAGGATCCGCTCCGCGCCTCTCTTCTGACTTCCGTTTGCTGCTGGCGGCCATTCGTGCTCCTTGGCTGGCAGCGCCATTGCTCCCATCTCCGCCTCTGTCTTCGCCTGGCCTTCCTTCCATGTGTCTGTGTGTGCCTGTATCCAAATTTTCCTCTCCTGCCTCTCATAAAGACACCAGCCATTGCGTTTAGGGCCCTCCCTAATCCAGTATGACCTCATTGTAACCTTATTACATCTGCGGAAATAAAAGTAAAACTCCATTTTCAAATAAGATCACAGTGGCAGATACTGGGAGTTAAGATTTCAGTTAAGGTTTACCTTTTCGGGATACGCAATTCAAACCACTGCAGTCCTGTTGCAGCCACTCAGCTCTGTCTTTGTAGCATGAAAATGGCCAAGGACAATACGTCAACAAATGCAAGGGCTGTGTTCCAGAAAAACTTTATTTACAAAAACAGGTGGTGGATCCGATTTGGCTGGCAGAGTTTGCCAGTCAATACCTAGTCCAACTAATGGAAGCAAAACAGCAGCAGAGCAGAAAACAATTTCCCCTTGCTTCAATCAGTTCAGTTTTAAAGTACCAAAATGCATACATATGTGTATATATAGCAACACTTATTTTAAAATAGATGTCAATTTAGGGCAAGAAATGAAACTTTCAGAATGACTTCAAATCCCGAATCTTTATTACTAAAAATGCTCGATTTATATTTTTCTGATCAATGAAAAGCTTTTTAATGATCATTTAGTTTTCAGTCTATAGGGCCTTCCCTCCAAAAAGATCAAGACGATTTGGAAACAAAATTTCCCTGGAACTTAGACATATGTATTCACTCTGTTAGAAAGAATGTACCTGTTTCCCTGACTAAATGTATGCCTCATAAGGACAGGAACATTTATCCACTCTTTGTCCTCAGCACCTAGAAGATAGACTAACACATAGTAGTCATCCAGTAAATATTCATCTGAAATAACTTCTCGGGGCTGGGCACAGTGGCTCACGCCTGTAATCCCAGCACTTTGAGAGGCCGAGGCAAGTGGATCACCTGAGGTCAGGAGTTCTAGACTAGCCTCACCAACATTGTGAAACCCTGTCTCTACTAAAAATACAAAAATTAGCTGGGTGTGGTGGCGTGTGCCTGTAATTCCAGCTACTCAGGAGGCTGAGGCAGGAGAATTGCTTGAACCTGGGAGGCAAAGGTTGCAGGGAACCGGGATTGTGCCACTGTACTCCAGCCTGGGCAACACAGCAAGACTCTGTCTCGAAATAATAATAATAATAAAATAAAATCTCTTGGCTGGGAGCGGTGACTCACGCCTGTAATCCCAGCACTTTGGGAGGCAGAAGCGGGTAGATCACGAGGCCAGGAGATGAAGGCCATCCTGGCTAACCTGGTGAAACCCCATCTCTATTAAAAATACAGAAAAATAGCTGGATGTGGTGGCGAGCTCCTGTAGTTCCAGTTACTTGGGAGGCTAAGGCAGGAGAATTGCTTGAACCTGGGAGGCGGAGGTTGCAGTGAACCAAGATCGCGCCACTACACTATAGCCTGGGCAACAGAGCGAGATTCCTTCTAAAAAAAAAAAAAAAAATTAAATTAAAAAAAAAATAAGTTAAAAAAATACTTCTCTTTGGTGGAATAAAAAGAGTGAATTGGTAAGTTGTTTTAATCCTTTTGTATAAAAATGATCTGTCACCATACCTTGAAAATGTTTATTATTTCAATTTAAGATTGAAAGGAAAGGTACAACAGGAGAAATTCAGTTTCTCTTAGGAGCTATTGGAAGAATTTGTAAATATAATAATAGAGTAATGAATCAGAGGGGTCAGTGAAAAATCGTTTTTTAAAATAAAAATCACATTCATGGAAAAGAAGACAAAGGTAGAGAAATCAAGATATATTCCAAGACTAAACTAAAATGTTAGCAACTACTTTGAACAGCTCGGTATTTGGTAGCAATATCGATATTTGGAAGCAGAGAAATATGGAACCCCACAGGGGAACCCTTCATTGGCAACATGGCGAGAGGAGGGTATGATTTGGTTGAAGACATAGCAGGGAGGAACACTCCAAACCTTCCCAGGTCTGGGCTCTGGAACTCTGTGGTTATTCCAGCCCAGGGAATCTTGCCACTCTTCTTGTAGCTGATGGAAGGCAAAACTTTGAAAGTGAGGGGAACATTTGTAATGTTACAACAGAAAGGATCAAGAATTGTTGACAACTCCAGGATAAGCTGAGTTGACATGGGAGAGAGTCAGCCACAAGGCTCCAAGTTGGAAGCACATTAATGAGCTGTGTGGTGTGTATGCTGACAGTGCATGCTGGAGAGAGTGGGGGAGAGAGAGAGAAAGAGACAGACAGAGACAGAGAGACTGAGACCGAGACCAGAGACACTGATTCTTTGAGAGAGGGACTCACTTTTTTTGGAAGTGAAGAAACTACTTTCTTAACAGCAGTCAGTCCGAAGGATACTACGGGAACCAAGGAGAAGGCCTGGGGCCAGCTGGGAACCATTGATTTCAAGTTGACTATGGAATCACTCAAAGAAAAAGTGAATATAGGAAAAAGTGAATTTAGTGGGGTGGGAAGAAAACACTAAGGGCTGAAGATAAAGCCTTCAGGGTCCTTCAGATTAAAAGGAGAGACAAAAGGAGAAAGAATAAAGACAAAGGAGGACCATTTGAAATGCAGATTAGTCCTGGGCCACTCTACCTCTTGAAGGCCCCAGTCTTTTGCCGCAGACCTTTTCCACCCACCCCTTCCACTGTCAGTTCAGCAAATTCAGGAAATAGAGAGTTTTTAAGCAGAGAAACACCATTTGACTTCCTTATTCGTGAAGTTGCAGGAAACTCCCCCCATCAAATTAGCCACTTGAATTACCTTAAATATCAGGATAGTGCTGATTAAATTCTTTTGCTAGAGAGGAAAATGCATTTTAAGCAGACTGGTGTGGGAGGAGGACCAGCTTTTTCCGCAATTCAAGACATTTGAGTTCTTAAAACATGAAAATTGTGCCCTCTGAAGAAAGAGTCTTTGTAAGATATATTTTAAAAAAAAAAAAAAAAAAAAAGTTCAGTAGCAAGAATTTCCCAATTTGCTCCTGCTCTTTAAAATACATTGAAAAAGAAAAAAATAGTGTACATTTATAAGAAAAAGAAAGGGAATTTATTTTGAACGGAGAAATGCTATAAAGAGAAAAAGCCATTCTAACTTTTCCATTGTGGAAAATTTAACAAACTATTGAAGCCAATTTTTAGCTGGTTTCTGTAGTGAAATTTGAGGGTGAGCTTCCAATTATTTTTTGTACTAGTGGGGTAAATCAGATACAGTAGCTTCAATAAACACTCAAAGCCCTCACCAGCAGAAAGCGTGCTTCACCTCTTGGAGATACAAAATATTTTACACTAATTTCAGAAATACGAATTTCTTGTTGAAAGCCAGTTTCCTAGGTAAGCAATACTATTGTTTCCTACCATCCCAGATCGAGAAGGGTAGAGAGTAGCCAGTTTTTAGGTGGACGTCATGCTGACATCATGCAAACCTTGTATCTTTACAGAGAGGCCAATGAGACTTGAACCCCGAGCCTAAGTTGTCACCAGCAGGACTGATGTGCACACAGAAGGAATGAAGTATGGATGTGAAAGAACGCAGGCCTTATTGCTCCCTGACCAAGAGCAGACGAGAGAAAGAACGGCGCTACACCAATTCCTCCGCAGACAATGAGGAGTGTCGGGTACCCACACAGAAGTCCTACAGCTCCAGCGAGACACTGAAAGCTTTTGATCATGATTCCTCGCGGCTGCTTTATGGCAACAGAGTAAAGGATTTGGTTCACAGAGAAGCAGACGAGTTCACTAGACAAGGTGGGTAACTGTCCTAGTAAAATAAGGCAATGCTCACATGTTGCTAACTCGTAGGTGTCAAGGTGACATGTCTGTTTTCTGACTTTGGTGTTCCATCTGCTGATTGTGATTTTGAGATATTAGAGGATCACACAGTATTCCAGAGGAGAGGTAGAAAGCCGCCAATTGGGCACATTGGCCCCCCAGGCACAGGCACTGACACGTGGAGAATTCCAAAGCCTCATCTGCTATACATGAGGTTTATGATTCTGCATATGGTCCAAGCGTTTGTGCAAACTTGTGTAAACTTGAAACTCCAGTCTCTGGGGCTCCCTTTTAGTTGAATGAAGGTGCTCACAGCCATTGTATCTGTGGTTAGAACCCGTACAAGGAGAACAGGAGCTGTTGGTGAAGAAACCCACCTTTCCCTCACAAGAAAGTGTGGCTTGTTATCCCAGATCATCTCAGCACCCGAGCAGCCCTGCTGTTTGCCTCTGTCTGATTCACACAAGAGCCTGCCACGGAAAGCTCCCGTTGTCTTTCTCCCAGGCAACCCAGTAAATTAAGTTTATACCTTAACACTTCCTGGTTTCCCACCATATAATCCACTAGGGTTTGCTCATTCGCATATATCTGTGGAACATTTTTACACTGGTTTTGGCCTGAGGATGCTCCCAGTGGAATCATGACTCCTGTAACTTCACTATCCTAAACCTACCCATTTCCACTCTTAAGACAGTAGGTTATTTTTATTAGACATACGTAGTTATATTTTGTTTCTTCTAATACAGTCTTGAGATGTGGGCAAGATTAATAAAAATAAAATCCTCTTACATTTCTAATGTGCAGTATAATTTACACATAACTTAGCATCCCTTAGCTAATTTAATCTGGAAATGAGGAAAAATGAATTAAACTTTAATAATAAAGAATATATTCATTCTTTTCCAATCACTGTACAGACAGTGTGACTAACAGTTTGATATTGGGCAGGAACACATTGAAGAAAAAGTAATAATGCAATAAATCGTTCAAAAGTTTGAAAATTTTCCATGGTTCTTTTCTTCCCTGCATTGTGCAAAGAGCCATTCTAACTAGATTGAAACAGTGTTCACTCACCCAAGCCAGTTTACATCAAAGAAAACTCATTTGATTTGCTAAGGAGAGATTTTTATACCCTAAAGCATGCCTTACTAATTACTGGTATCAAATTTTATGAAAAGGGACAAAATAGCTTAAAATTTTTCATCGGTTTTTCAGGGGAGATACAACACATATTTGAGGTATGTACTGTTAGTTGCTTGTACACTGTATTGTCATTTGAAACCCATTTTTTCGTATCATCTGCCCAGCTGAAATAGATGATCAGTGTACATTTTTTCAACAATTTAAAAAATAGTACAACAATTTAAAAAAAGTAGTGTAGAAATGTGTACGATCTGGACCGAATGTAAAGTCTTGCTTTTTGTAACAAAAATAACTCTTTAGTGCCCTGTAGGAAAACAATAATAATAATAATAATAATAATAATAATAATAAAAGAAAAGAAAAAAACCCCAAACTCCATACTGTGGAATATTATTTGAAGGAAACAGCAGCATTTGGGGGTCATCTCCACCCCAGGCAAGCATTTCTTTTTGGCAGCACAGATGATGCCTACACAGGTTAAAAATAGCACACGGAACCGTTCTCCTCCTAGACAGCCTTAATCCAGCGCAGACTGTTGTTGACAACCTGGCGGTAGCATTTGTAGAAGCCCTGAAACGGAAGTTCTTAGGGGGGCCAAATAGTGTTGTTCCTCACTCCTTCCAAGCCAAGGACTGCAGAATACGAAGGGGCAGAGGAAACAGAAAGTGTGCCAGGCGGCCAGGGAGGCCTTGCTGGAGAGCAGAAGTGAATGGAGAAGCGCACACACGGTGTGTGATGGTACTGCAGGTCACTTGACGTGTGTGAATCCGAGCTTTGTAGAAACATAGATGGGATGGACTGCTAGTTACATACAGCTAATGCTGCCTACGTGCTGGTCAGCGCCCTAGGCAGGAGTATGCAGCCCCCTGGTAAGGTGGGTCCTGGTAGCATAGTCTTTTCACAGGTTGAGACGTATGAGGTTTGGAGAGGCTGGAGATCCCATGGCTCCTGAAATTCAGCTGGAACTTGAGCCCAAGCTTGCCCGACTCTGGCCTGGCTTCTAATCTCTGTGCAGTTGCCACAGTGAAAAACAGGCAACTCAGTAAAATATCACCCTTTGGTTTATTGGAATCAATTTTTTAAGCCTATTATTATTATTATTTATTTATTTAGTGACAAGGTGTCAGTCTGTTGCCCAAGCCGAACTGCAGTGGGGCAGTCATAGCTCACTGCAGCCTACAGCTCCTGGGCTCGAAAGATCCTCCTGCCTCAGCCCCCTGAGTAGCTGGAATCGTAAGTGCACACCACACCATGCCTGGCGAATTTTAAAGACATTTTGTTTTAATAGAGACAGGGTCTCGCTTGTTTCTCAGACTGGTCTCAAAACTCCTGGCCTCAAGCAGCCCTCTTACTTGGGCCTCCCTGAGTGCTGAAATAACAGGTGTGAGCCACCACGCCCAGCCCGTTTTAGTCAATTTTGAAATAAAATGTTCATGGTGTAGATAGTGAGGTGTGCAGAGACTGCAGGCATATTTAGGAAATAAAATTGATATGATTTTGTAATTGTGTGAATGAGGATGAGCGTGAGGGTGGCATTGCAGATACTGTCTCCTTCCTGTGGTTTGATGTGGGGAGTATTTGTAGTGGGAGTGGCAGGTGTAGGAGAGAAATGAGTAAGGGAAGTCTGCTATCAGATCATGTTTTTCTTGAGTAAGCATAATGTAAAATCCTTCCAGGCTTTCATTGTCTTTGAACCTGACAAATGTCAATTTTTCCTCATGGACTATTATGCTATGGGATTAATTATTTAATTGACAAAATGTGCTTCCTGCCACAGCTACTGACATCATATAGGCAATAAAAATGAAAGATGAAAAATATTCATAGTAGCCAAATATCTTTGAAACAATTCCAAAGAGTCATGCTAATTTCGCTTTTTTTGTCCATGGAGTTTTAAAACAGCCGATCAGTCCTATATCCATTTACTCCTTGAATGACACAGGGAAATGCGGCTTCAGCTGGAGAAAGGGACAAGCAGGGATTCTGTTGGTGCAATTATATGGAGAATTCAAATCGAGAAATATGATGTTTTTACATTTCTAATTGACCAATTTTATGTCTAATTATCAAACTTGATTTTAATGGTTTTGTATGGCCTTACTGACTGGCAGGTGACTACTGTTAATTACATGTTATATTTAGATAGTGTAATGCTGGGGATCATTTCATCTTCACAGTCATTGTGTAATTTGACGGGATCTCACATAGATCTCTTTCTCTTTTTAAATCTCTTCATGTCGTTTGTTGGTGATGGAAATAGTTGCTCTTTGAACAGCTGTGGAGCTTGCTGTAGGTGAGGATGAGTTTGGGGTAACAATGGCTTGTTTTGCGTTCTTGAATTCTGTTTTCTTTTATTAATCTTTGAAGAAAAGTTATTCCATCAGGTCAGACAAATTTCTTATGAAACAGCTGCATAGGATCATCCCACAGCTTTTGGAGAAGTGGTAAAATAAAAGAACATTTTTTCTCTGCTGCAGCTCTCTGGGCTATGCACATTGCCTGTAGTATTCTTGACCAAACACTTATCAATTCCAACAAGGAGCGCGGCCTGTGAGGGTGAACCTTGAAAAGAGATGATGTCTGGAAGGAAGAATACATTTGTTTCACTGAGTCATAAGCCTGAAAAGAACCACTTTGGGGCCCTAACCCAAATTGTATAAGAGTTAGTCAATAATCAGTGTTGGGGTTGTGAATTTAAGAATTTTAACTTGTGAAGAACACCATCTATTCTTTATTGGTAGAATGGCAATGGAGAGGAAGGATTCTGTTTTTTGTTTTTGTTTTGAGACGGAATCTCACTTGTCTCCCAGGCTGGAGTGAAATGGCATGATCTCGGCTCACTGCAACCTCTGCCTCCCGGGTTCAAGCAATTCTCCTGCCTCAACTTCCCAAGTAGCTGGGATTACAGGCACCTGCCACTATGCCCAGCTACTTTTTGTATTTTTAGTAGAGATGAGGCTTCGCCATGTTGGCCAGGCTGGTCTCGAACTCCTGACCTCAGGTGATTCGCCTACCTAGGCCTCACAAAGTGCAGGATTATGGGCGTGAGCCACTGCACCCAGCCAGGACTCTGTTTTTAAATTTGAAAAACACCATGATATCTATATTTATACATTACTGAAATTAAAACAAAATAAATTTGCAAAGAAGGGAAGGGAAGGAGGAAGGCAGATTGACAACAACAGGCACCGATTGATTTCTAATTGTGCCTCATCTCTGGCCTTTGCTGACAGCGTGGCCCCACTCGCAGAAACTCCCCTGTTTGGGCCATGCCATCTCTTCATTCTTACCTTCATCAGTAATGCTGAGCACCCCCAGCCCCCAGAAGCATGGCTTCTGCTCACCTCCTGGCCTTTCTGGTTCAAGGCCAGTTCAAGTGTAGTTTGGGGGATTCCACTGGGAAGAGGAAAGAAAGAGAAGAGGGAAATTGATCCCACAAGCTCTCATTCCTCACTGCCGGACCTCCCTTATGGGCTGCATCCTGAGTGCTAGCCCATCTTGTATGCAAACATTCCAGAAGCTAGATCTGCCCCTTACCAAGGATAGCCTTGTGAGGAAACAAAAGGACATTAGAGGAGCAGTCTGAATGTTCCTGTAAATATGTATCTTGGATTCTGGCATGATGGTGGCTGGAATAGGGCTCATCCACTCATCTCCCAGTGGACTCCCTGCCTCCTGTGAGCTGAGCAGTGATCGAGGGTACACATGAGATCTGCAACTCTGTTAGGATCCTGAAGGACCAAGCTGGTGCAGGTGCTTTCTGCTTTGTGCCAGATGAGAGCGTGGAATGGGGTGAAGCCCTAATATGAAGGTCAAGAAGAATGCTGTGGCCTGGTGGTTCCAGAGAGAGACTGGCCTGCCCCTCCCATGGCCTCCGCTTGGGCAAATGTTGCCTTGTGGGAGCAGCTGGTTTCCTTGGGCCGTCAGGAGCTGGGGAAGCCTGAACAGATGCATTTCTCCGTCTGATATGGTGAGAATGCCATCTGAGAAAACCAAACAGTAGAGATGTTCATTCCAGGAATTTAACAGGATTTCCCACTCTTTCTTAAAGCACCTCAGGAAAACAACAAATTTAATGGCACCCAGCACGCAGGAAGTGGGATAAGATGCAAAAAAAGAAATAGATTAAGAAGCTTATAATGAAAATGAACAATGGAGATAAGACAACCTGAACCAAAATAACCAAAATAAAACATCGTAACTAAAGCATGTGCAGAAATCCCAGAACAATAACAACAAAAAAGCAACAACAACAAAACAAACAATGGCCACCAAATGCTGGAGAAAAAAATTACAATCATAATTTACAAACTAAAAATGACAACAGATTAGTTGAAGAAGAGAGGTTAGTGGTTTTGAGGACCAGGTAGAAGAAACAACTCAAAACAGAAAAGAGAATTTCAGATAAAATTAAGAAGACAACGCACATGCACACGCACAAACTGAAGCACATTCTAGAAAAATTCTTTAACTTCAAGGATAAAGAGAGTTTACAAGGTTCCACAGAGAAAAGGCAGGTTACTTGTTTTTACTTACTAAAAATAAATGACACCAATAATGAATTTCTCATCTGCAACAACAAAAGCTTGAAAACAGTGGAATAACACCTACTGAGAGGGGAAAAAAAAGGCAACCCAGAGATCTTATCTGCAGAGAAGATACTGTGGGGGAGGAAAGATTTCTTTTCCCATGAGTCACTAGGTTCATGACTAAGGCCCCTATAACGAAAGATAGCTTAACAAGAGAAATGCACACAAATTCATTTAACGTAAGTTTTCGGTGACACAAGACCCTTCATAAGGAAATGAACGCCGAAAGAAATGGGTAAACTTGTGTATTTTTGTGCAAGGTTGGATGAAGAGTGGACAGTCACCGAGAAGTATGATTGGACACAGGGGTTGAATGATGATAAACTGGGAGGAACTGGGCAAGGCCCGTTTGTTCAGATTCTTCTCTGTGTCCTTGTGTCTTCAGATATGGATGTTCCTTCCTCCTCATATAGGGAGGGCAGCTCTTGGATGAGGATCTTACGTCTTTCTTCAGGGGAGAAGGGCAAGGGGAAAGTGAGAGTGGCCTTCCTGCTTCTGCTGTTTTCTCAAATGCCAAGATGCCATGTTTTGGGTAGCATGTCCTGAACCCCGTCAATAGCATATATCTCTCAGAGTAAATGAAAGATACTGAGGTAATGCTGGGATTGAGAGACCATGTCAACAACGTACATACACCATCTAAGGAAGTACTCAGGAAGAAATAGCAACTGAATCAGCATCATGACCTGCAAAGAGGAGACAATGATGAGAAAGCAGCTCTACGGTGTATATAGTTAAATCTCAAACGATGATGACAGAGCAACCAGAAATGTGTCAGAAGCACTACACGAGAAACCTTAACAGAAGGCTGGAACTAAAAGCATTTACCTATCTCAGCAAAATCCAGTAGTTGGAGGAAAGTAGAAAAGTAAAAGTGTTCCAAATTCTCATCTCATCTGAAGAGGGAGAGTGGGGAAACAGTTACGAAACAGAGCTTTAGTGGAGGGAAATAATTGCTATCTTGCATTCCTATGACAATGAGAAACATATATTTGAATATGAATGTCAGGAGTGGGAAGGTAATCATTAATACAATGAAAAGAGGACAATAGACCCACCTAATTAGCAGTGAGGAAAGGGATTGAGTAGCAATCTGACCAATTTAGCAAAAGCAGCTCCAAGGGAAAAAAGGAAACAGGAAAAATCATGAATAATCAAAAAACAAGATGAAAGGAGTCAAATCTACTCTATTACCTATTACCTAAAATTTAAATATACTGTATTTTGGCCGGGTGCGGTGGCTCACGCCTGTAATCCCAGCACTTTGGGATGCCCAGGTGGATGGATCACTTGAGGCTGGGAGTACAAGACCAGCCTGGCTAACATACAGAAACCCGGTCTCTACTAAAAATACAAGTATTAGCCAGGTGCGGTGGCGGGGGCGTGTGGTCCCAGCTACTCAGGAGGCTAAGGCACAAGACTCGCCTGAACCCATGAGATGGCGGTTGTGGTGAGCCAAGGTCAATGCCACTGCACTCCAGCCTGGGCGACAGAGCGAGACTCTGTCTCCAAAAAATAAAATAAATAAATGTACTGCATTTTGACATGAACTACTCATTTGGTTTATAAAAGTTATTGGTGTTTATAAGACGTACACTTAAAATGGTAAAGAAAGTTGTTGAGAATAAAGATACATTAAGTGAATACAAACAAAAAGAAAGGAGGAATGGCAGTATTAATATCAGGAAAGATGGAATTTAAGACTAAAAACTCTCAACAGGATAAAAAGGACCATTGGGTAAGTGATAAAAGGCATACTGTGCAGAAGAAGAACATTCTTAAAATACATACATTAAACAATAATATAGTAGCTAAATTTATAAGCAAAAACTATTTAAAAAGAAAGATTGTTAAAACACATTAATGGTGAGATATTTTGATTAACTTCCTTCAGAATCAGGCAGATCTAAAAGACAAAAATAAGACCGCAATCATATAATATTAATCAAAAATTTTAACTAAGGTATATATACAGAAATTTACAACTGTCAGATAGAAATGATACAATTTTTTATATTTCTATGGCCAGTAGTAGCAGAAACTGATTATGTGTTTGGCCACAAAAAAAAAAACATAAAAAATTAAGAAAATAGCTTTTATAAGCCAAAACATTTTATCATAAAATGTAGTAAAATTAGAAATAAATAACAAAAAGATAAATGAAGAAAAACACTTTTGCCCCTTGGATTATGATGTCCCTGGACTACGATAAAAAGCAATCAAGAGCAGTGAAAAGTCTACTTCCAAAATGTATGGGAGACAGTGAAAGTCATATCATAGGAAAAACCTTGTGAAGAAATCAAGAACAAAGACCAACAAAATAGGAATGTACTATACATTTAAGAAATGGAGTTCAGGCTGGGCACAGTGGCTCACACCTGTAATCCCAGCACTTTGGGAGGCTGAGGTGGCCGAATCAACTGAGGTCAGGAGTTCGAGACCAGCCTGGCCAACATGGAGAAACCCTGTGTCTACTAAAAATACAAAAACTAGCTGTGCGTGGTGGTGCGTGCCTGTAATCCCAGCTATTCGGGAGGCTGAGGCAAGAGAATTGCTTGAACCTGGGAGGTGGAGGTTGCAGTGAGCTGAGATCGCACCACTGCACTCCAGCCTGGGCGACAGAGCAAGACTCCATCTCAAAAAAAGAAAAAAAAACAAAAGAAAGAAATGAGTAGAGTACAATGTCTGGAAAATAAATCAGAGGAAGTAGAAAGAGGTACATAAGATATAGCTGACATTTAAAGCAAACAAAACAGCTAAGTCTTTAAAAAGGCTAATAAAATAGAAAGCACCTGTGATCCTGATTAAGAAATAATGAGAACAAAAATAAGAAGAGATCCTAAAAAGACTGTAACAACTAAAGAGGAGCTATTATTCCAAGCAATAAATTTGAAAAATCTAGAGGAATTTATTTTTTTTCAGAAAATATGATTAACCCCAAAAGATTTCAGAGCATGGAGCAAACTTGTCAACACCAATTATTTCAGACAAGATGAGAAAGGTGATTAAAAGAGAGACCGTTTCAAAGGGCCCGATATGTTCCTAGGTACATTTTACATAACCTTCAAAGTACGACTAAGTTTAATGTTTAAAAATCTATTCAACACCACCATTCACAACAGATGGAAGGCATCAAAGTTCATGTTATGAAGTTGGCATAACCTTAATAACTAAACTTGATTAGAATAGTACCAAAAAAAGAAATCATATATAAATTGCTTTACCTACCGAAATTGCTTTTCAGTAGGTGTGTAAGAATTCAAAACAAATATTTGCATTTAAGAATCCAGCAATATATAAAAAGAATAATATGCTAGACCAAATTAATAACCAAGTGGTTACTAATCCTTGCTGAATATACAATGATTTTTTGGTGTTCAGAAATCTACCATAATTAGATTAATAAACCAAAGTAGAAAAACATGATCGTATCAATAGATGATTTACAAGTTTGGGAAAAAATTTAGAAACCATTCTTTATTCAAATAAACTCACAAGAAGAAAAAACACTTCAATGTGGTAGTAATATTTGATATGATCATTCAAGACATTAAACAGCATTCTAAAAAGTGAGATTCTAGGACATTTCAATAGAAATAGGAACATAAGAAAGGTTTACCTATGCTCACAATTATTATTCAAAATTGTTTTAGATGTTTTAGCAATTGTAATAAGAAAATTAAACAATTGATATATATTTTGGAAAAAGTTAAAGTCAGTACTTTTGTTAAAGATATGGTTGTATGCATACAAAAACCATGTGTCTCTAGAAATTAAAAAAAAAGAATTTGAAGTGAATTTGGTATTTGGATGAATACAAAATAAATATATAGACAGTGTAGATCATATAGTATAATGGTGGAGAATGTAGGTTCTGAATCCACATGACCTGTGTGTGAATCCCAGGTCTGCCTTGCCTTAGCTGACTGGCAGGTTACCTAATCTTGGCCAAGGAACTTTTTTGTACAAGTTACATAATTTCTCTCTGCCTCCATTTTCATTATTCATAGATTGTGCTGTAGTTTGTTGAGGATAAAATGAGTTAATATATGTAAACTGCTTAGAATAATGCCTAATACCTGTTATTAATATCTACTGCTTGGAAGTCAGAAAAAAAATTCCTATCACAAAGGCAACAGGCTTTATAAAATTCTTTGTAATAAATTTTGCAAGCATGCTACATGACCTAATATGAAGGTATCTATAAAATATTATTAAAAAGACATAAAACAGGATCTAAATAAATAATCAATGCTTTAGGATGGGAAGATGGTACCATAAGAGTATGAATTCTCCCCAAATAAATGCATAGAAGTTAAGGATATCACATAGAATTCCAGTGGGTTAGGGTTAATTTTAACTGGAGTGAGTGATCTTCAAATTTATCTTAAAATTCAAGTGATCATAAATTGATATTTTCAACGTCTGGAAATAGTCAAAACCACATTGAAAAGTCAAATAGTGAGGACAAAATGGACTTAATATGTATTTTCAAAAGTATTATGAAGCTGCTGTAATCGTGTCTATATGATATGGGCAAAAATAAAGACAAGTAGGTTCATGGAATAGATAAAAATTTCAGAAATAGATTCTAGTATATAGGGAAATTTAACATAAAACAAAAAAAAAAGGTTTTTCTATTCAGTGGGATTTGATAAATGGTGCTGGCACAACTGGTTATCCATCTGGAAGAATATAAAATTGGACCCATATCTCTCAGCATATTCAAAAATAAGATGGATTAAAGACAAATGTAAAAAATAAAGCAAGAATTCTAGAAGTTAATTTGGGAGACTGAGTAAGATAGGAATGACTTGAGCCATGAGTAGCAGGAAACTTCAGCTCAAAAACTGAAGAGAATCATTTTCTTATTAAAGAAGTTGTTCAGAGATAGACTGTCTAGCCAGGGCTTAAAGATATCATTAAGGCATCTCTCTATCTTTTTCATCTTTGTCATTCTTAGCAGGTAGCTTTTGTCCCCTTGGTGCTCAGGTGGCAGCTGTGCTTTCATATTCCTGTTGGAATAAGAATGAACACACAGGTAGGAAGGCCTACTCTACATTGGACTATTCATTTTACCCCCCTGAGACTTCTCGCTACCTCTCTCTTTTCAGAACTGTTATCCATGACCATACTTAGCTGCACGAGAAGACGAAGCATTTTCTATTTTTGCTTTCCAGTCCTTATAATAAAGGTGGCAAGAAGAAAGTGGTTTGAATCCACACAGCCTATCCCAGGGACTCTATGTACCCTTCAAGAGTAGGGGAGAAACTTTCTAATACAAAATTAGAATGTTTCTAACAGAAAACCCAGAAGAAAAGATAGACTTAAATGATTAGTTTTAACATTTAAAACCTTTTACATATAAATTAAAATACCCAGAAACAAAATCACTACATTGGGAAATATATTGATAATTCTGGTGACATCTATAATGTCTATATCTATTATATACTGAATGACTATTACAGTTTGAAAACAGAAAGATAAACAGCCCAAGGGGAAATGTCTTGCATAGACAATTCACAAAAGAGAAATTCACATGATCAATAAACGTGAAAAGGAGAATCGATTTTCCTATTAGTGTGGGAAAGGCGGTAGCTAATTCCAAATTCTACATCCCTACTATACAGCTGCTATCCTGGCATCTTCCATTGAGCATTCCTATATCCAGGGGATTTGCCTAGGAAGTTTCTCCCCACTTGGTAAGCAGGAAATCAATGGAAGCGGCCACTGTAGGCGGAATCTTCCTGGTGGGTAAATTTGTTCAAAGAGACAGTCTCACACATGGAAGCCATACCCTAGAGTACAATTCACCCAGTTCTTCATTCAGACACAGATAACTTAGAAGACCTGTGTGTTCCATCTTGGCATCCTCCATGTTGTTTTCATGGGAAAATACATACTGATCCTTATCAACTTCTAAACCCAACAGATTCCTAAAGTGAGGACTTTCTACATAGTTTTTGAAGTTCTGGCTTAGGAAGAAGCCAAAAAAAAAAAAAAAAAAAAAAAAGGTAGCAATTCATGAATAGCTGTGCTCAAAACTTTATACAGAAGCTCTCATTAAAGTATGTGAAATAAACAATAACAATAAAAAACTGAAAGAAAAAAACTGCAAAATATTCACAGAGGTTGCATTTGAGAGTGGAGCTGTGAAGGAACACCTTCCAATTTTCAGTCAAAAGGTCAAAGGCCAAAAATAATTCCTGCTTCGGAACTGCAGCAGGTTGGTTCTACACTTTGGGAGTTGGAGAAGAAAAGCACCTTTCCGGATAGCCAGATCTGGCTTGTTAATGTCACTGCTGCCCTGATGGCTTGGTTTTCAATTCAGGATGAACTCCAGATATGGTGTTTAAGGGAGGAGCCAGATCAGAACATAGCATTGTGCTTTTGATTTATTTTAGGGATGAAATGTAAACCAAAAGTTCCAAATGCTAAAGGAAATTTTAACTTTTTCTTTTCCATTTTTCTCCTTGGACTCTTGATGCTATTATTCTTAGCTATTTTTTCTTTCATGTTCCATTTCTGCCTCTGCATAAACTGATATGGTTGGGAGATCTTTGAGAGCCTCTGAGTCCATTGTATACATGAGGAATACAGAGACTCAAACTTGTTAAAATGTTCACTCAGACAACAGCTGGTGAGTTAGGTCCAGAAGAAAACTAGAATCTAATTTCAATCATTTTACTACTCTACTCTTTTATCTTTCTAGTTTCTATTAGAAAATCACAGTAAAAAGCTACATATGTTCTTAAACATCTTCACAAACATGAGATAGACAAAGATATCTTAGAAAGGTCACAAGAGGAATAAATATAAAAGAAAAAAAATTGATAAATTGGACTTAATCAAAATTAAAATGTTTAGCTTATCAGACATTACCTTTAAGAAAATGAAAAGCAAAGCCACAATCTGGGAGAAAATTATCTATCATCTATCACAGGGACTTGTCTCTAGAATATATAAAGAGCTTCTACAAATCAGTAACAAAAGATGAATAACCAAATTTTTAAATGGGCAAAAAACTTTTAATAGAAACATCACAGAAAAGAGACACAAGTGATGAATAAGCCTGTGGAAAACATCCTCCACACCATTAGCCATCAGAGAAATGAAAATTAAAACCACAATGAAATACTGCCACTCGTCTTCTAGAATGGCTAAAATTAAAAAGACCCATAGCACCAAATATTGAGGATGTGGAACAGCTGAAACTTTCATGTGAAAAATGACACAACTGCTTTGGAAACTGTTGGGCAATTTCTTATCTAAAGTTAAAAATAACATCTCCCCCTGGATCCAGCAATTCATCTCCTTAATATTTACCCAAAGTAAATAAAATCTTACATTCATAGCAGCTCTATTCATAATAGGCCCATATTGGAATCACCGAGAGAATGGATATAATAGTTGTATATTAATGCAATAGAAATGAGTTGGCAACCCAAAAGAGTGATCTACAGATACTTGCAACAATGTGGAAGAATCTCAAAGATCCACTGAGCAAAAGGATCCTGAGTACATCCTGTAGGACTCTGTTTACATAAAGTTCAAGAACGTACAAAACTAGTCTTCTGTAGAAGAAATCAGGACGGTGGTTGCCTGTTTGGTGGGGATTGACTGGGTGCGGGAGAGCTTTGTGGGAGTGATGGAGAAGTGCCTTATCTTGCTTGGGGTCATGGTGGGTACATTTGTTAAAACTCATGGAAGTATCCACTTTAGATCTGTGTATTTCACTGCCTATGAAATTTACCTAAATAGTAATAAATACAACAAAAACAAAAATCAGCATGTTCAAACAACTGTAGTTGAACATGGGAAGTTTTGGGTTTGTATTTTCCCGGCTTCCACAGGGGTGAAACTTGATTTGGTGCCAGGAGCAGAGTTGCACTGTCTCTACTGAACCATAACCACAATCTTTCAAAAACAACCTCTGCTGTCATTGTACTAGAATGTTTTGCTGGATAAAGGCATTTTGCCCATTAAGATAATAGCATATACAACATATCCAGGACTGTACTGAGAGAATAAAGAGTTTGTGTCATAGATAGGACCAGGTCTTCAAATATTTTC
Organism: Macaca fascicularis; assembly: GCF_037993035.2. Lineage (NCBI taxonomy): Eukaryota > Metazoa > Chordata > Mammalia > Primates > Cercopithecidae > Macaca > Macaca fascicularis. Next base: position 187,122,844 of record NC_088379.1, read on the forward strand.
ATCAATTGCCAAGTAAAAAAGAGCCCGTTTTAAGCTCTTAGATATAGACTACTTTTGGTGGGGGGGGGCAGTTTTATTAGAATATTACTAAAATGATAAGTAGTTTTTAAATGTTTCTATACATTGAATGTTCCGGCTAGGTCAAAAGAATTGAAATCATATTTCTTAAATATATAACATGAAGATTGTAAATATAATTTTAGAATGTCACTGGTAGCGTTGGACAGATGTAAAAATAGTGTCAATAACTCCTTTGATTAAAATAATAATGTCTCTGAACCATTTTATCCTGCTTTGGATGTGAAATGGAATAAATTATTTTTCTTACTCTTCTTATTTTTATTTATTTGTATTTTTTTGCATTATGAAAATCTATTAACCATTCAGACATGTTGGAAATTGTGAAAGAGGAAGATTTGAGAGCCAAGAGGAAAATGCTTTTAATTTTAAAGACTGAGATTTAGTTTAGTCTTGGATGCCATTATAGTGAATAATGGGAACTGATCCGAGACTTCAAAAGAAATATGACCATATGGTCCCACCATTCAGCACTTAATGCTGCTATGAATTTCCAGTTAGACCCCAAACTTTTCATTTCCCCAGTGTTCCCCCTCACCTCTGTCATCAGACAAAAACGAAAGGAATCTGAAACCCCTTTTCATGTTTTCTGAAATGCTGGTGCTGAGAAAGCTTATTTTTGTGAGAATCAAGTTTTATGAAAAGAGACAAAAACCTGAAGCATTAATCAGATCCACTGGGCTAATTACTGCAACTGCAAAGTTTATTACTTTTAAATATTAACTGCTTAAAATGATTCATTTGGAGATCAAAATGATTAATCCTTCTCAGTCACTATAAATGTCAGCGGCAGGATTAAAGGATTTAGATGGTCATGTTTACTCAACCTTACATTTCTGTACTTAAAGACACAAGTTAAATAGCTCTAGTTTATCATTGTTTCATGTTAATGGTTTTCCTCTTAGCTCCCTCTTTTAGCTCCCCTGCCTAACTGATTGTTAACTAATTTTGGCTGTTAAGTAGGCAAGGGCTTCTTTCAGGCTCGGTGGCCAACCTGCTTTGTGGATTACCTACCAGAAGGTGTGAGTAGATAGATGTAGCTTACAGCCCTCCTCAGGACGCAGCGGGGGTAATCCTTTCCCCCTGCCTCGGCCTTCATTGGTCTGATGTCTTGAGCCCCAGCTTACTGCTCAACTTGTATCTGCTTCCTTGCCACGTTGCCCATTTTGGATCCACAGTGTGACTCACCGCGGTGCCGCTTCAGTCGCAATTATTAAACACCTGCCGCTTTATGCCAAACCATAGGCGTATTTATACCAATACCTACTGCAGTTCAACTATCAGATATCAGCAGATACATTGCAGGCATATTATCATTGCCGGGCCTTGGATTGTTCTAAAGAAGTCATTTCTAAGTAAAAATAAGAAGCAATTTTATTTTCAGAATTTTTTTGATTTAAAAAAACAGAACTATTTTAAGGTTATTTCTTAATTACAGATGGTTGCTGAAATTAGTTTATGGTTGCCCCATTAAGTCCTTCATTTCTAGGCCTTAGACATGCTCTTCCTTTATACGTCAGCCAACTCACAACCTCATTTTTCTTATTTGGGCCACTAAACCTTCCGTTCAATATCCATATGTTCGTCCTCCCCTGGAGGCCTCACAAATTTTATCTTGAAGAAAATGCATCTTTTCTAGGGTCATTCATTCTAGTCCTGGCTTCTCGGCTTGCAAATATACCTAGGGTTTCCCTTTCTCACCCACCTCCTCACGTTCAGCTTAGTGCCCAGCCTGCAATTTCCACTGAAAGCTGCATTTGTGATGATTGCTGAGGGGATATCCTGCAGTGGCTTCCATGAGACTTGTGTTCTGAGTAATCAGTTAGATGATGAGTGTGGTGTCCGGTGGGCATTTTCAGTGTCCTCTGGAAATTCATGGGTGTCAATATGTGGTTTTGGGTATTAACAACACATTAATAGATAAATCAAGTAAGTAGTTTAAATGGGGTGGGGACCTTAAGGTATTTAGTGGAACTTGAAGTTAATTTCTTAAACCAGTTTTTTGTAGGGCCTTATGAATAAAGATTTGTACCCTCACTGAAATTTCTATTGCATGTTCAAGAATGGGTATTTTGTTCAAATGGTGACACATTTAATATAAAAGGTTAAAGAGTTTGGAGTGTCCCATAAAATATGCATTTGGAAATAAAATCACATATACTTCTTTTGTTGTGGAATCGTCTTACCATTTTGCAAATACAGCAAAAGAGAGAATTCTGGATGACATGGTGGTGCCGCTGATTCAACGAGCACCTAATAAGAAATGCTCTCCCAATTTGTAGTTTTACGTTCTGCTTGACTGATGAAGGAAAGTCACTCCATGCCTGAGAATAAATAGTTCCATTCAAGCTCACAACAACCAAGGAAAATAATTAAAGACAGCTGCAGATTGTTTTATTTATGTGCATTAAATTTATATTTATTCATCCATTTTTTCCCATATTCAATTTTGAGGTTACTGTAGGAGAAATGAATGGTTATTCTCCTTTAAAACAATCCATATATGATAAAGAAAAGGGAAGGATTGAAATGGAGGAGAAAACGCTCCCTTGTATCTCATGAAGTTTCATTTCTTTACAATAAACGAGGAAGGATTTTTAAAACTGAGCTTCCCCTAGAAGAGGCAATAAATTAAATTTCTAATTATTGAATAGAAGCTATTAAACAGCAAATCAAGAAAATATATTTGTTTTTTAGAAAGATGATAGGCTTTAATTTTTTCTTTATTATGTTTTTAAATAATTGAAATAATTATCATGAAAAGTAAAAATTCAAAACTATAAAATAGAAAATTACTAATTTCCTTCATTTACAAACCTTTCTAAATGACCCATTATAACAGTTATATATCTCCTTCCTCACCCTTATTCAGACTCAATATAACCTGTGGGTCCTCTTCCTTAATTTCCAAAAGTAGGATTATACTTTATACACAATTCTACGACTTGCATTTTTTTTTTCTTAAAATACACAAATGAGCTTCCGTGCAGATCCGAAGACATGGGTCCAGCTCATTCTTCATGCTAACCACAGTGTTCCACAGCGTGGGCACGCAACTTTTCCAGCCATTCTCTTTCTGGCAAACATTTGGGTTATTTAAAATTTTGCAACAATGTTGTAGTAAACAACTTGTTTAAATAAACGTTCTGTATATTTAAGATGAGGTGATTTTATTTCTATGGGATGTAACTCCAAAGGTAAATTTTCTATGCTAAATAATATTTCTGATTTTAATAGAAAATTATTTTACATGGAATAAAAGCAGAATAAGAGAAGGCAAAGAAAAAATGATAGAATAAAATAATAATAAATTTATATAGCAGACTCCCAGAATCAGCTGCTTTTCAGGAGATGATTCTTGTTTGCCCTCTAACTTCCAGTACCAATCACCTATATCATAAGCCGTCATTGCAAACTCCAAGTCCCACGTAAAGTGTGGTATAAAAGAGAGGCAACAGATGATAGCAAGTCTTCACGAGGATGTGCAGAGTTAAAACCCTCATACACTGCTAGTGGGAATATAGAACGGTCGAGTCAGTGTGGAAAACAGTCTGGCAGTTCCTCAAAAGGTGAAACACAGAGTTACCATATGCCTCAGCAGTTCCTCTGCTAGGGATATGCTCAAGAGAAATGAAGACATATGTACACATGAAAACTTGTACAGGAATGTTCCTAGAAGCATTCTCATCATAGTCAAAAAAATAGAGATAACTCGGATGTCCATTAACTGATGAATGGATAAACGATGGTGTGTCCATACAGTGGAATATTATTCAGCCATAAAAAGGAATGGAGTACGGATGCATGCTATGACATGGAAGAGCTTTGAAAACGTTATTCTAAGTGAAAGAAGTCAGTCACACAAGACCACATACTGTGGATCTTCTTTATTTGAAATGTCCAGGATGGGAAGTAGATGAGTGGTTGCCTAAGGCTGGGGGTGGGAGGGTGAGGGGAAAATAGAAGGTAGCTGATAATTGGTATGAGATGTCTTTTTGGGGTGACAAAAATATTCTACACTTGACTGTGCTCATAGTTACAGAACTCTGTGAATATACTGGAAATCATCGAAGTGTACACTTTAAATGGGTGCATTTTGGTGTGTGTGAGTTATGTTTCAATAAAACTGTTTATTTTTTTAAAGGAGCAAATAAGCAAGAGACCGAGAGAGAAGGAGAGAAAGTCAAATCTAGACATTAGAGAACTCCAGACATTAGTGAGGAGAGAATGCCCTCCCCGTGGGGTGCTTTCGTCATCCTACGTGCCTCCGAGACTAGTCCCTCGGGTAGAATCTTCTTCTCATCCAAGAGATAGTAGATGTGTTGACCATTGGTGAACATCACTCTGATTGCGGCTTTGAAAAATCCCTCACTGCTCCGACTAGGTTATAGACACTGTGAAAAAAAGAACGAATAGCTAACCCATTTTCCCAATCCCCTTCGTTTATTAAAGGGGGGGCTGTGCCATGTGCCAACCTCATTTGAAGTGTCTGTCCTTATACCATCCTTTCTACTTTGTCAAATACCCTCACTCATTTTTAAAAATCTCACCCTAAGAAAAAATGATGCAACCCACCTAGGTTGTGTTTATTCAGTTTTCCTTCTCTAGATTTTCACATTTATGCCGTGCCATAAAACAAAAATGCCGAATATAATCCAAGCTAACCTTGCCTTTTAATCACAGTGAATTCCATCCTCAGGTATACTTTGTTCTTGCTACAATTTATTGTTTTGGTCCTGTTTCAAATTGTAATGGAAAACTCTTGTTGGCTGTGCTGACCAAGGTTCCCAAAATTCAACGTGCAGGAGAGAAATACCTATTTTGCCAGTTTTGACCAAGCAGAATTAATATAAAGACTATAAAAGGCAAAGAAAGAAATTAAAGCAATGTTAGAACTACTGCAAAGAACCCGGCTTTTCCAATCTCAGGAAAACATGGAAAATGGGAATAAAGTATTGTTCCTTGAAACCAAAGCTGACTTTATGCAGGATTGCCCAGTGTTCAGCCTGATCCCAGGGACATCTCAGCTGCCTTGTGCTGCCTCTTCCCAGTTCTCTGCACTGCCATAAAACCCTCCCCACTACAAGCCCAGCCCAGCCCAGCCCAACCCACCTGCCCTCCTCCACACCCCTTCTCCCAGTCAGGGAGCTCTCTTCTCTCCATCTTCCCTGCACTGGTCAAAGCTGCAGATGTTTTCCGTAAGCATAGCCTATCTTGCTAAACACTGCTAGATTGCAAGAAATAATCGAATAGACTAATTTATTCTAGTTTCAGATGAGATCTTTCCAGGAGTGTTTGCATTAAAATAAGGGATCCTAAAAATAAAATTTCTTAACCTTTGAGGAGAATTGACAACAAAAGAACTTGAAGCCCTGAGGGAGGTCTGGAGTAGGGATATTTTTGAATAAAGGCAATTACTTAAGTAGAACTCAGCTTTGGTGGTGGTGTCCCTATTTGAAAATGAGTTGAAAATGGTCCTCTCCCTACTCTCAAGCTGTACACTTCTCTGTGATTATTAATTATGTTTGTCAAGGTATTTATGTTTTAAGTGATTTTTTTCATTTAGCCCTTTTTTGTGTGTGAGTCACATTTACATAAACCATCTCCTAAACCAAGTCAGGACAGCCCTGAAAGATGACAAAATACGGTGTAAAGTGACTTAAACAGTGCTAGTGAGTGGCTTCCACCTGGGTCCATCTGAGGCCAAGTTTAGTTTTCTTTCCTGGGGGATACTAAAACAAACTGTCATTCAGCAAGGAACTCTAACAGGGAGTCCTGCTGTGGTGCTTGCGTTGTAGCTTCATTTCAGAAGCAGCCCTGGAGAATTTTGAATCACTGAGAGACATTGACTTCAGAGGGTCAGGCGTTTATGGAGTTTGGGATATATGTAGCAATTCATAGGGATGACGTGTTTTTAGTTGCAAAGTGAACTGGTCTGCACACCTGGGTAACAAAGAAACATTCCTGTTTTCTGCTTCCTTCACCTTATAGATTTTTTGCATCAAGACGGCAATAGTGTGAAAAGCCAGTCACTTGGAAATTGTTTCAAGCCACATTGTAGAGATTAGAAAGGGAGTTGTTACTGTCCTTTTATTGCTCTTTTCATTTCTGAATGTGGGCACCCATCAAAATAGAGGCAAAAAGCAAAGGATCTTACTTATTTTTCCCTGTTTAAAAATTATTTTGCATCCTTATTTGGAAAAATCAGCATGTTTGATGGCAGTATCTAGATGTTTTAGGGTCCTCCCCATATGTTACAAGTGACGTGTAAGTAGCAGTGGGTAAGCTTTTCCACACAACTGCATTAGCTGCTCATGGGGACACTGACCTTGTTCAGATTTACTTGCATAAGTACAATCTGCAGTCATGATTTTAACATACTGACGATACTGTGTCTCGTCTCAGTGAGCTGGCCCACTTTCTCACTGTTCAACGCGCAGGCCCTTTTTCCTTTTTTTCTCTTCTTTTACTTCTTCTTTTGACATACTTTTTAGTTCAGATACTTGTTCACATCTCTCTGATAAGCACACTTTGATTTGCAGCTAATTGTAGCCACCGATTTTCATTATGTATGAGTGTCATCGTCGGAATCCATTTGGAAGTCTGACCGAGATAAAGCTGATTCCAACTTCTGATATGACCACAGCAATAAAGCAATTAACCACACTAGTTACAATGTGCGGCGGCCTGGAGGGAGCTAATATCTTTACAACCCAATATTTACTACATTGTCCATTAGGTTTGATTTATTTCTGAGAAGATTCCACGTGTTATCATTTTATCACAAATAATTTATAAAACCCTCTTTCAAAAAATATAATGTATGTTTCTCATGTCAGCCTGTTAGCATTAAAATGTTCACAGATTTAAGAGGCAGAAGTAGGGAAATCAAAACTATGAGTAATATAAATGTTTAATATTCTTAAAAGGTTTGGTTATGAGATAGTAGCATTTAAATCAGTCTTTGTATGTTATTATTATTTACCTATATTTTGATTCTGATTGGCGCCTAAATCTCACACTCTACCATGTCAACCAGAGACAAGAAATAGAAAAGCTTTAAGTATGCAGGACAAGCACACATTTTTCTCACTCTTCTCATCCATAGTAGTATAAGACATGTGAAATTTCCAGAATAAATACAGGATTGGAAAAGTCATTAATAACAGCAGTCATTTGAAAGTGTCACCTAATTTAAACACTTTTGCTTTAAGTTATTGCAGTGTCATGAGTTTTATTATGCTCAATTTATTAGTAAAGGCCTGCAGAGTTCACAGCCATTTATTTTTCAGGGAACTTGATTTTATCATTAATTTTTAAATACGTAATACTCCCACTTTATTTTTAGAGTGCACTTTATTTGCAAAGATTGGTTTACTCTGATCAATACAGATGTTTTCAGGTGTGTAGTAAAGCAGAAAGCCTAGAAAGTCAAAAATGTACAAAATATGCAGCAATTTTTTTAGACGTTATACTCCAAAATTTAATGTGTATACACAGGCTCCCCCCATACATACATACATATACATACATACATACATACATACATACATACAAACAAAATACTATGTGTTACATTGATTGCTAAGTCAAGGTTGGAAAATATAAGAAGAATGACCAAGCTCCTGTTTCTACTGTTTGAGTAACTTTTTCTTGAGGGGAAACTTTTCTCTTCCAAAGGAGTGACATCTGGGTGGGAAAATTTTATTGTTTGGGACTCGAGCCAGGACACGGAAAATAATTCGGACAATTTCTATTGCCTCACAAGTGTACTAAACAAAATTCTATCAGTGCAATAATCCTTTCTCTGGGTTGAGTTCCCATGGTTGGGGCCACTTAACTTGCCCATCTCTCTGGAGGTACTTATGGGCTTAAAAAGTTGACAAAGGAGCTCTAAGTTGGGGCCCCGCCCTCCTCCCGTAATTGCACCCACTTGATCCTATGCCATGTGACGCTACTGTAAATGCCTAGTGCTGATCCCTGAAAAGCCTAAATGTTTGAGTGTTTATTTCTGAAAGACATTCTTAAAAAAAAAAGAAAAGAAACTAACACTGAACATATACTCACTAGCTGTTATCTCTTTTTCCCCCTAATTAGGACAGAATTTTACCCTAAGGCAGTTAGGAGTTTGTGAACCAGCAACTCGAAGAGGACTGGCATTTTGTGCGGAAATGGGGCTTCCCCACAGAGGTTACTCTATCAGTGCAGGGTCAGATGCTGATACTGAAAATGAAGCAGTGATGTCCCCAGAGCATGCCATGAGACTTTGGGGCAGGGGGGTCAAATCAGGCCGCAGCTCCTGCCTGTCAAGTCGGTCCAACTCAGCCCTCACCCTGACAGATACGGAGCACGAAAACAAGTCGGACAGTGAGAATGGTAAGTTTCCTTTTTTGCTTTATAATGTTGGCATTCAGTGCTTCTCTCTGTTTTGGTTGACTCCGGGGGGAGGGTGGATGTTTTTCTTTCTCTCCTCCTTCCTCCCATCCTTCTTTCTCTCTCTTTCTTGTCCATTTCTTTTTGTTTTAATGTAGTAGAACTCAAGAAATGTCCTTGAATAATGCATTTTTTCCTGGAAAAAAAAAATCAATATTGGACATCAGATTGTTCAATTAGGCAAGCAGCCTATGATGTTTTGGCTACAGTTTTGAAAACTGTTTACTCATCTACAGAAAAAAAAAAATAGCTTTGACTTCTCTTGGACCATGTCACCTGTTGTCTTCTGTGGATTGGCAAAGCACGTGTTGATAAAGTTTACCGCAGAGCCGTCTTGCAGTCAAAGATATCTTTGTAGGTTCCTCTTGAAGATATCTCAGAGAAGTCGCAGAATCAGAATGGATGAGTGAGCCTGCAGAATAGTTTATTAACAGGGCTCTAGTGATCGAAGAACAAATTTGATCATGCTTTAAACTTACTAGTTGATGACAGCAATTGAAATCTTGGTAAAGAGGGGGAGTGTGGCCTTTGACGTTCTTTGGGGACTGGATTACTGTGCAATTAAATCCACACACAAAAATTGGATTTTAGGATATCCAAATAGCAGCTTTATGTCTATTGTAAGAAAAAAAATGTCTTTATAAATTATTGGGACTTTTTTTCCTATTGCCAATGCAGGATAATTTATAAAAAGTTAATTTATATGCAATAATAAATTTTAAAGAAAACTTAATTTTTAGTCAGTGCTGCTTCTAGGAAGAACTGGGCATCAGCAGCCATGCACCAGACAAAAAATTCTCCTTCAGCTTTTAATATGAACAGTGCACTAGCTATTTCAGTCTAGTTATTAATGCTGTGCATACCCTATGCATCAAAAAGCAAAGAGAAAATTAAAATGGAAGAACTGCATGACATTTGAAAAGAAAAATGGTTGTTTTATCAATGATATTTCAGTTTTATTATTTATTGGGTGACTTTGTCAGCTTTGCTTTGGAATAGAAAAGTGGATCTATTGTTAGCTTTCAGTTTCAGCTAAGTCACAGTGTGAAGTAGCACCTAATGCTTATTAGTTATTTTCTTTCTATTCATGAAAAAAAGGTCTAATTTAAACCAGTGCAATCAATTTTTTATCTTATGTAGAATCTTAGTGCATTAAACCAAAGTCAAGATCAAATAATAACTATATACTCAATGTCTTCATTTTGGAAGTTTCAGTTCTTGGTGGAGGCTGGCTTTATTCCAACTCAGAAGAAGAAACAAGGACAGTTATTTTGACAAAATGAGCCTTAGAATCAGGATGCCAACATTTTGCTCAGCTAATCCATTCACCTCAGTAAATCCTGTGTTTATATCCATTTTCATAGTGGATTCAGAAGTCACTAACCTTAAATACATATGGTTTGGAATCAATATTGCTTCCTGTCCAGCTGTACTTCACATAATACTCCTTGAGCAATGGGAGGTACAATGGTCATATTCAAAGGTAGCACCCAGCATTTAATTTTCTTAAAATACACAATAAAATTTGTGATGTTTTAGAAGACTAGAACGCAGCAGGATAATGTGATCAGTTCCGATTATCTGCATCATAGATCATCCATATCCATAGCTATCAACTATGTTTTAACATTGGGTCAGTTTGCCCTTTCCACCCAAAACTTCTATGGCATCTCTTCCTTTCTCTCTAATGACAAAGGTATCTTGTTATGGTATCTGTATTGGTAAAATATAAATTAATTTTATTATGTTTCAAATTACTGCTAAAAGGATCTCATGGTGAATTCCCAAACACATATAATTTTTTTTTTCTTTTCAGAAAATATAAACTTTGTAACCTTTAGTTAACAATATATAATATCCAAATGTTAGGGAGAAGGGAAGGAAGACTTGTGAGTTTCTCATACCACTGCCCTCGCCATTTCTGTGGATTAATATTAACTAGAGGAGGAAATTGTTTCGCCAAGAATCTTCTAGACCTTGTTCTTAGAGTGATGTAAAGGCAAGAAAAGTTGCAGTCTTTAATTTCTCCAAGTAGTGGCTAGGAAGCAGAATGAAGAGAGACAGGGAGAGTGTCAAGGGCCTTGCCTTGAAATTCAGAACATTTGGCAGCATTTGTTGAGAGTAAACAGGTCAGCCAAGTTAAGAGTATAAAGTGTCAAAAGCAATGTTTGTTGAGTTGGGCAACATGATGACTTAAACTTGTGTTTACTCTTTTTCCAAAGGTTTGGTTGTGGTTGTAATTTTAAATAACGTTTTGATGGTCTAAGAATTCCCAATGAGAGCAGTTTAAAGAAAGAAACAAAAGAGGAAATAAAATAGATTATGTTGTCTTAATGAATACTGGCTATTGCATATATTTAAAACATATGTCCATAGGAACTTTTCAGATTAATTTATTTGTTCTGAAATTTTGGTGATTACTTAGAAGGAACAAGATTTCATTTAATGTAATTAATTACATTAAGATATGGGGAAGCATAATTTTCTGAAGTATTTAGCAGACCTTATAATTTTGAATTGTGGAATTAAACAATAGTATTGAGGATTTTTTTCCTGATATTAAAAAATCATGTGTCTTTCCCTTAAGCTGGGTTATAGTAAGAAGTGAAATTTGCAGTCATACACAGGTTCTTCTAACACCTTTATAAATAGTCGTCTCAAAACTAACTCACATTTTTACCTATTAATTCCTACTTTTACTCAAGTAATTCTAATATAAAGTTACAAAAATAATTCAATTCTACTATCTTCAGGCATTTTTAATTGCTCTAACTTAAAAAGCTATTGATTTTCTGGCTATATTTTCCTTTGACTCGTCAATCCTTTCCATTGTCTCTTTTATTCATTTTTATACTAGCTTGAGATGTGTTCTTAGAAGTTCTATTATATCACTAAAGGTTGAAAAGAGAAGGAGACGGGTGAAATAACTCACCGAAAGGAAACTAATTTAAGAACCAGATGCTGATGTGTTTTCATCTGGTTTAACATGAGAGCTTTCCTTGACTGTTTTCTTCATTTGAAATAACTATGAATGAGGCTGTTTTTCCTAGAAAAAAAAAAAATGTTATTCAACATTGTAAAATTATGCAAGCAGAGTGCCTGATGTTCTAGCTACAACTTCAAAGAAGAATTTAGTCACTAAAAGGGATTAGATTCCATTTATTTATTGATAAAGAGGCCAACAGTTCAAGTTAAGAAGGCGCTAGAACTGCTGTGAGGCTAATGAAATTTTGATGGCCTGAGCATCCCCCAAGAGTAAGAGAACATTCGGACCGTGTCACACAGTTCTCTGTTAGCTGAGATTCAAAACAAGTGATAAGGTTTATTCTTTGGCAAAACTAACTTTTCACCAGCCATGGGGATCTGACGTTAAAAAGAATTTTGATAAAAAAATTTTTTTACTGCATATTGAGTTTCCTATGTAATTCCAAATATTAATCTTTTTCCAAATGAAGGATATGGGAGAAGCCCTTTCTTGGCACCCATTGATTGTTGTGGTGTCATTGTTGTAGTGGACTCTGCCATGCACCAAGGCAAGTTCTGGAGGGACAGTGATTTGGGATCACCTACTAACAGCAGTTTGAGTAAAAACGGTTGAAAGGTTATAAAATCAGTGTGATGGGGTACCCAGTCAAAGGTAGAATTCTCAGCGTGCTCTGTATTATTGTCGGCACTGGGACTACAGGTGCGCGCCACCACGCCTGGCTAATTTTTGTATTTTTAGTAGAGACGGGGTTTCACCATGTTGTCCAGGATGGTCTCAATCTCTTGATCTCGTGATCCGCCCACCTCTGCCTCCCAAAGTGCTGGGATTACAGGCATGAGCCACCGCGCCTGGTGGTGTTAAAATACCCCTGACTGAAACCCCACCACCCAGCTTCGCAAGCGCTGTAATCTGACCTCAGTTCCAAAGACCTATCTAAATGTCAGAAACAAAGGTCTTTTTCTTTTTCTTTTTTTCCCAAAACATCAGTCTTTAAGCTTTAAAAATGTTTCCTTGGAGAGTAACTCAGAGTGTTAAGAGATGTGCAGAAAATCCGAAGAAGGGTAGGGTTGCTCCTGGTATCAAGGAAATAACCGGAAGTCATCAGGACAGTGAAGATATTTAGCAAAGAAATGTAAGTGGGAAAACATGTAATAAAGTTAGTTTTGTGATTAAGTAAATAAATAAAATGTTTGTGTGTATATCACTTCCCAGAAGCAGCCGGGCATCTATTGTCCTTTGTCATCCAGCCAGTGTGGTGGTGTCACAGGTACCTGGATTCGGGAGGGTTCACATTCATTCATTCATCCCTTGCGAGGGTTACCCCCTGAATCACCTAGAGCGAGAGCTGTCAACTCTTGCAGGCCTTGTCTGCTCCTTCAGCTGCGTGCTGAGTTCCGGAGGGGCTGAGCTCTCCTGTTGGAGTCTAGTTCCTTCTTCCGCCGCCTCAGCCTGTTACCCCCTTGGAGAAAGATGACCTTTGATGTAAGGCAGGCCAGCAGGCATTGGCACTGCTCTTCCACCTCCTGGTGACTCAGGACCCCGAGAGCCTCCATTGAGGATGGTCTTTGCGAATGTGATGCCCGGAGGTGGGACTCCTGGTTTCGTATGGGCACTACCACCTCCCAGCTTTGAGACCTTGGGCAAGTTGCTCCCCCTTCCGTGCCGCGGTTTCCACATTGTAAAATAGGGATAACAGTAAACAGGGTATAGTCCTGTGAGGTCGGGGCTGTTCTGAGAATTAAATGAGCTCAGGTATGCCTGGCGCTTACAACAGTGCCTGACATCTGGTGAGTTCTGAATAAGTGTGTGCCCTTGTTATTATTTGTAAAAGGTGGAAAATTGTATCTGTTTTATGTGGCTATGAAGATTAAGTTAAATAATATCAAGTGCCTACCTACCTATTGTGACTATCTACCACAATAGATATCCCCTCCTCCTCTCCCCCACTCCTCCTTTCTCACCCCCTCACCCCACCCCAGGGCTGCATTCATCAAGTGTTTGAGCAAGATGGAGGAGAAGTAACGGTGTCTTCCAGAAAGGGCAGTGATCATTGGCGCAGTCTGGAATTTCTGTCGCCATTTATTGACTCTTATTTTTCTCCAAAACCCACATCCTTCTTAATTTACTGTAATTAAATGAATGTACATTGAATGGTGCTGATAATTAGTCTGATGGCTGTAGACTTCAAAGATTTTAGCATGCTCCTTACCCTCTTGGCCAAAGAAAATGTCAAAAGTAGTGTTTCCCTCAAAGGCATGTTACTTAGACAGCTGGTCAATTAAAAGGCAATTTAACTGATGCTCCTCAGTTCACACAACAAAATAAATCCTTCCAAGAAGACTTCGTTTCTCACCTAAGTTTGAGCAACGTACCTGTTGTAGGACCCCACTAATGCCACATTAATTGGGCATGATACTGAAGTATTATGGACTAATTTGGCTAATGAAAAAGGGTATAACATTAAAGTACAGTCTTTTTAAATGTAATAGATACTTGCTGTGCACAGCTGAAACACTTTTCAAGGAACCAATTTTACTTGTCCTTTGAAATAGTATTTTAAAAGTCTACTTTCTGTATGGAAAAATAAAGTCTAAAAGTTGCATTATTGTATTCTAATAGGAAAAAAGGTGTACCCCTTAAACCAATTTGATAAATGACTGTAGTGATAGCGTTTCCATCAGTCTCTGAAGAGAGAACTTCAGCTATTTTGCAATCCTGATTTCCATGTCAGGCGGAATTCTGTTCTCTGGAAAGGAGGGCAGTGCCATTTCTTCTCTTCCTGAGCAACTGCAGATAGGTGAGAGAGTGAGGAAACAGACGGACTTGTAGCACTTCCAGGGCTGATTAAATTCTAGGAGAGTTTGAGAGAAACAGCCACCTGTGTCATGTACTTGCGATCATTCTGGGACAACACAAATGCCACATCTCTCGTGGCTGTTTGGAGGAAGGGATACCTATCTTAGTTTTCTGACGATGATTTGAAGAGAGGTGTGCTTTTTCTCCTCACTAGCATAATTCCATTCCTTCAACTTTATCCAGGAACCTTTTTTGAACTAACTTGGGATGTTGATTGAAAGACGTAAAATGGAATTCTGTTGCTGTAAGAAACACATGGCATTTCAGTGTTATTCTAATTTTATGAGATTCTATTACACATACTAAACTGTAACTTGAATATGAATTTCACTGTGGGCCCTCTTCTGGCATGTAATGGTCAGTTCTGGCATGATCTCCTGTAATAAATTATATTTTATGTTTTATGTGCACTAGAATGTCAAAAATAACAAAAGTAATATGTCGGTGGGCTTACTAAATCAGGCTCAGAATTAAAGTGCTGCTTTGCAAAATGCTGTCAAATAGTTCCTAATATATAAAAATAATTACATTGCCTTGATAGATATACATTTACAATTTCAATAGTGACTTGTCATTCTTTGAGCAAAAGCTTTCATGTTTCATTTAAGGATGAAATAGATTGACTTCATGGGTATGTACAAATCACTTTTTAGTATAATAAGTTATGATTTAGCTGGCCGGGCACGGTGGCTCACACCTGTAATCCCAGCAGTTTGAGAGGCCAAGGCAGGGGAATCACATGGTCGGGAGTTCGAGACCAGCCTGGCCAACATGGTGAAACCCCGTCTCTACCAAAAATACAAAAATTAGCCTGGCATGGTAGCAGATGCCTGTAATCCCAGCTACTCAGGAGGCTGAGGCAGAGAATTGCTTGAACCTGGGAGGCGGAGGTTGCAGTGAGCCGAGATCACGCCACTGCACTCCAACCTGGGCAACAGAGTGAGACTCCATCTCAAAAAAAAAAAAAAAGTTACGATTTAAATAAGATTCTAAAAAATTTAGTATTATGAAACTAGAACTGAAACAACTATAAAGTTCACTACTGTTGTTATTACAGGCTTAAGTATTTATATACATTCATATTTTTCTGTTCTAAGAGGATTTCCAGAAAGCGTGGCAGCTTGCTACTCTTCACATGGAAATTGCCATTTCTATTAAACTGAATTTGTGTTCTAAGTGTTTTTGTTAAAGTATACAGAATATATGCCATCTCTGTTTCAATTCTAAATGTTCTTTTAGTTGTAGAGTTGAAATTAAAGTGAAGCATGCTATGAATGTATCAAAACTGATGATGTATGCTATTTTGATTTTTGAATGTGTTTTTGATATCCTTGAAAAATCACAGTGGTAGCAGTAAAATTGTTTTAATTAATGAATTGAATAGCAGTGAGTGCTGAATCAGGTTTATTGATGTAATTATCACTGAAATAGAAAAAATAAGTGTTAGAGCCATAGAACCTTAGTTTATTTGCCATTCTGTGGGCATTCAAGTGTTGGAAAATTCAACTGGGTTTTTTTTTTTAATTTTTTGGTGTTATTTAAAGAATATTCTTCTCAAGTCATAATAATTCTGTTTATTAACATTACATACACATACAATTTTATACATGATTATCTTGTACATTATTTACTGAATGGTTTGAATACTAACTTCACTATATGGAAATTTTCTTATATTTATCAGTTGACTTGAGATCGTTTTCCATAATAAATAGACTGTACACAAACTGAATGTGAAACCTATTTGAATGCGTGTTAAAATGGATATAAATGCATATACACTTGAGAAAAGAGCAACTAAAAATGTCGGATGACTATTGGCTTGACTTTAGTCATACAGAACCTGAAAGCTAAATAAAGTTCGAGTGTCACTTACGGAATAGATTTCTTGTTTACTATATCAACTAAGTCTTCATTCAACAAATCATAAATGCTGGATATGGTACCAGGTGCTGGAAAAACAAAAGTGAGTAAGATGTATTCCCTGACATCTAGAAGCTCACAGGGTGGTTCGGCAAACCGGCAAGTAGGCATGTAATTAGGTTTTAATGTGGTTAGTGTTATTACACACAAATGCAGAGTCAGTGTCAGCCCTGAGCTGATTGTTGCCGACAGAGACTAGGGGCAGGAGAGGAGAGAATGTTTCATAAAGAAGGAAGGAAGCGGCATTGGACCAGAGGCTTCAAGGATGTGGAGAAATTCAAGATGTAGACAGAACAGCGAAGGGGCATGTGTAACATCCCTGGGGAATGCTCCAAAAGCCACAAGGAGCTTGGTGCCTGGAACATATGAGGCTGCACAAAAGGAGCCCCAGAGCAGAGTCTTCAAGGTGATGCTGAGGGATTTGCACGTTTTCCTGCAGGTAATGGGGAGGCTCTGAGGGATTTTAACGCAGAGCAATAGTATGGTCGTGTTTGCATGTCACAGAGTACCCTGAAAGCAGTGTGGAATGTCAACTGTCTTTCCTCGACGAGAGCAACCTCCCCGGGGACAAGGCCCTGTTCACTGTTGTACCTCTGAGCTCGCCTCACCTACCACCTGAACCTGGAAATGAAGATTTTGTTGAATGAGAAAACAATGGACTTAGAGGTCAAACTTGGAAGCAAATTGGCCAGTTAGGTAGTATTATAATTATCAAAGTGGGAAAATAGAAAAGTTTGGATCAAAAACCAGAAAGGAAAGGGAGACCCATTTAAGCAGAATCAAGATTTGATGATTAATTGGGAGAAGAGAAACATTTAAAGAGACTATCTTCCCCAACACGAGAGACTCGGTGAATGACGGTATAATCCAAGTTGAAGGTTAAAGTATTTTGTCTATGGTAAAGTTAGTAATTCACATGAGAGCAGATTGTGTTTGAGGTGTCTGTGGGCCATCAAATTTCAGTAATTTATTAGCCAATTATATATGTATATATACACACACACACACGTATACACATATATATAAGAAATTCAATTAGCTTTCATGTAAAAATATTTACTCTGTGATCTATATTATTTGCAGTTAAAGCCGCAGGGCAGAATTAAACCTTTTGTGAAAGCAAATAGATCGAGAAAAGAAGAGGAGTGAAGCTAGAATCCTAAGCTCACCAATATTTAACATAAGGGGATAGATGAAGCACCATTAAAAGAAACGAAGAAGGACCTTTTATAGAGGCCAAAAAAAAAAACAAAACCCTATAAGATTAATTGACAAAAGACAACAAAAGAGACATACTGTGATTGGCAGAGTCAAAACCTTCCAAAGTTGCTGGGTACAGCAATACCCGTGTCTGTAGTCCCAGCACCTAGGAGGGAGCCTGAGGTGAGAGGATGGCTTGAGCCCAGAGGTTGGAGAGCAGCCTGGGCAACACAGTGAGACCCCATCTCAGAGGAAAACCTTCCAGCGAGGACAATGTATGTGTAGTGGGCGTGGAAGTCAAGTTGTGGTAGGTTCAGAGTTGAACCAAAACCTTAAATGTGGCACCAGCAAGTGGAGATTATTCTCTCAGAAGCTCCACTAAGGAAGGAGAGAGTGAGGCTGGGGGATCCAGGGATGGAGATACTTGTATATTGGAAGACATTTCAGCATCTTCTTAAGGAAAGGGACGGAGCAGCAGAACAAGGAGAAGGTAGAGTAGAGGCGATTGAGGGAAAATGAAAAGTGTCTGGCCTCTGAGAATCAGGAGTGAAGAGGCCCTTGGAGTGTGAATGTGGGTAACTGCGAGTCCCTCAAAACTTTCATTTTTTAAGGTACTTTTCATCTCACAACTTTGTATACATAATTAATTTGGTGTTTGCTATAGAAAAGATTTACTAAAGAAGATACGTTTCTGTCTAAGATTGATTGAAATCATAACCAATTTTACGTCAGTGTAGTATAAATTTATAATATTTGATGGAACTGACAGTCCATGTCATCAGAAGGTTTGGGAATGAACACATTCTTATCCAAAATTTATATTTTACTTAAAATAGTTCTATAAAACTGTAAAACTGGAGTTACACATCCGGATTCTAATGGAAAACAGTTACTTGCTTTGGAGCCAGAACTATAGCATTGCTCTCGGGACAGTCCAGGGACATAGGTAACTTCTGATTTCCTCTCCTTGATCCTTGATGTGTATATGTGATATTTGTGTATATTCATATAGGGGTGTGTGTGTGTATATATATATATGAATGTGTGTACATACTCATATATATGTGTATGGATGTGTATATATTCATATATGTGTATATATATGAATATGTACATATATGTGTGTGTGTATAATCTTTGCCCTGAGGACTAAGTTAATAGCTAGGAAATAAGTTTCCACCTTAGTAACTGTCACATAGTTTTGCACTAACAATCTTCTTCTGCTTAAAAAGAAAATGCATGTTTATAAACATAAAGTTATATAATCAGATTCAAGTTTTTAATGAACACTCGAGACAATATCAAACATTATGTTAAAGAATATATATACAAAAGGGAAGCATAAAACCTAGTTACAAGTGATATATCCAAGAGAAATAGAAATAGGCCATTAAAAACCGGAGCGATAGTTATTGTTTGCATATTGCAAACTTGGAAAATTATGACTTTGTGAAAAAATTTCTCAGACTAAACGGGCTAATACAAAGTAATCAGTATGAACTTCCAACTGGTTGATATAGGAGTGTTAACGTTCACAAGGAGAGAACTTAAAATTTTGACATACAGCAGATGAAGATTCCTAGGGGATTTGAAAGTACTTGAATGAAATGTCAGTTGCTACAGAAAACAAGTACAAAATATTCTCTTGTAATGGACTGTGTCTCATTTATTGTGACTGGAGTACCATTGTATAGATGGCAGGGTACAAAATATGCCTATAGGTGAACCAAGTTATTTAAATGAAACCATTTAAAGAGTTTATGGTTTCACGTAATCACTGGAATTTTTAAAGCATCTAATCATTATTTGTAATGCACCATCTTAATAACCCAAGTAAAATGATGGGATATGACAGATGTGATAAAAGTGGAACTTTGCATCAAATGAACTTAAGAATAAATCATTATGAGTGTTTAAATCAATGTCCTTAATTTTTCTGTGATGTGATTTAGCATTTCCTGATTATTGGGCAACACAGATAAGCAGGTGGATAATAAAAACTATAGTTTCTCTTTTAGGATTTACACTTTTATCCTTAATCTGTGTGTGTGTATATTCTTTTAAAAATAAAAATTGCAACTTCAGTTTTCACCTGTTTCCACATGCTGTTAGATTTTTTTCTATAACATAGTACTTTTTTCATGGCATGGTTTATCATAATTTAACATATCTACTACTTTTGGACATCCAGGTTTGAACTTTTCGCTACTGTAAGTGATACTGCAATAATTATCCCAGTGGCTAAATCTTTGCCTCTAATTCTGTTATTACCTTAAGATAAATTTTTGGAAGTGGAATTTCAGAGCCAACAGGCTATACAACCTAAGGCTTTTGATACACCCTGTCAAAATGCCCTGCGAAAAAGCTTGTATCAATTTATACGCCCTACAGTGTACAAAAGTGCCTTTTCCCCCAGGGCACTGACAGGGAGTATTTCCATGCTTTAAATTTTTGACAATTTGACAGATGAAACAGTGTCTTACCTTTTTTGTAATTTGTATTCGTTTGATTAATGAGTTGAATATCTTTTCACATGTATGTACCTTTTGGATTTCTTCTTTTGTGAATTGCCAATTCTTGCCTCTGTCTATTATTCTGTTTGGATGTATGAAGAAATGGGTCACCCAGAGTATAAGGAAAGCTGAAGGCAGAGATGGACGTTGAGGACACCAGGACCGTGACTCTGCTTTTTCTCCCTGTGTACGTGTGGCCTCGATGAGACAGGTTTGGTTGCAGGACCTTTTGTGTATAAACATCTCCTTACAGGTGGGCCTTCTGCTCATAGACGTAGGTGTAAGTTTCACAATAGTGAAGAGCAGGTGTAAATGAGCTGGGGCATAGCCCTAATGTGTGGCCCTAAAGTCTAGCTGGATGCCGCCTGTACACTGTTTACTACAGATTCTAGGTGCCGAGAAGGTCTGCACTTACTCCAGTTCACAGTAGCAAGTTCATTTTCACAAAGTTTCTCTATCTTTATTGCATAAATAAAAAACGTAAAGCAGGTGGCAAATAGCACTGGGAGGTAAATCTCTTTTCATCAATCCATAGAGTGTTGGAAAAGATGCAGGAGATGTATAGGGATATAGATACAGTCCTACGTCACTTAACCCATACGTTCAGAGAAATGCATCATTAGACAATTTTGTCATTGTGTGAACATCATAGAGTATCAATACACAAACATAGAGAATATAGCCCACTATGTATGTAGGCTGCATGGTATAGCCTGTTGTTCCTAGGCTACAAATCTGTACAGCCTGTTACTGTACAGAATACTGCAGGCAATCATCACACAATGGTATTTGTGTATCTACACCTAGAAAAGATACAATAAAAATACGGTAGTATAATCTTACGGGGTTACTCTCATTTATGTGGTTCATGATTGATCAAAACATTATTGTGTGGTGTGTGATTGTAGAGATATAGATATAAATATAGATGATTATGGACATGAAGTTTTTTTCTTATTAAGTTGCAAATCATTTTTATATTATATGAATCTTATTAACCCTTAATCTGTTTGTAAATATTTAGATCTTAATATTCTGTAAATATTTTCCTGTTTGACTTTGTGTAAGGTATTTTTGATATAAAGGATTTTTTTTACAAACTTTAAAATATAATCGAATCAATAGCATTATTTACTTGTGGCCTCTTATGCTTAAAAATATTGATTTCACTCTAGAGCAAATACGAATTATATTTTTCCTTATATGTATAATATAATTATATTTTTCCTCATTTATATGTCTACATCCTTAAGTATACTTACTATATATTATATATATAACATTTAATTCCTCTGAATTTTGTAATGTAATAGTTGAAGTAGGAATTTAATTTTTTTTCACATTATCCACTTTTGTAAATGTCATTTAATTTAACTAGGGGATACTTCATATTGTCTAATAAATATATGCTAATCTACTTTATTTCAGCAATGAGACCAATAAAAACTTGTGCAGTCAAATCTTTGCAAAGAAGTGGGATAGGATTTGTGAAATACAATAGGTTTAAATACTAAATTCAGGTTTGATGATTTCTGATAGATTTAGAATGCTAACTAAAAATAAATATTTTCAGGAATACACAATTAGCCACTAG
Organism: Macaca fascicularis; assembly: GCF_037993035.2. Taxonomy (NCBI): domain Eukaryota; kingdom Metazoa; phylum Chordata; class Mammalia; order Primates; family Cercopithecidae; genus Macaca; species Macaca fascicularis. The sequence goes on from NC_088379.1 coordinate 187,144,427, forward strand.
GAGTGTAATGTGTAACCTTTAGGCATTGTAAAAAAATGTAATGCGGAAAAGCAGACTTAAAGAAGCTTATGGAAGTTACATTTGATGTCAGAAGCAGTAATCAAGATCCATTTTTCAGTAAAAATAAAGTGTTAATCCTGCAAAAAGTCAGGTTACATAAGCACATAAGCATAACGTTTAATCCGTATATTACCTATTTTGAGAGTTCGTTTTAAGGAATAAAATACATCCTTTGCTGTCAAGCTGATAGGCTCGTAATATTGGGCTTTACAACAGGGAAACAATTGGAAGACAAAACAACTAGATGAAATACATTGCTAAGCTGCACGTTGAGAAGAAGAGCAATGAGGATTCAGAAAAGGAAAGACTTTGCAGAATTTATAGGTTGAGCAGGACTTCGAAAGATGGTAAAGTCTGTTTTAAGTGTAGCAGGAGAACAGTACATACTTTTTTTTTTTTTTTTTTTTTTTTTTTTTTTTAATAATCACAATGATATATTTTATTTGTGCCATTAATCATTACTAATCAGATGAGATTTTCCAAGCATGCATGCATTTTTGCTAACCAAACTTTTGAGAAAACAAATACAATTATATATAAAATGGATAATATATCATGTCCATGTGGAGTTTATCCTGGAAATGCAAAGATAGTTTGACAATAAGAAAATCAATCAGTGTAATTCACCATACTAACAAATTACAAAAGGAAAACCATATAATCATCTCAATAGATTCAGAAAAAGCATTTGACAAAATCCATTATCCATCATATTAAAAACTCTCAACAAACTAGTGATAAAAGGAAACTTCCCCAAACTGAAAAAGATCATCTGTGTAAAACGCACAGCTAACATCATTTGTAACCATGAAAGACTGAATGCTTTTCCTATAAGATCAGAAGCAAGAAAAGAAACTGACAGAATCTGTGCAAACACTGCTATGAATAATAAGCGAGTTTAGCAAGGCTATGGGATGTAAGACCAATATAAAAATGAAGTGTATTTCTAGATAATGGCAAACTGAAAATCGAATGTTAAAAACGCATAATAGCATCAAAAATATAAAATACTTAGAGTTGAATCTGACAAAAGATGTGCAAGACCTATACACTGAAACCTATAAAAGATTGTAGAGAGATATTAAAGATGTAAATAAATGGTGGAGAGCCATGGTATACATTCAGTACATACTTAAGAGTTGGAACTGCTCCGGGAAGTAGTGGAAGCAACAAGGGAAAACAATGGTAGCATTGTAAGGAGGCCGCCCGATCTGGAGAGATCCTCTTGGGACACCGTGGAAGTTAACATTGACAGTTAAGTGGAATCCACTTACACAGAACTGTGAGCCTTGTGCCAAGAGGTCTAAGACTGTTCCTGTAGTAGTGTCTGGCCAGCCTAGGTCCTAGAGCAGAACTGAGACGCGATGAACAATGAATGGACTCTATCAGGGTGAGCTTGGAATTGATGAGTCAAGATCCATTATGAAATAAGAAGGTGTTACATCGTGAATAGACTAGAAGGAACAAGTTGTAGCAGTGTTGACAGGGCTCTGTAATGTGAGAGAAGAAGAGTACAAGGCTAAAAAAGACTCCAGGCTTTTGGGTGCAGAACCTGGAGAAATGTTCCTGTAATAGAGAAAGAAAAAAAGGAAAAGCCGTAGAAAGATAGTTAAAATAGACTGTCATCTGCACAATTACATAAAGTCATAGTGCAGAAGAGTTGACATTGAAGTTTGTGAAATAGTATATAGTATATAAAAGTGTTATCAAAACTCAAAAATAAATGTGGATTTAAAGAAAAACATAATGGTTTTAGAGAATAAGGTGGACAGTGAACAATAGCAGATCAAGTTCAGGATCAAAAGATGAAAGGATGGAAAAGTTATTTTTCCATCTTTCATAAGTCATTTCTTAGAACAGGTCATTCAGTGATCACTCGGTATCTAATAAAAATACTACATCATAGTAGCCTAGTTAACTTTCATATACCTGTACTTCAATACCTTAAGGTGCACTAATTTGCTACTAGAGTAAGACCCTAGCGATTAAAGAGCAGAGTCTGAGAATATTTTATCTCCATATATTTTCGTTACTTCCTGCCAAATCTCAAAACAATCACAACATAAAATAGATTTTCTGCACTCTTGACTTTGTATTTATCTTCACCACAGCCGTAATGAGAGTTTTGCAACTGATATGCTTTCCATGGGAACCTCCTGAGAACATGAACATCGCAGGCAGGATGGTGCAAGGAAGGAGGCTGTAGGATTATGATAGTAAACTGTATTCCCTTCCACCTGTGAGTCGCAATCCTGATTAAGATTTTCAATCAAGTTGATTGAGTTTTGTAGATGGCTTGTTAAAGACACAGCCGATGTCCTGGCCAGTGGGCTCTTTTATCCTGTAAAGACAGGCTAAGAATCCAGTACTTTGTATTGTCGATCTTTGCATCTTCAGGGTTTCCATGTTAGTTCCTTAGTAACTAAGTTCCTTACTTAGTTTCTAACTAACTTCCTTAGTTGCTAATACCATTAGCAGATTGAGGGCTCTTACTCTTTTATCTCAAAATAGCAAAAGGTGAGTGCGGAGGATCTGAGGGAAGCATAGCCTATATAGTGTAGCCTTAAAATGTTGTCATAGTTTCACCTGTCTGTCCCCAAATTGATCTCTAAAAGGGATAAAAGCCGATGTAAAGGGATCTATTTGGAGGTGAGGGTTTGTTCTTTAAAGGATAAGAACATTGCCCATGTATATATCCATGAGTGCTGGTTTCTTCCCCCAGAGCAAGTGGTTTGTACGGCATGTGCAGCCCATCTATAGTTGACAGTTGTCAGGCAGGGTTCCCTTTAGAAGTATCGGAGAGGAGACAGAGTGTCTGTTGACCCTTTCTATGGGATGTGTTTCTTCTCTTATTTCGATCGTATGGTTTCCCTCACAAAAATCCTCCTACTCCAACCAATGCTGGTTCTGCAATTCAAACATCGTTCCCTCATGAAACACTTTGTGTTCGCTCCAGAATCTTTTGACCTCCCCCACAGCAAATGTCATTACTATCCAGAAGCATTTTGAAAACAGCCATTTGTAACAGTGACCTTTCCAATGATAATTGCTAAGGATTTTGGATGTGAATGTTGTGTTGTTGTTCTTCAGAGAAACCAGTATATGAAAATCTAAATGGCAGAGAAGTTGATGGAGGCAGAGATAGGCATTTGGATTTTACTCAACATTTATTATGTTTAATCTCTTCAACTACCCTCTGAGATTAGTAGTATTATCCGTGTTTTGCAGAGGAAAGAACACTAAGGCTTAGGAAGAATCTAAATACCTTGCTAAGGTCACACAGATACTGAGTGACAAAGCCAGGAGTTGAAGCCACAGCCTAATTCTAAAACCTGCTGAGTAAACGTCCTGGTCTTGGGTGGAATCTGTTGGTGTCCAGACAGTAGTAGAGTGTCGGTCCTCAGCTCACTTGCTTTGCAAAGAGAAGGAAAGAGCTTTTTCAACTGAAATATCCTCACTGTCTCCAGGAGCTTCTGCGCAGCTAAATTTCTTTCCTACTTCTTAGTTTGAGATGTAATCCTGCTCTATTAAGAAAAGTGTCTGGACAGGCGCAGTGGCTCATGCCTGTAATCCCAGCACTTTGGGAGGCTGAGACAGGCAGATCACCTGAGGTCAGGAGTTCGAGACCAGCTTGGTCAACATGGTGAAACCCCGTCTCTATTAAAAGCAAAAAAAAATTGGCTGGGCGTGGTGGCAGGTGCCTGTAGTTTCATCTACTTGTGAGGCTGAGGCAGGAGAATTGCTTGAACCCGGGAGGCGGTTTCTGTGAGCCAAGATTGCACCACTGTACTCCAGCCTGCGTGACAGAGTGAAACTCTGTCTCAAAAAAAGGAAGGAAGGAAGGAAGGAAGGAAAGAAAAGTTTCATAGGCACAGTGGTAAGAGCATTTGATGAGAAGATAAGAGATCTGGTTTCTTATTCTGGTTCTATCATTAATTCATTGTTTTACCTTACACAGCTCACCTGGTGTCACTGGGTTTGAGTTTCTTCAAATTGTGCCTTCTTATTAAATAATTTTAATGTGCATTGTTTTATCTTTGATTAAGATTACAAAGCTAATTTTGCAAAGGTTTTTCTTGAGGATTTATCTCAAGGGAGGAAAGTAATGTTGGGCGAGGATAGTTCTAACAAAGTGAAGATGCAAAGCATAAATATCCAGGAAACCACCTGAAGTGGTAAGAAAAGTTAAATTTATTTTTTGCATCCATCAAATGTAACCCAAGTTTCTGTTGCTTCTGTGTGTCTTTTGTAAGTATCATGTCTATGACTAATAGAGCTTAAACTAATACAACATACACTCGCCTACAGAGCTTTTCTTTTCTTTTGTTTTGACTGGTAGTGGTAGTCAGGAAGAAATTCTTTGGTGAATACCTTACCATACCTAGCAAGCAGGTCCTATATTTAATTGGTTGATACAAAAATAACTGACATTACCTGAATATTTTAATCAACCTTTTTAAAAGATGTCGGTTTTACCCAAAAAGAGACAATAACATTTCCCCTTTCTCTTTCACATACTTTCCAAAGGGAACGATGTGGTGTGGTACTTACTGTTTTGCTTAACCATGGTCCTGATTTCTAAACATGAGTCATTCCTACCCCAGATTTTCCTGAGTATTATTATCTGTATCTTTCTTGAGATACTACAGGCTCTTAAAACACAATCTGGAGCAGTTCAGTTCATTATTTCACTATGAGAATATTCATGTGATTATCCGCTTGTTTCTAGGGGAAGTGATCTCTGCAAAACATTTCTGCTTTCTGTTGCTAAAGGATCTGCCAGATAATTGAATATCTTAATAATAAGTCTGCTCTGGACCTTGAGAGACCTTAGTTTTATTTTCTGTAAGGAAGCCTAGAGAGACAAAACTGAACTAGGTATCATGGTTTTTCTGTATTTGCCTGTGTTTGTGTTTAATTAATTTTTTTTCCTGCTTTTGTTCTAAGTTCTTACTATGAAGTGGAGATGTTTTGGTCTTCAGTTTCATGGCGTACTTCTTTTCGCATTTGAGAAGCAAGACTGTTATTCTTCCTTTCTCAAAACTAATTAGACCAATATTCATTCCTTGATAAATCGTTCCTACCTTTTAGCCCTAGTCATTTTCATTATTCACTGAGCTTTTTCCCAGTTTATCATGACTCCTTTGTTTCTAAGGACATCAAAAATTCTCCTCCCCATCATGCACACATACACATACACACACACACACACACACACAGACTTCCTTATGTTTTAATGCACTGTTGATGTGTGTACCCAACATCTTTTTGCCTTTTTAATGGTAACACCCTATTTCTGTTCAAAGTTATTTTTAGTGTCTAAAATGTGTATCAATGCTGTGTTAAAAACCGTGGTGTCTGCCCTCAAATATGTCTTCAATGGGTAAATCTGTTTTGTGACCCTTTTCTTCAATCTGACCTAAGCTTCACCATAATGTTTCTGAAACCAATGAAAATATCCACAACGTGTTACCTTTCTCTTCTCCTACTTCTTGGTAAATTTCTTTGTAATTTCCAACTTTGGATTTCTCTAGAGTTTTCCATAAAATTCTTATTTCCTGGATCACCATGCATGAGTAGATTAGGATTTTCTGATCATTCTCTTCCCACATCCTCTAGTCTTACCAATCGAATACAATCACACGTTCTTGTCTAGTTTCCTATCCTGCTTCTAATTATCAGACCCTCTCCCTCCCGTCCCCTCTCATTTCATCATTTTAAATTTCTTCATAACTGAGGTATTCAAATACATGTTTCTTTCAACTTGCAGTTCTTAACAGACCAGGATGAGCAGTAAATATCTATTTGAAGTCCTGACTTAGTAGCTTTTCAAATGTTATTTCCCGCACCCTACAAGTCGATGCAACTTTAAAGAGATCTAGGTTTGAAAGAGAATACAATATGTGAGTTAATGAAAGGCTGTTTCACGAACCTGATATTTCAGTTTATATCTGTTTTTAAAATATACCTTAAAATGTCTTATTGTAGTTTGCAACTTAAGGTGTTATATAGATAAATTATGCAAACTCTCAATAACAAAAATAACTTGCTGTACATTGCAAATATACTTCCAGTTAGAAGACTGCTGTTGGGGAATAGAATGGTAACTCTCTTTTAGTAGCCTACTTTTTTTCCTAGCAGGCACAAATCATTAGGAATAAATTGTCTTCTGTCATTGTAGCCAGTAATTGGTGACATTTTCTTGTCACTATGGGATTATAAATAACAGCAATATATGTACTGTCAACAGATTCATTATGTTATGCCAAACATAAACCAGTAGTCTGTTTCTTTTAGCTGTAGTTTGCATGCCTTCCATATTAAGTATGACACTGACATCTTTACAAATTAAAAAAATACTCAACAGAGCAGTTTTGTTATTAATAACTTCAATTTTTTAAGCTTTAAATATATTATAATATCTTCTATTTCTTCCATAGCTCTTCTGGAAAATATATTCTTCCAAGATTTCTTTGTTTGCAAACAGATATTTGATAACTGATGAATTAAACAGATAGTTATTTTTAGTAGTAAAGCATACGAGAGATTGTAAGCATTTTTGATGCATCTTAGCAGAGCTCAAGTTATAAAAGTAATGATGCATACCTCGTTTTCAAAATTTTAGTTTACATAGTAAATAGTGGTCACCTGTCCTATGCTGAACAACAACAAAAAAATCCATCCAGAAGGAAAATTAACATGGACTAAATGTCATAATTACTTGCTTCATTGATAATTTTGACACATTAATAATTTTTTTTTTGAGTCTTGCTCTGTCACTCAAGCTGGAGTGCAGTGGCATGATCGTGGCTCACTGCAGCCTCTGCCTCCCAGGCTCAAGTGATCCTCCCACCTCAGCCTCCTGAGTAACTGGGACTATGGGCATGTGCCACCACATTTGGCTATTTTTTTTTTTTTGGTAGAGATGAGGTTTCACCAGGTTGCCCAGGCTGGTCTCAAACTCCTGAACTCAAGCAACTTGCTTGCCTCGGCCTCCCAAAGTGCTGAGATTACAGGCATGAGCCACCGCTCCAGTCCTATTGATAATTATTAAGTTAGATATCATTTTCTAATTTGAGTGTCCTGGCAATGGTATATACCTGTCACCTCTTTGACCTCCCGATAAAGAAGGGCAACATCTCACTTTCAGTAGCTGCCATTGCTTTGTAGAGAAGAAGTTTTATTTTTCTTTGCCTTTGCAAAATTGAGACAGAAAAGGCCCTGCTGGTTATGGAGAGGGCATGGAAAGCAAGCTGGCTCCAGCTTTCCTGTGACCGCTATCTTCCTAGACAAGTTTGTCAGCCTCTGCATGAGTCTGTTTTGCCTTGCTATCAAGGAGGTACCTGAGGCTGGGTAATTTATAACGGAAGAGGTTTATTTGGCTCATGGTTCTGCAGACTATACAAGAAGCATGGCACCAGCACCTGCTTCTGGTGAGGGCTTCAGGAAGCTTTTACTCATGGAGGATGGAAGGGGAGTGAAGTGTCATGGTGAGAGCATGGCAAGAGCAGGAGCAAGAGAAAGGAGGAGTTACTGGGCTCTTTTTAAAACCAGCTCCTGCATGAACTAACAGGGTGAGAACTCACTCTGTCACCAAGCCATTCATGAGGGATCCCCTCATAATCCAGACACCTCCCACATGGCTCCACCTCCAACACTGGGGATCATATTTCAACATGAGATTTAGAGGGGACAAATATCCAAACTATATCAGCCTCTGAACCAAGACTTGAAGGGTGTAAGTTCTTGCCTGTTCCCTAGAGTCATTTTTGGGAGCCCCCTACTAAAGGGAATTCTGACTTTCCTACTGAGGAGATGCCTTCTAAACTTCTCTCTTTGGTTCTCTCTTAACAGCTACACAACATTTAAAGACCTTTCAAAATTTTGGATTCCCCTACTTTGTGAAAATACTGTTATCCAAGTTTTCCTTACTTTGTTTCTTATTTATTCACTCAGCAAACACAGCCAAGGCATTGTTTCTGACTCTCTAGGGACTACAAAGCTGAAAAACAAGACCTACTGGTGCGTATAGTATATATATATTTAGAAGTGACTCTTAACGGGAGCTACAGTCACGTGTGAGTTTCACACCTCTTTACTCACATGCTTTGTGTCTTAATATTTCTGTATTAATTTTTCATTATTCTGGGAAGTACATCGTTCAGATACCCCTTTCTTCATCTAAAAGTTAGTCCTTTAATAAAGCGTTTTACTACTAATAGAGGCACCATAGTCTTTTTGGTTTTACAGACTAAATCTGAGTTGTATTTGAATTTCAATCCTGCTGTTTTTTTCTTGGCCACTTCCTTGATATCCTTTCTATTTAAAATAATGCTATATAAAGCAGCAATATAAATTGTAAACTCAACATATTCTCTCTCTTTCATAATGGAAAATTGTAAAATAAGTTTTTAAAATATAAACCACTATAACATTTTTAAGACATTATGAAATCACATGATGAGTTGTGTTATATATTTTTCATCATGGCACTCAAAACGATTTGCCAAAGTGGAGCTCAAGTTTCTATTTTTTCTTCCCACTTACCATTTCCAAATCACTTCCAAAATTTCAAGTTCATTAGCCTTGTCTTTATTCCCTACATGAAATCTTTCCATGGCCATATACTTCCATCAAATTCAAACTATTTATTTATTTCAAAACTATTTTTAGTTCTGAGTATATAGGAGGTGTATATGTTACTTCTTCAAATTTCTTCCTGTCTTTTGTCCTTTTCTTACATCTAGAAAATGTTTCCCCCAATTCTCTTGATCTTGGCTTCCTAAAACGTCTTTGCACCAGCGAAGACAGGATGGAAGTTGCATCAACCTTCTCAGGAACACTTAAATTCTCTAAGCGTATCTCCCCTGTTATCTAAACACCAAATAATCTTATTTTTGCCTTCTTTCCTTGTGATGCCTTGTGAAGACATTGTAATGGAGTCTAATTTATTATTTGCCATATTATGAATAAACCACGAGTTTTCTTGCCGCTCTGCCTTTGATCATACCATACCAACCATCTGAGGTACCCCTTAGACACTCTTTGCAGATCAAAATCCTTCCAATGTTTCAAGGCTCAACTTAAGTACCTCTTCCTTTTAGTCACCCTAATAACAAAGGACAGTGAACTTTCCGGCCTCTAAATTCCCCAGATGTTTATTCTCTCTAATGCTTCATGACATTTAGCATTTACTACCTTATTTTGAAGTTATCTGTTTACCTGTCTTATTTTCCTATACTAGATCATAAGTAGCAAGAAAAGGGGAATTAGGCTTCTAAGTACATTCCTTGGATTGTGTAGCAATAAAGCCATACTCCAAATAGATGCCTGGTTAAAGTTTTCAACAGCAGAATGAACGAAGTGTCCATTGAACTAGGCATAATGTCACAAAGTGGTGGGAGGAATTCCGAGAAAAACTTAGTCATATGCAGACAAAGGTTTTTATTTTCCTGGTGGAAAAATAGGTATTTGTATTCTCTGACCTTTTGTAGAAATATTTTATAAGGAGTTGCATGTTGTAGATGGTTTTTATTTTTATTTTTATTTTTTGAGACAGAGTCTTGCTCTGTTGCCCAGGCTGGAGTGCAGTGGCGCAATCTCAGATGCAGCCTCCACCTCCCAGGTTCCAGCAGTTGTCCTGCCTCAGCCTCCCAGGCAGCTGGGATTACAGGCACATGCCACCACATCCGGCTAATTTTTTTTGTATTTTTAGTAGAGACGAGGTTTCACCATGTTGGCCAGGCTGGTCTCGAACTCCTGACCTCAGGTGATCCACTTGCCTCTGCCTCCCAAAGTGCTGAGGTTACAGGGGTGAGCCACTACGCCTGGCTAAGAGTGGCATGTTGTGGATGCTTTTTAAAACAACATTTGTAAAAGGGATAATGAATGTACTGACTTCTATGACATACTGTTTTAATTAGAATTCAGACCATTTGTGCATCCCTTATGATAGTTTCTTCTTCTTTGCATTCACTAGATTTCCTTTCCTAAATGATTTATACACTTACATAACTGGAAATTTTAAACATTAAACGTATTGCATCTTGTCATTATGTATTAAAATTATTTTCATAATCTTCAGTACTTGAATATGTCATATGTTCTTATACATATAATTTATGTTAAGAATTTCTTCAGCAAGGTTTGCACTGCCATTTGGCATGCTTTGGCATCAATATTGTAGAATACTATAAGGGGAAGAGATAATTCTAACAGTTCTCCCCTGTGTTCCCATTAATTTGTTTATTATCAAGGTCTTCATTAGGAATATAGTTGCTAATATAAGCCCTTAATAAACAGAGTATAATTGAATTTTCAATATTTTGTCATCTGGGAGTACTTTTCTTACAAGACCTCTGCTCCATCTTGTGACTAATTGTCGACAGTTACTCAGTGTCACCATATTGATGTCACCTAACATTGCAGAAATATCTGCCTGATTGCATTATATTTGAAGATATTCATTTCAAGCCCTTGATATTTTCTCTTTAAATTATTTACCTCAATTTTAAATACCATTTAAAATGCAATAAATGTAATGAGCCGACATGTTGTGAAAACACAGAATTAGACATAAGCTAAGATTTGTTTGGGTAGAAGATAAAGACGGTCATGTTGTGTGTCCCCAGGCACGGGAGCAGCAACATGGCAGAGGAGGGAGGTGGCTGAACCAGAGTCGGTGTACAGAAACCAGAGCGATGGCCACTGGACCCATTTTTTCCCCCCCTTGAATTGGGGTTGTTTCTGGTCAAATGAATTTTTTTTTCTGTGAGTTTCACCTGGGTTGAATCAGACGTTATCTTGATATTACATTATGCTGAATAATGTTCTAAAAGTGTATTATCAAAAATAAGTTAAGACAATAACAATTGAAAATGCTAGACACAGATTGATTGAAAAATACAAAAATCTTTGTTTTTGTTGGCGCTGTGTAGTCAGAACCAAGCTTTTCACAAATTCAGAACACAAAGTAGCAACCCTGGAATATTCCAGGTTTATGTCTGTTGTCCCAGTGTAATCTGCACTGTCTCCTTCCACTCTTAAACATGTCTTGGTTTGGTCATTAAGTTAAATGGTCACCAAACTGCAACACATTTTTGGTTTAGTACCTCCTCTATTTCCCAGACAGCTTGCTAATGACCCATGTAGTAAAATTAAAACAATTGTGTTCCGATTCAGGAATCCTATACTTGACCTAATTTGCAAAACTTTTCAAACTCTCTTTGTTCAACAATCAAATTTTGATTCTGGGTACAAGCACATAAAGCCACATTTTTTCTTTTTTCTTTTTTTTTTTTTTTTTTTTGAGACGGAGTCTTACTCTGTTGCCCAGGCTGGAGTACAGTGGCGTGATCTTGGTCACTGCAACCTCCACCTCCTGGGTTCAAGCAATTCTCGTGCCTCAGCCTTCCGAATAGCTGGGATTATAGGCGTCCACCACCATGCCTGGCTAATTTTTGTATTTTTAGTAGAGATGAGATTTCACCATGTTGCCCAGGCTGCTCTCAACTCCTGACCTAAGGTGATCCGCCCACCTCAGCCTCCCAAAGTGCTGGGATTACAGGCATGAGCCACAGTGCCTGGCTCCACAATTATTCTTTTTTTTTTTTCTTGAGACGGAGTCTTGCTCTGTTGCCCAGACTGGAGTGCAGTGGCATAATCTCAGCCCACTGCAAGCTCCGCCTCCTGGGTTCACGCCATTCTCCTGCCTCAGCCTCCCAAGTAGCTGGGACTACAGGCGCCCACCACCACGCCCGGCTAATTTTTTTGTATTTTTAATAGAGACGGGGTTTCACTGTGTTAGCCAGGATGGTCTCGATCTCTTGACCTTGTGATCAGCCCGCCTCGGCCTCCCAAAGTGCTGGGATTACAGGCGTGAGCCACCGCGCCCGGCCCACAATTATTCTTTAATCTGGATATTGTAATTGCTTGTTTCTAATACACTATATATAAAACAAGTCATATATGTAAAACTAATCATGTATATATATCATGATATATATTTATATGATTTTTAAATTTTCATTAGGAATACAGTTTCCCAAAGAGAATTCTTCACATTGTGGGAAAGCAAGAGAGCCTGGTGATGCTAGGACGTTATCCTAGACTCTGTGGGTACTCCCTTAGTTTATCACAACAGCAAAGTCGGAGTGAATGTCTTATTGTATGATCATAGAGAAGAAAATCTCCGTAGGTGAGTGAAATAGAGTAAATGTAGCAGGATGAAAAACTGCAATCTCAGATGACGTGCTCACTTCAGTTCAAGCAGACGTTGATGGATGTCCATGATGCTGACTGTGCTAGGTCATGTGGAGGATGCAGAGGGAAGGCAGTTCGCTTGCGAGGACTGCAGTTAGGAAGTGGAAGTGGAATTGGGAGTAGCTCCCTTTCACTGAGCACTCCCAGTCTGTGCAGATTTTGTTCTTGGCTTCTTAAAGGCAGTGAGCTCAGGTAATTGTGATTCCTATTTTATAAATAAGGAAACCGGCATACAGAGAGATTTATCCCTTTGTCTTTCTGGAGCACCTGCATGTGCTGTTCTGCAGACGACTGGGGATATGGTGATAAACCAAACAGACAGGTTCCCTGTCCTTATGGGAGCTTACAAGTCTAGAGGGGAAGACAGACCTCGCACAAGTGAACCACAAAAATACGTACGCGCACTGTGAACAACGAATGGAGCTGGCTTCTGTGAGAGGGAGTATTCAGAATGTAGGAGAGGGAGGCTTCTCTGGACCAGGTGGCCAGGGAAGTCATCTCTGAAAAAGTGACAGGTTTAAAGCTGAGACTTGAGGGGACAGAATGAGCAAGTTAGGTAACATAGCCGGAGAGATTCTAAATGGAAGGAAAGCATTGCAAAGACCCCAGGAGTGCAGGAGCTAGTGGGAGCGCTGGAGAAACTGAAAACAGGCCTTGGAAGGGTCACCCAGTGGTCACGGAGGACAATGGCATAACTCATGAAATAAGGGTGCAGAGGGAAGTCAGGCTTTGCAGAGTTTGGATTTGAAAAGATTTTGAATGTTTAAAAGATTATTTTGGACTGCAGAAGTGTTTTTTCTCCCAAAATTGCAACGGGAAGCCATGAAAGGGTTTTGAACAGGGAGAGACATGATCCAACTTGCCTAAGAACCTGGAGCTAAAAATTCAGAGAGCTGGAATTGAACTCGGGCCAGTCTGACTTCAGAGCTCAGCTCCACATTCTAAAACCATTTCCCCTGAGACTCTACAAATAACTGAGTACGTGGCAGAAGGTGCACACCGTGGCTAGGTATGCACAAGGCATTGGGTGGTTCTAAGCGGGAAGATCGACCATGGGGTTTGGACTTTCATAAAAACTCGAGGAGATGGCACCAGTCCGGAGACTAGAAGGGTGTTGCAAGGGCCAGGCTTGGTGGCTCACCCCTGTAATCCCAGCACTTTGGGAGGCCGGGGCAGGTGGACCACCTGAGGTCAGGAGTTCAAGACCAGCCTGGACAACATGAGGAAACCCTGTCTCTACTAAAAATACAAAAAAATTAGCCGGGTGTGGAGGCAGGTGTCTGTAATCCCAGGTACTTGCGAGGCTGAGGCATGAGAATCACTTGAACCCAGGAGGCAGAGGTTGCAGTGACCTGAGATCGTGCCACTGCACTCTAGCCTGGGCAACAAGAGTGAAACTCTGTTGCAAACAAAACAAAAACAAAAAAGAACTGGTGCGGCCATTCCCCTAAGAGGTAGTTAAGCTTCAGCTAGAGTAGAGGCAAAGTGAGATAAATGGAAGAGTTGTGTGAAAGACTGGCATGAGACCAGAAACTCCACGTGGACAGGCACCATGTCCTCTTCACCTCCTGTTTAACTTCCCGGAGCCAGTGCAGTGCCTGGCATTGAGTAAGCATGCAATAAGTATTTGTGCATTTGGATTGAATTAATATATGAGGTATAATGCGCTTATATATGCCCTGCTATATATAAATGATGCTGGCTTATAGCATACATGTGTGCTACTGATGTCATTGATCAGTTTGGGTAGTACCCTGCCAAGCACCCTGAACTACACATAAAAACAAACAATAGAGGGAAAAGGATTCAAAATTATTATCTAAAATGCCTCCCAACTGTAAGAATGTATGCTGCTCACAAAACTTACCAGTTTCCCAGAATTTAACGAAGGCCACATCTTGCTTTCCCATTTCAGCAAGGGTGTGATTAGTTTACCAGTGACGCAACCAAGGTTAACCCAGGCTTTGGCTGACGTCCCAGAAGAATTTAGTAAAATCTTCTTGAAAGGCTCTACCACATATCCTCTTTGCCTTCCTGACTTGTTTGGCCCCAGAGCATGGAGAAAGCTGATGAAAGGGTGTTCTGGCTTATGGGATGGGCATCCGCTCTCATTTCCTCTGTGCTAGCACAGGGCTGACGCTCACCCGCAGTCTTCTAGTGCTTGCGTCTCTCTGCACCCCGAGGGAGGGGTGTGCTCTGACCAGGAAGGAGATCAGACAGCTGTAAGAGTCCCGACCAGGGCTGAGCTGAGGTGTGAGAGCAGGTGCTTGTGACAGCCAGGAAAGAATTGGTCTGGGGATCCCCCTGACAGGGGGAAGTCACAGAAATTAGAGACGGAAAACACCTATTAGTCAATTCCCGTGCCAGAGATAAATTGATCCCTAGTGTGTCTCCCTAGCTCCCTGGCCACTCCAGTTAGTTATATCTCTGTCAAAATGTAAGGAGGAGGGACCATGGGATGTAGGGAAAAAAAGACTCAGGGATGAAGAGAAGATCAGTAATCATTAAAGAAAAAATAATGTTTTTGGAGAAAAATAAGAGCAGTAGACATTTCCCTCCAGGGCCTGAAGATTTGAATAGAGGTCGGCGACTCCACAACGGGTTCTATAGCTGTTCTTTCCTTTTTCCTTTTCGTTTTCCTTTGCCTTTCCCTTTCCCTTTCCTGTTCCCGTTCCCTTTCCCTTCCATTCCCTTTCCGTTCCTTTTCTGAGACAGAGTTTTGCTCTTGTTGCCCAGGCTGGAGTGCAATGGTGCGATCTCGGCTCACTACAACCTCCACCTCCAGGCTTCAAGTGATTCTCCTGCATTAGCCTCCCGAGTAGCTGGGATTACAGGCATGCACCACCACGCCTGGCTAATTTTGTATTTTTAGTAGAAACAAGGTTTCTCCATGTTGGTCAGGCTGGTCTCAAACTCCTGACCTCAGGTGATTCACCCTCCTCGGCCTCCCAAAGTGCTGGGATTACAGGTGTGAACCACCGCACTGGGCCTATAGCTGTTGTTTTCTTAGTGAAGAGCTGATATTATTTATCCAAAGGGAAGAAATGGTGTTGCTCATGTCCTCGTTTTGTGCTATGGGGTGAAGGTGTTGAGTGAATATTGTTGATATTGCTAGAATTAGAATATGTACTTTGCTTTTGGACTAGTGACAGTAGAGAAACCTAGGACGATGCTCTGATAGAATGCATTAAAGAGGGAATTGTATGGTAGTTTGTTGAATATGTGGATTATTATATATTATTATATATTCTCAAACTATGTGTTAGTAATTTCTCTTGATTTTAATCACATTAAACTAGATGGCTGATTCATTGCATCGAGTTTGATTGATATTTTTGCACCATTTTTTTTTATATTTTCAAGTTATACCCAGGCATTTTGTTGCATATCTCACATCCAAAATAGCTCAAATGAGCATTATCGTTCCCAGCCAACCTCTCCCCGCCTCTCTCATTCTGCAGTTGAGGGACTTTACCAGGAAGTGTTTAGAGAACCGTCGGCCTTTGCCCCAGGACTTTTTTCTTCCTTCGCTGTATTCGTTTTTTAAACATATCATGGTAGAGCTAACTCCTGCTGCTGTCTTCTCTCTAGGCATCAGGTCCAGGGTGCCCAATCTGCTTCCCAGATTCCACACCACGGTGTCCATGATAGCAGCTTGATCCTTCAGCCAGATCCACTCTGGACATTGAAAGGGAGGCAGAGGTCGAAGCCATGTGCCCCAAATTCCTGTGATCTTTAAAAACCTCTTTTCACGAACTCACTGTATTTATCATACTGGTGGCAGGTGAGCTCATCCTTTTCAGGGTACCTGATGCCAGACTCCGGTGGTTCCTCGACCCATGATGTTCAGGCTGATCACCTTTGTATGGTTCTTACTGTTTTAGTTCCATAGGAGGAATCCATGAGCTGGTACCACTTACTCTTTGGTGTCGCTAAGGAAAAATTCATTCTGACAGTTGCTAAAACGTTAAGGAAGACTATTCAGAATTGTTGCAATTGGTGTCAGTTCTGTTGCAATAGGGGAGAGACATCAGGCTTAACCTCAACTGTGGACGGAGTGGGGATTTACAGCCAAAGAACAGGTGTGGAGTTGGAGTAGCGGATGGAAAATTACTAAGAAAGGACATCAGGGTAGGGAGAGTCTTGCTAAACTAACTTGACAGGATTCTTGCTGATTGTAGGCCAAGGCCTTATACATCAGAGTTGGGGGATGAGAAATTTGACCAGATATGGAGGGTGTGGGGGTTCTCTCTAAACTGATTTAGTGAGAGTCTTGCTAAATCTGGGCTATGTGGGCCCAGCAAGGGGAAGGGTGAGCAAGGTGGAGGCCTAGTCAAACAGAGCACTTGGAGGAGCCTGACTCAAGTGGGGTCAAGGAGAGAGTCTTTGTCCGTGTGACAAGCAGCAGTTGTTTTAAAACACATATTTTTATTTATTTTTTAAATTTTAGACTCAGGGGTACAGGTGCAGGTTTGTTACATGGGTACATTGCATGATACTAAGGTTTGGGCTTCTATTGATCCCATCACCCAAATAGTCAACATAGTACCCAATAGATGGTTTTTCCTTGCCTGTCCTTCATCCCTCCCTCCCCCCATTTTGGAGTCCTCAGTGTCTTACTGTTTCCATCTTTATGTCTGTGTGTACGCAATGCTTAACTCCCTAAGCAGAAAGAACAAAGCCAGGTGCATCACGTTACCCAATTTCAAACTATGCTTCAAGGCTACAGTAACCAAAACAGCATGGTACTGGTACAAAAATAGACGCATAGACCAATGGAACAGAATAGGAAACCCAGAAATAAGGCCACACACCTACAACCAACTCACCTTCAACAAGCAGCAGTTCTACCCTAAGAATGGATATATCAAATTCAGCTAAGTATGGCTCTGCCAGAGGTAGGACTGTATTTCTGTTCATGGACAGTGTGTATTCTTGAGCTTATGCCCAGCTCTCCCCACTTTGGTCAGTATTGTTTTGGGCACTTCCCTCTGCCATCTTCATTGGGCCTAGGAAGTCAGGCCTTCAGGTTTCAAGAAGACAGATAGTGTGTAGGGAAGAGACGTGACAAAAGCCCTTGGACGTGACTCAGTAATGATGCTCAGATCTTTCACACTCACCCTGTGAAGCCGACTTTTTCAAATGAAGAAACATATACTACTCACATGTGACATTTTATTCAGAGCCAAATTTATAAAGCAAAGGAGTTCATGTGTTTATACCCAGAAAAATTGGCAAAGTTTTCTTTGAAAATGTCTGCTGCGGTTCAGCATTTTTTTTTCTTGAAAGTATAAATGGTTCTTCATTTAGTACCATTAATTCGAAAGAAAATTACAGAGTAGACGTAGGTAGGTGTCATTGAGGAATTTTATTATGTATGTTTACAAACAGAGTATAAACAAAGAAATACATTTGTTATATTTAGTGTTCCCAAAATCATTTGTACTAAAGTAGCTCTTGAACAAGCTAGAAAATAAGTAGAATAAATGTGCTGCTTTGGTTCCTTTCCATGGGCTTTTAAAAACACCACCGATATTGAAATATTTGTGTTTCCTTTGCTGTGGTGCCAGCAATATAATAGATGAGAAGAGAGTAGCTATTCACTGTTCTCCAAAAATACGACTTAGCCTCTTCCTGCAACTTGAGCCTCCACACTGCAGCCTTCCCTTGTCTCTGCGATTTCCTGCTTGCTCCCTCCTCTAATTACTCTTCTTTTTTTCAGACTCCTTTCATGAGTCTCCTCTTTTTTTGTTCCCCTTTATTCCCTCTTGCCCACATTCCACATTTCTTTTCAACCCCCCTCCGTATTTGGCTACAGTGTTTAAAACGAGTATTAAGTCTGGAAGCTGAATAAGCCCCATCTCCTAAAAACCAGTTTTACAGATTTTCTATTGACAGAGTTAGCAGTCTGGCCTCAGTGCTGGGGAATTGAAAAGACCCATCGGCAGCCTGAAAAAGAAGAGCTTCTTGATCAGTGCAGTGAACTGCTCTGCGACTTCAGCCTCATGTTTCCGTAGATTACGGTGTCCCCCACCATTGTTGTAAGCACAAACACATCATCAGGCATCCTGGAAAGAAAAATCCTCTGCTTGTCCAAATTAAACTCCGAATTCATCCAAACATTAAATGAAAAGAATGTTTAATTGAGAATGTAGAATTGTACCAGCAAGGAATCTTAAGAGGTAAATCTGGGAAAAGGAAGTTTTATTGTGCATCTTTTTTTTTTTTTTTTTTTGAGACGGCGTCTTGCTCTGTCACCCAGCCTGGAGTGCAGAGGCACGATCGCCAATCACTGCAACCTCTGCCTCCTGGGTTCAAGTGATTTTCCTGTCTCAGCCTCCTGAGTAACTGGGATTATAGGCACCCACAACCAAGCCTGGCTAATTTTTGTATTTTTAGTAGAGATGGGATTTCACCACACTGGTCTCGAACTTCTAACCTCAGGTGATCCACCTGCCTTGGTCTCCCAAAGTGCTGGGCATGAGCCACTGCACCCAGCCAGTACATCTTCTAAAGATAACAAACTACTATTACTCTAATCAGCATGAATCCATTGCAATATTTGATAGAGGCTTTGTTAAAAGTTATTTTAAAAATGAATGAAAGTAAACTAAATGGGAAATGGAACAAAAAGAAATTTGAGATTTTAATGAATTTGTCCTTTTCTTTCCTCTAAGATAAATTATTTCAACAAGAAACTGATGTAAATTGAGAATTTCTTAAAACTATTGGTAGATGGCAGATGTGTTTTTAAATTATTGTATGAGATACAGCTATTTTTCTTGGAAGAATACATTGCTTTTTTCATATTATTATTATTTTAATGGCATTTTTTAAGGTAACTAAACTGATACCCAAACTGCATTTTAAAAATTGTGTCACTTCTGATTTTATACCTAGGAAAAGTAATATTTACCTTTTAAAAATGAAAACCCTCCCAAGAATATTATAAATTAGCATTGCTGTTTTTTTTGTGATAAGCAGCAAAATCTCACTGTTTATTGACTTAGAACATAAGAAAGAGGAAGTGAAGACTGATCACAACAAGTTATTATTTGGAATCATGTACTCAATTGGAATTCTCAAAAGTATGTTTGTGCCTTTCATTTAGAAATTGTAGTACACATAGCCCCGTCTGATTTGGAACCCTAATAATTGTGAACAGCAAACAACTTATCACAAGAATAGGTTCCCACAAAAGGGATTCTCACAAAAATGTCTGGGTATTGTTAACACAGAAGGAACAGAAGTTTTACCTTATAGTACTGTGGAAGTGTTTGTGTTTTGAAGATAAAGAATGATATATAAAATAGGACTCTGGTTTCTAAGGGGTGATAATTGCAAAAAAAAAAAAAAAAACCCAACAAACAAAACCAGCCATTCAGTCTTGCTTTGGAATTTTTTTTACTCTCCATGGTTAAGCAAACATGTAAGCATGTATCTGTATGCCTAAATGGAGACTCGCACTTTCTCAAATGATTGTGTCTGGAATTGGTGGGTTCTTGGTCTCACTGACTTCAAGACAAGCCATGGACCCTCGCAGTGAGTGTTACAGTTCTTAAAGTTGGTGTGTCTGGAACTTGTTCCTTCTGATGTTCGGACGTGTTCAGAGTTTCTTCCTTCTGGTGGGTTCATGGTCTCGCTGGCTTCAAGAGTGAAGCTGCAGACCTTCTCGGTAAATGTCACAGCTCTTAAGGCAGTGCGTCTGGAGTTGTTCTTTCCAGTTGTCCATTCCTCCCGGTGGGTTTGTGGTCTCGCTGGCTTCAAGAGTGAAGCTGCAGACCTTCATGGTGAGTGTTACAGCTTTTAGTCTGGAGTTGTTCACTCCTCCCGTCCAAAGTTGTTCATTCCTCCTGGTGGGATCCTGGTCTAGCTGGCCTCAGGAGTGAAGCTGTAGACCTTCCTGGTGAGTGTTACAGCTCCTAAAGGCAGTGCGGACCCAAAAAGTGAGCAGCAGCAAGATGTATTGCAAAGAGTGAAAGAACAAAGCTTCCACAGTGGGGAACAGGGACCCAAGGTTGCCACTGCTGGCTCAGGCAGCCTGCTTTTATTCCCTTATCCTGCTGATTGGCCCATTTTACAGAGAGCTGATTGGTCCATTTGTAAAGAGAGCTGATTTTTCCATTTTTGACAAAGTGCTGATTGGTGTGTTTATAATCCCTGAGCTAGACACAGAGTGCTGATTGGTGCATTTACAATCCTCTAGCTAGACATAAAAGTTCTCCAAGTCCCCACCTGACTCAGGAGCCCAGCTGGCTTCCCCTAGTGGATCCGCAGGAGGCCACAGGCAGAACTGCCTGTCAGTCCCGAGCCACGCCAGCACTCCTCAGCCCTTGGGTGATCAATGGGACCGGGCGCCCCGGAGCACGGGGTGGCACCCATCGAGGAGGCTTGGCTGCACGGGAGCCCACCACAGGGGAGGTCCGGCTTGGCAGGCTGCAGGTCCCCAGCCCTGCCCCGTGGGGAGGGAGATGAGGTGTGGGGAGAATTCAAGCATGGCGTGGGTGGGCCAGCCGGCAGTGCTGGGGTACCCGGTGTCCCCTCCCCAGTTGCTGGCCCGGGTGCTAAGCTCCTCACTGCCCGGGGCCAGCGGCACCAGCCAGCCGCACTAAGGAGGCCACCAAGCCACACCCACCCAGAATTCGTGCTGGCCCCCGAGCTCAGTGTGCAGCCCCAGTTCCCGCCCACACCTCTCCCTCCATACCTACCTGAAAGCAGAGGGAGCCGGCTCCAGCATTGGCCAGCCCAGAGAGGGGCTCCCACAGTGCAGCAGTGGGCTGAAGGGCTCAAGCCAGCCAGAGTGGACTCGCAGGGGGAGGAGGTGCGGAGAGCCAGCCGGGGCTGCTACCATATTATCACCTCTCGTTATGAGGAATTGATTAAACCTTGGGAATTAGAGTGTTTTCAGTTATCTGGGCATTTGGGGTTGCTCTTTCTTTTCTCTATAGCTGCCGCATCTCCTTCATTCCCAGCTGCTTCCACTGTAGTTCAAAGTTCCAGCAGCACTTCTCTGGAAACCAGGAACTACTTCCTACCTGGTCTCCTTGATTTAACAATCCCTCTCAATCCTCTGCCGTGGCCTCATCAAGCCTTCTTCAGCCTGGTTCTATTATGTTGTTTTTTCTAAAAAAGTCTTCTGATGATGATAGCAAAAATAATAATAATAATGTAATACACGTTTAATGTATACACACTTCAACACTTTCTATGCACTAAGCTGTGTTAAATCGTTTGAATCCTTACCTTGTTTAATCCTCCAAAGCAGTCTTATGAATTGTACTTGAGTACCGACCACATTTAATAGGTATAGATTTGAGGTTTAAACAGGTTAAGTACTTTGCAGGAGGCTACAGAGCAACTTTTCCTTGTTCTCTCACCAAGTCTAAAATGCTCTGCCTAATTTTCTAACATCCACAGGACCTACACCCATCCTACTAACTTAGAAACACTGTTTTCAATGTAATTTTTTTCTAGAACATTTGGTAGAAGATTAACTGGAAATTTGCTATTGCTTTTGTGTATTATCATGCTTTTGAATCTCAAATTTAGATCATAAAGGAAATTGAATGTGGAACTCTCTGGCCACCCCAATTTTTCAGAAGCCTTTTTCTGTATCACAAACACCAGAATCATTTTGAAAGGGTTCGCGATCTATGACCAAAAGTTGTTGGGTCTGCAACAAGAGCAGAGTGATAACCAGCACCAAGATGATGGAGGTGGTGTTCTAGGCAGAGGTGGCTTCTAGACCTGCCTTTGCACAGCCAGCCTCTAGTCAGTGTTATTAAATCTAGTCCCTTTCATAACTGAAATTTCAAACATAAATTACATTGTAACATCCCTACAGAAATGTCTGAAGTCATATATGAAGAAGGAAGCAAGATGCTGTTCTCAATACATCCCACATCATTAATATGTCAAATCTCTTTTCTCATTTAAATGAAACTGGGATGTTTTCCAACTTTTCATCCTGATCATAAGGATAGTTGCCAGTGTTGGGTAGGGAAGGGAGGGAGGTGTAGATGAAAGTATAGTTTTGTGTTTCCACTAATCTGATCCCTCCCACCAGCTGCCCTTCCCACCTGCCCTACATACTCTCTGCTCAGAAAGTACACATTGATACAACTTATCAAAGCCAGCCCTCTGTTGTAGCCATTTCAGCAAAATAAGCCAATTTGCGTTTGGTAGATGGAAAAAAAAACAAAAGAAAAAAAAAAAAGGAACTATGCCCAGGCCATAGAGATTAGGCTTTAAAACAGAACTAAAGTAATTTTGAAACCATTTTACCTGCCAGAAAAAAAAATTACATATAATTACTTTAAAAATTAGCCATTTTAGGTCAGTGTATGTGGCACAAAGAAATCTGAAATTTAACTATCTAACAGGGAATATGACAAAGTGGAAATTTGTTTAACTGTGCACCATATTATAAACAAGGCACCAATATGAATTAGGTTATTTCTGTGCAGACGCAAGGCTCTAATTGCAAAGCTGCACTTCAGTAGATGACTCTTTAAAGGTCATTTTATCAAGTGTAAAATAGATCTTCGGAGGGTGCACATAGCCCACCTCCCTCAGTTTGGTTTTATGTTTCATTGACTGTATTAGCGTTAAATTTTTTAAGAGTGACAGGCTGCAAGAAGGGGATCCCGGGTGGGTCATGGGATCTGCAGAGCCAACTGTTCCTTAGTTCAGATAGTTTTTCTTTTTGAGATTTACAGATCCGCTTGCATTTAACAGATCATGGCAAGTCTTTGTACTGCCCCGTCCCAATGTTTTAAAGGAGAGCAGCTTAATAATTTATTAACTGCAACATTTCCTCTGGGCTTTATCTGTGTGATGCTGTTGAGTCACAGAACATTATAAATATGAAGAATTTAGCAGAATCACGTTCTTTAAAAGAGCTATGGCCTTTTTGTTGTGCTGGTGGTTGTTGCCAAGGACTCCTCTGAGAGCTCTTGTTGGTTCACCTGTTTGGAAAGCAGCAGAAAATGGTCAGCTTTGTAAAGTGGGATTGCAGTACTAGTTTTGAGTTTACTAACGATACGCTCTAATCTATAAGATCGTTAGCAATGTAGTGACAGTAAAATGTGGTTGCAGTATGTTTTGAGATGTTCCTAAATTGTCTGTGTGCTGTGCTGACGTGGCACTACTGACACTCTCCCACTGCAGTGCCTTGGTTTCTGCGGTTCCTTCAGCCCGAGGCACACTGTCGTCCCCATCTCTCCACCCTTCAACACCTTGTCGGTTTATAGATCATCTCAGAAGTGACTTTTTTTCCACAAGGCTCTTATTGATCCTCTTCAAAATGGATATTGCTTCTGCCTTCTGAGACTCATTTATGATACTTACATGTCCCGTTTTATATGATGATTTCTGTTAACTTTTGCCCAGTCTGGAGCAAAATGGCGGGACGTCCACCGCAGGGCTATCCTGGATGTCCCTGCATAGCCCAACACAATCCTGCACATGGGAGATGCTTGTTCGTTTAACAGAATAGCTGTTAATTCTGTCCACCAGTCCCTCTTCTCATGTTTCTTGTCCTTAGCCTAATTGCATGTAATTATTTAATGATGTTTTCAGCCATTTGTAAACTATTTTTAGCATGGAAAACAAATTACCTTTACAGACTTTTATGTTAGAGTAATATTAAAAATAATAGCTGCCTTCGTAAGCTGTTCTTCAGTTTACAGAATATTTTCATACATATGATTTAACCTGCCTGTGTAGATTATGACATCCATGCCCATGACTGAGAAGAGGGCAAGAGTCTCCCTTTACGGAAGCTGAGGTCCAGATAAATTAACTAATTTGTCCAACATTGCATCTCTGGTAAATTTCAGAAGTTAAAATCAAACCCAAATGTCCTCAGGATTCCAGTACGACTTGTTCCACTTGTATATAATTTTTCATCAAAGTTATTGAGCACTCATTGTTAGGCTTGAATAGACACGGTTAAATAAAACCATGACTGGCCCTGGCTCTAAGGAGGCCAGCGTCCTGCGAACACAGGCACACGACTGTTGGAAATGAGGATGCAGCCATGTTGCCTCACTGCCTGGACTAATACACAATGAAAAAGCAACATTCATTTTCAGTAACTGAGCAGATTCAATAAATTTAATGGCATTTAATGATGATGCAGCTCATAGCATCTTTTATTCAAAGGTCAATTCCAATGCACTGTATAGACTATTTACTGTGTTTAGAGATGGCAGAGATAATAGATTGGGAGACTACCTGCAAGGAAGAAACAATTGGCACTGCCCTGCATAGAGTTGGTACTTGAAAATGTTTCTTGACTAATGCCATAGTGATTTGCTCTGTGTTTCTGAACTTATCCTTTTATGGCTGACTTCTTCCTCTATAAAATGGGCAAAAAACCAGGCTTATGAAGTACAACTGAGAAAATATGGCATAATATTTCATTTAAAGCAGTTTCAGGCATAGGCTAAACAAATTGCTCAAATGTTTTGTTCCTTAATTGTAAAAGGGATGCTCCAGAGAATGGAATCTGACTAGATTTTTCCCCATTTTTAGTTAACTTTACTTATAATTCACCTGGCAGTACTCTCAAGTCATTGATATACCAAATTGAATGGCTATTTTATCTATTATGTTCTTTTATCTCAAATGGGAAAAAGGGCACGTTTTCAGTATAAGGGCTATGGGATGTGAACAGTGAAGGCTCATTCTTCCTCTAAGTGGCTCTCCATTGCTGCAGCCACCTGCTCTACTGTACAGGGCTGAGGTCATTAATAAGAGGTATTAACACGTCTGGTATCACCGGGGAGAGGGAAAACCGAAATCTGTTGAATCGCTTTAACTGTGCAACAGCAAATGTTGATTTACTCACCATCTTTCACTTTACCACCCAGCTTGCCATCATTTCTGCAAGATGTAATAAAAAGTAAGCTCACACCCCAATGTAACTGTAATGGGTTTAATTACATGTAACTTGAAATATGTGTTTGGCTACATGGTACATCCAGCCACCAATCCATAACCAGCATTTTTGGAAAAGTACAGCCAGCACTCAGGAGAGAGATGGGAATTAGAAATGCAGACTTGGGAGGAGAGACGAGGCCTTGGAGCCCTGAGTTATTGCCCAAGTGGGGAGCGCTGAGCACAGAAGGGAGACAGGCAAAGCTGCCAAACCTAGGGAAATGCCTCCACGTGGGGCGGGGGCGGAAACAGAGAAGGAAGCAGGTGAGGAACAGTAGAGAAATAGGGGCAGGCTAAAGAGAGGGCATCGCCACACAAATTTAGAGGGAAATTAATTTCTTGAGGATGTGGGGCATCAGGTTGCAACGGTGAGTGAGGAAGCACTGAGAAACTAGGAGAAACTGTCTGAGCTATATTTTCATGAAGTTTAATGGTGAATGAGAAGAGCTATTGAGGGGGCAAAATTGAAGAGATAAGTACTGAATAAGATAGAAATTTATTTTGCTAACAATTGATGAGATTTGTGAGTATCTGTGTAGGCTGAAGTTAAAGACCCAATGGAGAAAGAAAGTAAAGAAAATGTCGGTTTGTCTTTGAGGGATAAAAGATGCTATTGGAGCGTTTCCTCCTAATGAGATCCATTTCCATCACCATCTATGTAGCACACCATTAAAAATAACTAACAGACGTCTTTTTAAATGACACATTATTTTACTTAAATCTTTACATCTGAATCCTGTTCCTGCTTATTTTCCTGCACTTGTTGACAAGTCATTAGGAAAAACAGTGTTTAGTTCAGTATTGCCTGTCATCTAAGAGATCTGTGTAGCTTAAATAAAAAAAACTGATGGATTAATACTAGTTAAAAAAACAAAAGGCAGAATGCGATGGATGGTCCTGCATCTTTTCACATGCCATAATATATGCATCTTTACACATACATACACAGAAATAAAATAAGCAGCAGGAGGGGAATAACATATAGAAAACTAGAAAATCAAAATGAGATGGCTAGAAACATTTGCAAATAGTTTATAATCAGAATATAGAAATAATCTTTCCACAAGCCTAAACATTTGCGAATAATTTATAATCAGAATATAGAAATAATCATTCCACAAGCCTAATTTATTTAATATATATGCGCTGCCAAAACATTAGAATTTCATAAGAAACGCAATAATTAAATTACACAGAGTAGACATTGACAAACACAGCTAATGGACTTGGGATTTAACATTTTTAAGATACAGGATTCCTTTTATGTGATCCTTTACATTGATATTATTTTTAAATACCATCTAATATCCTGTTATGGATTTTTTTAGTAGACTGCTTAACAAAATGTCACCAATCCATGAGAGTTGGCAGGAAGTCAATGACACTTTGTCACAGAGGATTGCTGACATGTTCATAATAATAATAATACCTCTAATATGCATTAACAGTTTCCTTCCACATCTCAAAACTATTGAGAAACTATTGGATATCAGATACCAACTGAAATGTGGCCAACCTGATATTATGACATACCAGTCATTTAGAGCTCTTATTCCCTGACCAGAAACCATGCATGAAGGCAGAGAACAATTACATTTACAATCCTAGGGAAGAAGAGTTTGTGGGGAGCACGTGGTGATTCAAAATAAAATTGAGTAACAGAATGAAATAAACATCACCCTTGGGCTATTTCAAAAGCTACAGAGTAGTTATTAAGAAGGTTGCTGATGCATCTATGATATCTACAAGGGCTGGGCTTGCTCTGTAACTGCTTGTGGAATGATCCACTGGTTTCTTTTGCTTCCTAACATATGCTTATATTTATTTCCCTAGGGAAGAAATCTGAGAATTTTTTTTTTATTATAGGGACTTTACGAGCAGAAGAAAACAGCATATTTACCTATTCCTTCCTGCCTCCAACTCTGAAAGCAAAACTGATCTTACCCAATTGAAATATGTGTGCATACAGAAGCAAAAGTTACATGAATTAGTACTGACCGTGTATACATCAGAATGACCCCACTTAGCTTGTGAAAAAAATAAGATTACACGCTGAAGTGATGTGGTAATAAGCAATTAACCAATGAATCAGGGTGGAACTTATCCTCTTAATAACTGAAATGTGGTTTTACTGCATTTGAGAGCAATATAATTTCAGAGTTCTATGTAAGCTCTGAGGCACAAAGTTCTAAGTTTTTGTTTTAAATCATTTCTATATTTTATTTTTCACAGATACTGAATTATTTTATGCCATCCTTTCCACAGTTGCTTGAAAATGTAGTCTAGAGAATCAAATTGATTTTTAATTATGAGTTCTTGATTTTAGCCTTCAGATAAACTAAATTGAATCAGAATATTCTTAAAGCATAAACAATGGATTGTCTAAATTCCCAGCTCTCATTTCAAGTATTTGCTAATGTGGCATTGATCAATCTACAATTCCCAGACTGAGGAGAAGTGATAGGAATATTGGATAAAAAATGCCATACAGGCCAGAA
Source organism: Macaca fascicularis (assembly GCF_037993035.2). Taxonomy (NCBI): domain Eukaryota; kingdom Metazoa; phylum Chordata; class Mammalia; order Primates; family Cercopithecidae; genus Macaca; species Macaca fascicularis. Next base: position 187,172,188 of record NC_088379.1, read on the forward strand.
AGATAAATTGTTTGGGTTGTCTTTTTGCAAGTTTGAGGTCACGATTCATTCATCTTGTTACTTTGCTATATCCCTTTAGTGGCTTCAATTGCAGGATTAAATATTGAATGGTGGCAGATCATTCAATATATAGGCTCTCATAGTTTGGCATTAGAGGGCTTTTCATGCTTAGAATGGAGCTGTGTGCACACAGAATGCCAAAGATAATCGTGCTGATGATCTAGTCTGTGAGATTAATCCCTCAACAATATTATCAGACAATTCTTAACACATTGATTTGTCCCTGATATGACACTTCTGAAACAAATGGATATACTAAGCGTTTTAGGAGTAACATTGAGCCTCGCTATACAGCCTGGCTTTTTCAGAAAATTAACCCATTAGGAGATTCGGCCAGAAAATTCCAACACATTGTCACAACCAGTGTTTATGACCACAAAAATAAGAGTCCATTTTAAGAATCAAAATGCTCTGGGGGAGTACTGATTAATAGAGGCTTAAAAAATAAAAATCAGTTTGGGTAAAAGGTGGCCCTCAGGGCTAAATATGCAGAAGGAAAATACTAAATTAATGTACTGTCTTATAAGTCTCATTAGCCCAAGAGTATTCAACGCTGAGATATTATGTTTAAAATGTTTTGTTTAATTGTTGTTCTCCTTATACACTTTGGTGGGGGAGGTGCTGAGCCCATTAAAACAGAAACGGAAACATTAAAGGCTGAAAATCCATTTTTTAGTCAGGAGACCCAAGAGGCATGAAGGATAAAGGCATATGCTTTTTAAAAATAAAATGTTTTATTTATAAAACATAAAAATTAAAGTTTGGCAAGGACAAAGAGGTCATTCAGTTTCTCCCCCTGCCTATGCAGAATTATTTTATTTCACATTTGGCTGGATGGTCTGAAATGCCCCAGTTGATAATTTTTCACTCTTCTCTGAAGTTGCTAAAATCCAGAAGTTCTTCAAGGTAAAATCATTTTGGGTGTTTAGAGGAAGGGAAGAACTTGCCCTAAATTGTTTTTTCTTAGAACTACCTAATTCACTCTCCCCAAATTGTTATTTTAAATAATTATAGGCCGGGCGCGGTGGCTCAAGCCTGTAATCCCAGCACTTTGGGAGGCCGAGACGGGCGGATCACGAGGTCAGGAGATCGAGACCATCCTGGCTAATATGGTGAAACCCCGTCTCTACTAAAAATACAAAAAACTAGCCGGGCGAGGTGGTGGGCGCCTGTAGTCCCAGCTACTCGGGAGGCTGAGGCAGGAGAATGGCGTAAACCCGCGAGGCGGAGCTTGCAGTGAGCTGAGATCCGGCCACTGCACTCCAGCCTGGGCGACAAAGCGAGACTCCGTCTCAAAAAAAAAAAAAAATAAATAATAATTATAATGATTCCATTTTATACTCTAAGCAGTTGTATAAAACAGAATTGTCATTCCATTTCAGTTGTCATATTTCATTTTTTTCTCAACCGAAGCATATTTGAATTTCCCTCGCCTTTTACAAAAGAATTTCAGCTTCGAGACTCAGGGGTACCTGTGCAGGTTTGTTACCTGGGTGTATTGTGTGATGCTGTTTTCTCACTTTCTCGTAAATCAGTTATTCTGTTCCCTTCATTGCCTGGATTCATCTCTGGCTTCCTTCCAGTCTGCCCCTGTCTTTGTGGATGAGGCTGACTAAGTTTTACTATTATGAGGAAGCCTGATATTTCTAGAGACAGTATACAAAAGAATGTGGTCTTTAGAGTCAGCCAGTCCTGATGCCTTCTGCTTGCAGCTGTGAGACTTTCATCTACTTACTGAAATCCTTTGCGCCTTGGCTTCTTTCCGTATAAAGTGGAATGCAGCTATCTACCTCACAGGTTGTTGCGATTCTTAAATAAAACAACAGTGGCTGGCACAGGTAAACAAGCAAAAAATAGCTATTATTATCATTATGGTGCACTTCTTCATTGACATGTTATAAATTATTTCAGATTGAGGTAGAAGTCTTTTACTTTGATCATTTTTAAATAAAAGAGATTTTGTTTTTGTCTATGACTTCTTTTGAATCAACCCAGGTTGGGTTGGATTATATAAAAGAAACAAGTCCTGAGCAGGCACGGTGGCTCACACCTGTAATCTCAGCGCTTTGGGAGGCTGAGGCGGGTGGATCGCCTCAGGTCAAGAGCTCAAGACCAGCCTGGCCAACACAGTGAAACCCCGTCTCTACTAAAAATACAAAAATTAGCCAGGTGTGGTGACAGGCATCTGTAATCCCACCTACTTGGGAGGCTGAGGCAGGAGAATTGCTTGTATGCAGGAGCGGGAGGTTGCAGTGAGCTGAGATCGCACCACTGCACTCCCACCTGGGTGACAGAGCAAGACTCTGTCTGAAAGTAAAAAAAAAAATACATAGAATAAAATAAAATAAATCCTCCCACTCAATATGCCAACGAAAAGCCCTAAGTTTAGTAATAAAAGAATCTTGGAATCACATGTATAATCAGATATAATTGCTTCCATCATCATGTTATGAATTAGGAACAGAAGAGTTAACTGTGTTAAAAAGGGAAAAATCTAGAAGGACCTGGACAGGGAGACTCTTGACTCAATAAGAGAAGGAAAGTGTGAGCAGAGTAGGAAGACAAGTATGAAGTAGTTTTTAACATTAAAAAAAAAAAAATTAGCTGGGCTTGGTGGCATGCGCCTGTAGTCCCAACTACTTGGGAGGCTGAGGCAGGAGAATCACTTGAACCTGGGAGGTGGAGGTTGCAGAGAGCTGAGATCGCACCACTGCACTCCAGCCTGGCGACAGAGCGAGACTCCATCTTAAAAAAAAAAAAAAAATCAAACAAGAGGTAATGGGAGAGAGCAGAAGAAGGCAATGAATGGACAGTCTAGGAGTAAACAGTATAATTGAGCACTCACTGTATGCCAGAGACCACAGGACACATTTGTATTAACCCTGTGATGTGCCTTTTACTTCTACCTTATGAATGAGTTATCCAAGGCTGAGAAAGGTTAGAATCACACTTACCGGGGCTACTACCGTAACAAGCAATGGAGCTGGTATGAAAACACAGGCATTCCTCACAATGTCATGCACTAAACCAGTGGTTCTCAGTCTTCAGTGAGCACAGCATCACCTGGAGGGCCACTAAAACAGATTGCTGGTCCCCCTTCCTCCAAGTTTCTGATTCGGTGGCTCTGGGATACGTCTTGAGAAGTTGCTGATGTTGATGCTGCTGGTCTGGGAACAGCACTATGAGAACCACTGCTCCAAATTACTGCACCCTACTTCTGTGCTGTGGTTAATAATGATCAAGTGGCACCCCTAGGTTAGGCGCAATGGTGATTTCATTAGGCTCTTACACGTGGCCCCTCCATTTGGCAGGCTTTAGTTCTCTGTTTCAAAAAAGTCTGGCATTTAATATTAGAGAAGTACTTTGAGTCCTGGAGGAAGCGGCAGCCTGGACAGCCTATCAAAATAGAAATTCAAATAAGGGGACTCCGATTATAAGGACCCTTTGTCTCAGGAGCAGGGCAGAAGCCCATTTACTACAAAGTGAAACACCAGATTGGATCTCGCGTGGAGAGGTCTTGATACTGGATCCTTTATGTGTTAAACTGAGGCACATTAAGTTTCTTCTACTAAGGGTGAGATTGGCTCCAGATCCTGGACAGGCATTAGGCTGTGAGTCCTGTGCCTCTAACTGTGAGGAGAACCAGAATGCAGGGACAAGGGGACACACACACGCATGCACCCCACACCTCTCCTGGAGTTACTGTAGTTACTGAACAATTACCACAGCTTTTTTTCTATATATTCCTTTATTTCAGAGGTGCTATTATATAGATTCCACACAGTAGAAATTTAGTGTTTGTTGACTGACTAACTTCCCAGTATGTGAATCGCTGTGAGAGGGGCATCAAAGAACAGTGAAAAGTGTCTCTATGTCTTCCTAACTTAGTATGCTGGGTTCCTAGGAATGAGTCGCATGCAGGTAGGAGTTGAATAAAACCTCATCTACATAGTTGATCGGCAGTGACTTGAAACGGTTGTTACAGGCGTGGCACGTGGAGGAAAGGCAGATTTTCAGTTTTTATTTCACCAGTAGCCAATTGGCCAAGCAGATACCATTGTGACAAAAGCTACGTGTCTCCCTTTAGGGTAAAAAGAAGTCATTGCAATAGCACCAGAAAACATTTGGTAAGGTCTTTTTGAACTTGGCAGCACCTTGGGTTCTATGAGAATAATTCAGAAGACCAGAACTGTGATTTAGGAGTTAAAAAATGGGTAATTGCCAACTCCTCAGTTCAATTCAACGCAGTTTAGTTGAGTTCACTCAGTAAAATCCAGCAAGTGTCTATTGATTGCCTACTTCTGTTTACACTATGCACAGTCCGGAACTTGGTCTTGTGATGGATCAGTCTGGGCTCTGGCGGGCGACTGAAGTACCCTATACACTTTAGGAGGAATGTTTCAGTTTTCAGATGCATTGACTCATAAGCTTATAAATCATTACATACAATCCGTAACAGCTAAGTGGTACCTAAAGGAATTAGCAGACCTCAAATGTCCAATTCACACCTTGGCTAAACTATGAGTTATAAAGGTAAATATTTTTGGTAAAATATTTTGGTACAGGAATGAGTGCAGACACTGTTTTAGAATACTTAAGTAGTAATTTTTTTTTCATCTTTAAAATATCCTAGACTTTGTTTCCTCAGAGAGAGAACCTCCTAACTGAATTCTAAACATGTTAACTGTTTCCTTACAGTGAAAGCTGCTGGGCAGAAGCTGCTAACATGGGCTCCCTTTGAATTAGCATTATGCTGTGACAGCCAGTAGTACACTGCTTAACTGGGACAGTTTGTTTACGGGTACATATTTCTGCATGTGCAAATTAGCTAGGAGTTTTCTTTGCATTGGTGATGAGAATATTTCAACTACCTGGTCAGAAGAAAAATTTGAAATTCTATTTGCTCCTATAGACAAAGGCAAAACAAGTTTTCCCCTGCGGTCTGTGTTATGCCATGGCCCATTTGAGCTGTACAATGCACTACTTGTTCAGTTTTTGTTATAACCTTCATAGAAGATAAAAAAATGTACCCCAAACTGCTATGCAGTAAGATCATTGCTCGCCTGCCAGTTTGCAGTTTTATATACAACATGTTATTGTTGTGCAATGAAGTTTATGGCGAGTGAGTCTCTGGCAGTCTGTCACTTCACCTGGCTACAGTAAAAGGGTCTCCAGGTAGGCTGTGTGTAACTACTGTAAATATTCCTAGCTTTGCAGAGTCTTGGCGGTAAAATTTATGAATTAACTGGCACTCCTTCTTCGCTATTTTAAAAACTGAAGTTTAGTTTCAAAGGCCATTACCTGTTTTACTTGTGTGTCTTGGGGAAAGAGGAGACAGCTGTTAAGATATTGAAAATATTTTTCTTTTATTTTCTGTCTCCATTTTTTTTGTTATACTTCAGAGACCTTATGTAATGTTTAATGTTTCAATTTACTGTATGCATTTTCAGCTTTAGTATTTGTCATCTTGTTCCAATTTAATGAAAGCTTATTTGGCTATGGTTTTCATTGGAAAGCAGAACACACGTACAATTTTCAGCAATAATATATATTTTTCCTTTTCTTTGGATTTGAACAGCCTTCTAAAATTTTCTCTACTGAAATTCTGGCAGAGTTATGTCTTCAACATTTGGCTGAGGGTTTGGAATGTTTTAAACATTTGAAGTGCCTGGGATCAATTACTGTAACCTAAAATGGATAACCTTTAAGACACAAAGCTCATGTTTTTCTTAATCATCTCATTACATGACATTTTTCTGTTTGTATATCGATAAAACACTGTATGTTGGCTAAATAAGGCTCATTTCATTTATTTCCAAGTACTCTTGATATTGTAAAGCTAGCATATTACATATAACATTAAAGTTATTTTTAAGATATAACATCTTTGTGGATGAGAAAAATAAAATTCAGAAGATGGATAAACTTGAAACAATTTAGCAGTCTAACAAAGTATAATAAATAGCAAAATCATGTATTTGAAATGAATCTTTAAAAAATTCACAATGCAAGCATATTTTTAAAGCTCTGTTTTTCTAATTAAGGGAGCACCAAGAGGTTTCTTATTTATTCTCACTAGTGTTATTTCATTACTGAAAGTTTTTTTTTTTCCACTATAAAATCACTGCTTCCTCTGAGAGATGCTTACTTAGAAGGGGTTATGTAGGAATATCCTGTTATTTCTCTTTATCAGGTTAATTGTGGATTCGTGTTATACTTTGGGGGTAGAAAGCAAGGCAAGGCTTTGCCAGCTTCAAGATTTGACTTTTGATAAAAATAAATGTGGGGCAAGCCTGTGCTGCTGGTACGTAGTGGATGTGACCCATGACGGGCAGATGGCTGCAGCAATGGAGAGAAATATTATAGCCAGAACATTCCTGCTTCTGCTCCAGTGGACTCAGAATACATTAACGGGGTCCTCTCTCAGCGTGGAGTTTTCCCCTGATGATGGATTAGTGATAAACTCATATGCAAGTTATTCCAGAGTTCCTCTGAGACCTTAGCTTTTAATGAATGAAAAGGTCCTTTATAAATTTTCTACATTCTTTATTTTTTTTCCCCATGGAACTAGATTGCTTTGTACAAATTTATATCTCTGTATTTTCTTTGAAATAATAGAAAGCAGTTGTCCAGTTTTAATGCCTTAATTATTTGTTTGGTGGTTTGGAGAAACTTTACTGTTCCTTAATGAAATACATTATATTTAGTAAAGAGAGGACTTAAAGTTGAAATTATTGTTTAAAATACAAGCTAAGATTTTCATGAGGCCAGAAGTCTCCTTGCTCATTTCGTCCTAAATGGCTTTTGATATAAGGCCAAACTTTGTGCCAGATGTGTGGTATTTTACAATAATTACATGGCACAAGCCTTCAGTCGTTTCCACTGAGACCATTCAACATCTGTTTTATCAAAATGGCTTTCAGTTTTTTTGCAGGTCCACAGATGAGTAAGAATATTAAGTGAGACACTGAGTCACTTATTTTATTATTTCATAGTGTGAATTTCTCTTGCATTTATTTGTTGTAAATTGCCACAGAGGTAAAGGTTTCTTTTAATGACTGGGCATAACAGAGTTTGTTTCTCTGATATTTGGGGGTAAAAATTTTAAAGACATTCATTTCACATTTATACTTTCTGTTCCCTTTATTCTGTTACCCATTGTAGTTCCAAATGCTGATGAAAACTTATTAAGGAATTGGTCAGGAAGTAGATGAGAAGGGATGATGTGATCTGTTATTACCATTTCCACTTTGAGACCCCTTTAGCTTTTGACCAGCCTACTTCACTGTAAGTCTTCTTATCTGTGCTGAACAATTTATAGGTATTGACTAACAAAGACAAACAGTCAGAGGTCATAAGTGGAAGGGATTGCAGACCCACATGGCAGCATGGAACGGTTCTTACTCACCTGTGGGTGCTCCCAAAGCTGCATGAAGGGCCATTCGCTAACTTCCCTGGGCTCAGGTGAGGGGACATCTCTCACTCTGAACTCAATGACTGCTCACGTCACTCACTTTATTGGAATACCCAAATGCACAGGTCCTTTATTTTGCTATTCTTAAATATTTTATTCAAAACTATAGGGGGAAAGACCTTTATGTGAATTATTTCCATCAAGATGGGCAAAATATTATGTTTGGGAAAGTGTGAATTCCTTCAATGACTTTTGTACAGTCGCTCCACATGCCTCAAAATCTTGTGTACTAAGTGACTGCTGTTACAGTAAAAACAAGGTCACCACAGCTCTTCAAAACACCGTGCTTTCGCACTGACGTTTGTACAGTAGTCGGTTTTCTGGGACAACGTAGACATAGCCAGCCATAAAAATAAACATATGCACATTCATGGCCCAAACTAAATCAAAGTGGACATAATGAAAATTTTCCAGTGAGCTTAAAAGAAAATTTAATATACTTCTCTTCTTTCTTTAGGAGGGTCAAGCAGTTGGTTCAGTTTTCATTGGAATTTTTATGTGGGTAAAGCTTCCTGTTTGCTGCATTTTCCTAGGATTTTCTTATCCCACAACTACAATGTGAACAAAGAGATGGGAGAGAAATTATGCTAATGCATTTTGGTGTATCAAATGAGTGTTTCATGAGACAACTCAAATTTTTGTAAGCTATATGGTGATGGAATATAATTTCAAAGACAACTAAGCCCTAAAATAGGTAATTTATTTAAAACATAACTTTTCCTTGAATGGAAGGATTTTTTTTGTTCTTTCTCTGACAAATATGATTTGAGAATAAAAGGAAATATATAACCGTGATGGAAATGTATTTTTGTCCCAAAGCTGATTTTGTCTCAGATATTTTTGGTCACAGTTCAATTATTTCAAAATTATTTTTAGGTTTTTAGATTCTTGCTGTGGTCACATAGGTATTTTGTTCCAAAGACATGACACCATGTAATCCGAACATTTCTGAAGCTGGGCTCTTCAGTATTCCTATCATTCAGACACAGTTTGGCAAAGACGGCAGCTCAGTCAAGTGAAATGTACTTTAAGTCCTAGGGTTGATCGGTCAAGAATAAGATTTCTCCAGTAAGACATTTTTACAAAGGCACAGTGACTGTACGTTCATAGTTCAAACAAACAGAGCATAAGGAATTATTCTGAAATATAATGATGGTACAGCTGTAACAATAAAAAGGTCTGTAATAAATAAAAGATTGTGCATCTGTTTTAGAAGACCTCTGACTGCTATACCTTGTAACTTGCCACAGGCTTGATGCACTGTATCTTAACTGTAAGTACAAGTGCAAGAATAGTGTATATCCTACATTATGTTACGTCTCAAAGAATTTTAGACAGTTAGGGACACAGTATCTGATGATGAAGAGAGGGAAATGAAGTTGAAACATCAGACTAAATTATGTTTAAGTATTATCTATTCTTCTGCAAAGAAAACTAGCTTTTATCTGTTTTCCTAGAAGTAGTGGTGTGTCTCTGCTAAAAATAAGCACATTCTTACCACCATGGAACAATTGGATACCTTTATGAAACCAATGGAGTTTAATAGCAGGTTCTTTTGGGTGAAAATTATTTTCTAGTTGTTTTATTTTATTTTGGGGATGGGGTCACCCAGGCTGTGGTGCAGTGGCATGATCATGGCTCACTGCAGCCCCTACCACCTGGGCTCAGATCCTCCAGCCTCAGCCTCCTAAGTAGCTGGGACCACAGGCATGTGCCACCATACCCAGCTAATTAAAAAAAAAATTCTTTTTCTAGAGACCCAGTCTCCCTATGTTGCCCAGGCTGGTCTTGAATTCCTCATCTAAAGAGATCCTCCTGCCTTGGCCTCCCAAAGTGCTGAGATTACAGGCAAGAACCACTGTACCAAGCTGTGAAATTTGTTTTCTTAATTGGTAAGAAGAACTTGGGCTTATTATCGTGCTTTAGAATTCGCTAATTCATTGTTTCGATCACTGTCAGTACAATCTGACTTGTTTTAATTCCTGAAATTTTTCTTCCCCTTCTCATCCAGTAAAATAAGAATAACCACAGTCTTTACTTTCTCCAGTGCAGTAAGGTGTCAGGAGGACTATTAAATAGAAAGTTCATAACAGGTTTTCAGTGTAACCTAAATGTGAAAAATCTATGAATGGTTAACAGAAGGTATTCAATCTAAATCTTCCCCAAGGTCAGAAATATTATTTTGGAATATGAAAAACTACACCTACAAAATGAAGTAATTCATCACTTTAAAAAACAAATTTGGAGTTTTTAATAGAAGCCAAACTAACTCAGACATCTAAGCCATCAATAAAGCTTGCCAGAATTTGAAGAGACTATCACGATGTAACACTTTTTTTATGGATCAAGTACAAATAAAGTTGACAGTGTATGCCTAATCAGAGTGCGGAGAACTGGAAGCCGCAGACAGTATTTTCACTTTCTCATGTTGACACATTGTGTGTACAGGCAGCAGAGCCAGGCTGATTAAAAATGTCAAGGCTTTGCTAATGTGAAGCACATGCTTTCAACATCTGAATTCTGAGTTCATGAGGCCCCAGTCTGCAGCGTGTAAATAAAGTACATTTATTAATTAATGCATTCACTTACGTTGTGTTCAAGCAGGACCACACTTAGGAAACCACGTCCACTTTAGCTTACAATTGATTAGAATATACAGCTCCTCATCAAAGGAGCTTAAGAACTGGAACCACAGGGCTGTGAGCTGAGGACAAGGCCAAGGTGGAGGTAAATAATCATTGCATTCTCCTTGGATGCTCTCCATCATCGCCGGTCACAGCGCTGACACTCTCCCTTGGAAGGCAATTTTCTTCATAAGCAGAGTAGAGAGCACCGGGAAGGCGGCTGAGAATGGCTGCTCAGGACCTTTATTGTAATGCGGCACTCCTTGCACTAGCTTCTTACCTGGCTTTTTGGTTAAGTGTGTGAGAAATCAAACCCAGTACCCAGAACCTGAGAAAGGTATTAGGTGTCATTACTTACCGCTCTCAGCCAAAAGGCTTCATGGACTTCCATTTCCCTAGAACGTCCAGCTGGTCTCCCATGAGGGAAAATGAGCTCCCAGCCTCCTTCCCTCACCTCCCCCCTACAGTCCTATCCCTTCTCCTGAATGCCTCCTTTTGTACTCACAGTAGATGCTGCATCATTTTGGTGAAAGAAAGAACCCAAACCAAAGGCTACCACGGTGCTTACCTCTCTTGTCACTTTTCCTTTGTATACTGATGAGAGTGTACCTAAGGTTGTGCATTGAACAGGAATAGTTTGGATGCGTGTTGAGTATATAGAACTATGCTAGACATTAAAGGAGATGACAAATGGATAATATACACCATCCCTATCCTTAGGGGACTTGCCATATACCAAAGAAGAATTAAGAAAGCATTTGAAGTGGCGCTTATCTGTCCATTTATTTAACAGATGTTCAATGAGTACTTGCGCTGTGTCAAGCTAGGTCCTAGGTACTGGGGATACCACAGTGAGCAGAAGACCTGGTCCCTGCTCTCCCTCTGTAACTGTGGGTTCCCAGGAGAGCAGTGCGGACAATTTATGTTGTAGGAGCATGAGAGAGTTGCACTAGGCATTGAAGAAAGTGAAATGCTGATGAGTATGTTAGGATTTGGAAAGAAGGAAGGGAAGGCATATTTGCTTCAGGCATGGCATAAACTCAGGGATTGAAGGCAGGCAAGAAAGCTGGAGGGTATGGAGGAATAAAGGAGCACCAGAAGCAGGCTGGGGTCAGAAGGGAGCCTCTGGGTTTGCAAAGATGAGCCATCACGGGAGATGCTGGTGTGAGATAGTGGCATAAGAAGCAGTAGGTTGGCATGAATAATCTGGCAGTATTGTGCAGGACGAACTGGATTCACACTGGGCACGGTGGTTCACGCCTGTAATCCCAGCACTTTGGGAGGCCGAGGTGGGTGGATCATCTGTGGTCAGGAGTTCGAGACCGGCCTGGCCAAAATGATGAAACCCCGTCTCTACCAAAAATACAAAAATTAACTGCGTATGGTGGTTGGTGTCTGTAGTCCCAGCTACTCGGGAGGCTGAGGCAGGAGAATTGCTTGAACCTGGGAGGCGGAGGTTACAGTGAGCCAAGATTGCACCACTGCACTCCAGCCTGGGCCACAGAGCAAGACTCTGTCTCAAAAAAAAAAAAAAAAAAAAAAGAAGGCTTTTGCAGAAGCCTGGGCATGCATTAACAGGAGTTATATTTGTGACAATAGAGATTAGAAATAAGGGACAGAAGGTGAAGTATTTCACAAGAAGAATTAGTTGGCATTGGTAACTAATTGTAAAAGTTAAAAAATAAAAAGCAAAAAGATGTCTTACAGAACACTTAGAGAACAATGATGGAACACCTGCCAGAAATAAGGGGCTTAGGAGAGAGGACTGGCTGCCTAGAGAATTTAGAGGACAAGTTTGGCTTTGGGCTTGTCAAGTTGCTGTTTACGGTAGATATCTTTCTGTGGTCTGTGGCCCTGAAAAAGACATTTCCTCCCCCCACTTTTAACATTCAGTTAACTAATTATTCTCTAACTCCTTCACATGTATCTGCTTTCTTTCATATCTTGCTATCTCTAAAATTTATAATCAGCTACAGATCTTTGCACATAGCAGAATATTCTACAGAACGTTTTAATTTTTACCTCCATTTCCACGAACAAAAATAGGCTGAAATGTCTTTGATTAATTATGGTTTCAGACGTTTCATGTCCTGTTCATATTAAGCAGATTCACCATCTTTAAATTTTTAGGTCAGAGGAGGGCAATGAAACAAACTCAAATGTAAGGCAGGAAACAAAAAATGCTAACCTTACATCCAGAATGCTGTTTGCTTTCATTCTGTTCGAACTGATGAGAATTATAAAGAGGTGATTTGGGGAGCCTTTTTGTCCATGGTGTGACTATAAAATAAAAAGGTTGATCTGTGATGTGTGGCCAGTGGAAATCAGTTTTATTACTTGTTACTCATCCCATGGAGATCTCAGGTTCAGTTCTGGTGGACAGAGTTCTAACGTAAAAACCCACCTCTTCACATAAAATAAATTCAATACTATGAGAAGGAATAAACTTTTTGTTATCATTTTAGAAAATCAACTTTTGACTTCTAGGTTGTATCTTACCCTTTTGGGTTGAATTTTAATAAAACGTTTATTCATTTAACGTTGAATAGTGATTCTGAGGGTCAGCTGCTCCATTTCACAGCAACTAAACATATCAAAATACGTCAAAATAACATATTATAGGGAAGTGTGTGACCCTTGAAACCTCTATAAAGAAAAGGCTAATAGTAAGTAGTTCAAATCTTTTAAATAATGTCATTCTAACAAGAAAGAAAATGTCACATTGTTTGTATCTTTTTATAACATGGTAACCTAAATGACACTGGTGTTAGGACCTGAGACCTTAAGCATTTGTTGAGTGAATGAATGAATGAATGAATTGTTACATATTGACCTTCAATAAGAAGAAAGACTTGGGGCCTGAACATATTTAAAGCTATAAAGAATGACTCTGAATTTTAAAAGCTGCTGTAATGAAATTGACATTTGTTCAAGTTATATTGCATCATTTAAAAAAGACATCCCAGTGAATCATTAGCCAAAGACCTGCTTTTCCATAATACCTTTGCTTCTTTATGCTGTCTTCGGGAATTCACTCTTTATTACCAAATCGTCCTTCTATTTTTGTCAAAAAGTATATTAAGTGTTAAAATGGCAATACCAACGCATTGCAAATACCTGTCAAAATTCATTCGCACATAATTATATATACAATTACCTTGAGATTTTATGTTTATAGCAAACTCCTGCCCAATGTTATAAACTACAGAGTTCAAATGTACCTGTCATTTCTTTCTTTAGTCCTGACTTACTCTTACTACAAGCCATCCAGAAGTAAAATCACAAACTCTTCATGGGAAAAAGGCACATAGGACCATAATCTAACACCCCAGTGTGCAGTAAGAGATATGATATTGACCCGGGAGTTTTCCTTTTTAGGTTCCGTTATTAGTAAATCATTGCAAGAATAGACATAAATATCAACTTAGTTGTATTTAAACTTTTTCTTCCAAATTCCACAATAAAGACACCAATTTATCAACCATTCCTCCCAGAGGCCCTTTCATCCAAATTCCTTAGTAGACAGTTCCTTCTGTGACAATAAAACATGAATAAAATCCAGGCAGAAATATGTATCATATTCTGGGCAGTTGGGGGTAAGGCTTTGAAAGCTCATTAACTGGAACGGTTGTGTTTCCCTAGAGAAGATCTCGGGACCAACTGCAAACATTTATCTTCTGGGAACAAAATGGGCCCCATCGTGGAAGAGGAGAAAAGGCCTGCATTCTTGACATGAGAGCATGGTAAAGGTGGGATTGTAAGGAATTAGAGATAAGGCTGCTAGCTATGGTTGGGAAACATCACATAACACTTTGGCTCTTGTTAAAAAAAGAAAAAATCAAATTTAACTAGCCTGATTGAAGAGTTTACAATAAAGAGTCATCCTTTATAGTATACTTTTCTTATTAACGTTCAGTGGATTCTGTGTAGATGCAATAGTATTCATCCATTCGTTCAAGAAGCATTCTTCCTCAAGGACCCAGGTCTCTGAGCCAGTGTTATTTGCGATGCACACTCAAAAAATGTGTCACATGGGATGACCCTTGTGGCCTTTGGCAGCCTCCTTCCTGTTAAGTTAGCAGTGTGAGCATTATTTCAAGACGTGAAACCTCAGGCATGGCTGTAACAAGGCCACAAAGCAGCGAAGAGGCAGATCACAGATAACAAGGGCCAGTCAAGGGTTCAGATAAACATGGCAAGTAGAGTTTCAGATAACTAAAAATTGCTCCATCCATGCCCTGGCACTCTGACAAATGAGGTAAATGTCGCAAATGAGAGGAAGAACAAGCCAAGAGCTAGTGGCTGTGGCTTCTGGCGACATCCACTTTCATCATCCTAGGGGTCTTTCCAGAGATCCTTTCTGTCCAGGTAAAGGCCACGCACGCATCAGAACATTTTTGGTCTTACCTCCCAACCACAAAGCTCTCTCTTACCTGATGGAGAACCTGGCATCCTTTTGGAGTCATCTCTCAGAAGACATACAGGGTCCTAGAAAAATGAAAAATGCAATACTTCTGTTATAACACAATTTCTATTAGAAAATGTAGTTCCTTTTCCAGTTTGACTTACAAGGAGCATATTTCCTTTCATCCCAGCAGCCAAAACAGAGGCCTCCTGGTCTCATTTTAACTGTAATAGCCCCAGGAGCTTTGGCTGCGGTATTTTTCCCCTGTCGGGCATAGATCCAGGATTGGGCTAGATATTCCACAACACAAGTAACTGCATCCTTTCCACATGTACATTGGTGCAGACTCTCATTAATCACTTCTGGTTCTTCAGAAGTCAATGATGAGGACTCTGCCTCAGCCATCTACTGACATGGGTGATTTGTCAAATAGATATTAGCTAGAGGAGGGCTTGTTAATTTTATGTATATAAATATATTCTGAGGACAATGCCATAATGAGAATATTATTATCTGCAATTAATGGACATTTTCTTTAGTTATTGACATGTTCTCAGAAACATCTATATGATTATCATATTTCTTTTTATAATTTCCTTTTCTTTTTCTTTTCTTTTTTTTTTTTTTTAGACAGGATCTCACTCTGTCCTGTGGCTGGAGTGCAGTAGTATGATCATGGCTCACTGCAGCCTTGTGTTTCTGGGCTCTGGTGATCCTCCCATCTCAGCATCCAGAGTAGCTAGGACTAGCTACAGAGTAGCCATCATGCCTGGCTAGTTTTTTTGTAATTCTGGTAGAGAAAGGGTTTTACCGTGTTGCTCAGGCTGGTCTTGAACTCCTGGACTCAAGCTTTCTGCCTGCCTTGGGCTCCCAAAGTGTTGGGATTACAGGCATGGGCCGCTGCACTCAGCCCCTGCTTTTTACAATTTTCAGTGTGCAGGGATCATGTTCTTCTATTTTAAAACCCTGCTATGTCTAATACAGAACACTAGAAGCTGTGAATGCTGGGAAAATGTTGGCAATGAAGATGACAATAGTGGTAATGTGGTTAAGTGTATAATGACTAATTAGACAACACTCTAATTTTCTGGTTCTGGAAATGGTGCAACACATTCAGGAAGACTTTTTGCCTAGATGTTTGTGTGGTCCTGAGTGCAGACATACGTACCTGGACACATGGCCCGTGCAAAGCAGGGCAGCAGAGGCTTGGCAGCCAGGCGTCTCCTTTCTCTCTGTCTCCCGAGCCTCACAGTATTTCTCTCCGCAGGGCCTTGCTAAGGAGTAGCTGTCGGCTGGCATGCTGCCACACAGAATTTTTTAAAAAGGCATTTTCCTCATGTAAAATAATTTGGGGCTTTCCAGTTACACAACATTGCTGTAATTAATGGGAGTCACTTTTTACATAGAAGATCTATTAGCATCAGTACCACATGAAAATTGAGAAGAGATGAGAGGCCAGCAGCAGAGCAAAGACAAAGATGAGAAATTGTCTTAGCAATGAGGACCACAAATGAAGAGCACATGAGCAAAAATGGAAAAAAAAAATATCAAAGTTTTCCCAGGTTATGGAATATTTGGGTATGAGCCTCGCCTTTAGTTTTGACATATCATATTGAATTACAAGTGAGAGAGCTGGAAAACAAATGTGTATTCACTCTCTTTGAACTAAAATGTATTTTGAATATTTTCTCCTTTTCTTCCTTAAGATGTACATTTCCTCCTACCTGTACTTTAATGTTCATGAAACGAGCATATATCATCATTTTTAATTATTCGACTCATATTTCCTCCCTTGTCATTGCTTCAGTGTGCTCAAAAGCAGGTGTAAAGGAGGAAATTAAAATAGAGCATTTAACTGCTGTGAGTCCCTATCGGCTGTAATGGTTGGATACATGGACTTATCCCTAAGCCCCACTCCAGTGGTCAAGAGCCATTATCCAAAGCCTGTCCCTCACAGCTTCCTTCACTCTTGAGCCCGGTGATGCCCTGTCAGTCACCAGGTGGACACCATGGTGATTACACAGAAGGTAGTTTCTTGATACTAACTAGTGAGATAACCATTTTTAACATACTTTCTTGCTTTAAAGGTATTTCATGGAGAGTGTTTGACTACAAGTGTTTACTTTCCTGTATGAAGTCAAAGTTTAGCTGATTGTTGCATTAAATGCCCTCACTATCTCTCCTGGAATCAAATGAGACAGGACCCAAGAGGTTCTTAGAAACAGGACTTTACAAAGAGGAGGTTCTGAGTATGGCATTGATTCTCAAAACTTCAGTTTGCAAAAGAAACAGCTAAAATGCAGTTAAAAACGCAAACTCCTGGCTCCCACCCCCAGATATTCACATTTGGGTAAGTCTGGAGGGGGCCCAAGAATATGCATTTTTAATGAGTGTTTCAGAAGATTCTAATGCAGGTGCTCTGGGAACCCTGGTGTAACTAACACAGGAGGGGAGGGGCATGGAGCTGTTCGTTCTCCTAAATTCACTCTCCAAAGGAGACATTTTCCCTACTCTGCGTTATGTTAATAGGTTGCCATTGAGGTGAGGAAGATAGCGAAAAATTCCCATAAAGAGGGCATTATCATGTGAGTTCATACTTTCATTCATACACCCTTTGCTTCTTCCTTGGTTCCAAGTACCAATCACATAGATGAAATATAAAAAGGGACAAATTTTAAAACATTAATCAAAAGCAACATAACTGTGCCCATGGCTGAGAAAAACACTAGGAATATACCAGTAACTGAAGCTGAAGTGAGGGCTTGCTGGACTCTGGTTAGGGAAACAGGAGCAGGTAGAGTTTGCTTCCTACAGGATGACGAAGGCTAACAGTACCCGATCCAACGCCTGGACCCAGGTCAGCCCCTGTGTTTGAAATCAGCAGCTGGGTCGTAACTGAAAAGTTGGGAAAGGAAGCTGGGATAAAAAGCCTGTAAGCTCCTCCCTAGAAATCTGAGTATCTGGGGCTGGCTGGCTGGAGCAGAGGCAGCCTCCCACCCAAGACTTGAGTGCAGTTACTTCCAGGCTTGGAGACTGGACGTGTCATACTCCCAGGTTCATGTTGGAACAAGAGCTCCAAGGTGCCAGTACAAGATCTGGTTCTGGGATTGGGGTGCAGGGGGTTCGATGAATGAAGGCAACCAAAATACCACCAAACATCAAGAGGTCAATGAAGAGAGACAGAGTCAGGGAATATATAAAATACTTTTCAAAATGAATATGCAAATTAAAATTAAACTTATAAATAAAATTAATGCCGTGAAATCAGTGTTTGGAAGATGAGTTCACTGAATGTGAAATGAAAATGATTAGTTTTTAAAAAGTATGTTTGATATTCTCAGAGTAATAAGGGGAGTAATAACATCCATAAAAGAATAAGAAATTATGGGCCGGGCGCGGTGGCTCACGCCTGTAATCCCAGCATTTTGGGGGGCCGAGGTGGGTGGATCATTTGAGGTCAGGAGTTCAAGACCAGCTTGACCTACATAGTGAAACGACATCTCTACTAAAATACAAAAATTAGCCAGGTGTGGTGGCAGTCCCCTGTAATCCCAGCTACTCAGGAGGCTGAGGCAGGACAGTCACTTGAACCCAGGAGGCAGAGGTTGCAGTGAGCCAAGATCACACCACTGCACTCCAGCCTGGGCGACAGAGCAAGATTCCCTTTCAAAAACAAAAGGAAAGGAAAAAAAAAAAAGGAAGAAAAAACAGTAATTATTCTTAAGAATGTGAGTGAGACAGGCACAGGTAGATTTTAATACAGTCTAATAAGTGTACTAATAGAGATATAGTGAATGTTGTGGAAACAATAGAAGCTAACTTGCAGGAAGATGGGATGGGGAGACTCCCTGGAGAAGGTGAAATGAGCCTGGGCTGCGTCTTAAAGGGTACATGGAAAACAGACCCGGGAAGGACATTCTAGACCAAAAGGTCACTGTCATCAAAGCAGGTGACTGCTAACCCACCCGACTAATTTTTTGTATTTTTAGTAGAGACGGGGTTTCACTGTGTTAGCCAGGATGGTCTCCATCTCCTGACTTTGTGATCCATCCATTTAAGGATGAAATAGATTGACTTCATGGATGTGTACGAGTCACTTTTTAGTATAATAAGTTATGATTTAACTGGCCGGGTGCGGTGGCTCACACCTGTAATCCCAGCACTTTGGGAGGCCGAGGCAGGTGGATCACAAGGTCAGGATATGGAGACCATCCTGGCTAACACAGTGAAACCCCATCTCTACTAAAAATACAAAAAATTAGCCAGGTGGGTTAGCACTCACCTGTAGTCCCAGCTACTCAGGAGACTGAGGCAGGAGAATCACCTGAACCCGGGAGGTGGAGGTTGCAGTGAACCGAGATCACACCACTGCACTCCAGCCTGGGCGTCAGAGTGAGACTCTGTCTCAAAAAAAAAAAAGAATAAGAAATTATGAAAGCAAGTGAAACAAATACAGAATATACAATAAAGTACTACTGAAAATTCTGAAAAATGATTCTTGAAACGAAAAACAATAGGTAAAATAAACTCTAGATTCAACATAATTGGAAGAAGTTAGTGACCTGACAAGTAGTGTTAAGGAATTCCACCTGATACAGCTTATATATAAGAAAATGAAGATTGAAAAAATGAGAGCAAATAAGTCTGCAAAGTATAATATGAATATCAGAAAGAGTCAGTTACATAGAAGAGAAGCAGCTTTCAAGGAAATAATGGTTAAGGTTTTTTCGGAACTGATGGATAGGCAGGGAAAAAAAAAGATACCTTTGGTGAGAAAAATATAAAACATTAGGGATACAGAGAAAAATATTACAGTAACCTGAGAGAAAATACATTATCTATTATCTACAGGCTGGGCATGCTGGCTTATACCTATAATCCCAGCACTTTGGGAGACTGAAGCAGGTGGATCACATAAGGTCAGGAGTTTGAGACCAGCCTGGCCAACATGGCGAAACCTCGTCTCTACTAAAAACACAAAAATTAGCTGGGCATGGTGGTGTGGGCCTGTATTCCCAGCTATTCAGGTGGCTGAGGCACAAGAATTGCTTGAACCTGGGAAGCGGAGGTTGCAGTGAGTCAAGATCATGCCACTGCACTCCAGCCTGGGCAACAGAGTGAGACTGTCTCAAAAAAAAAAAAAGAAAAGACATTATCTACAAAAGAACAACTCCCAAACAGAAGTGTTCTTATGAGCACTGATGGCAAACAGAAGATTTTCCCCAAATGCTTTTGAAATACAGAGAGTAAATAAGTGCCCACCTAGATTTCTATTCCCAGCTAAACTACCATTTCAGGTATATAATTCAAGCTCCTAATGGAAAGAAGTGAAATATCTTTTATTTAATAAACAGTGCAAGGGGTGCAGATCCAGGACAGTTCCTACCTTAGAAGACCTTTCAACCTAGTTGAGAACACAGTCCTATAAACACTAATTTTAACAAATGTCTTAAATCAAGTAGATAATAATGTCAATGAGAATATAATTTACTCTGTACCACAAAAGTGTACTATTGTTGGAATATGTTAGCATAGTGAGACAATCATAGAAGTTATAACACAATAGTTGAAGATTTTATTATCTTTTATATACAGAGATCATACAATATATTTCTTCCAAACTTAGTTTCTAGAAAAAATTTTTCTTGCAAATAAATTAATTTCTTCCTTTAGAAAGCAGCAACTATGTAAACGTAACATTTTCATTTTTGCAATAGTTGCTAGGAAACTCCTAGTCAAATTTTATGTCTAACTATGGTGAGTGGACTTTTTTGATATCATACCAGACCAAACCAGGATTTATTTTGCTAACAGTCATGTTCTCTGCTCTCTGTGGATCTGTCAAAATTTATCCCTCATTGTGTATGTTGTTAAATTTTGCAAAGTACTTTAAATGTATTTGGAAGGGGATAGTGTGATTAATTTCTTTTAAAAGAAGAACTAAGTAAAATCTATCATTTTAATAACCAGTGTAGAAAAAATACTATGCTTCACAGAAAAATTAGCTTTTAATAATTTAATTTCATGATGTGTGTGCATGAGGAAACCGAGCTTTATTTTTAAATGCATGCAATTACGTTTCCAAAAATTACCATAGCAGTTTGGGTTTGAAGCAATGGATTGAAGTAAATCTTTAAAATAGGAATTCTGATTCTAAACTTGCACAGAAATGTAGTTCACTTTAAAATATGTATAATATTGAACTAATCTAAGGAGATGTGTGAAATAAATCCTTATAAAATATCTCAAAGATCTATTGTGGGACTATTTAAAAGCTTTGCTGTTTAAATAATATATGAAATAATTATTCAAAAATCTCTCACAGACACATGTGCATGCGCACACACACACACAAAGATAAATGTAGATACCAAATTCACATAAAGAAAAAAGGTACAAAATAGCTATCAGCTTTACATTTAATTTTGAATCTTCTATGCCTGTGACAGAGTAAAACAATTTTCAGCTCTTCAGTTGATTTCACTTGTGCTACTTTACTAGTTTTCAACCTTCATTATTGTGTTGTCTAAACTGGTGGGTAAATTTTCTGCCTTGAACACTAATTGGTGACACACTGTTAATCAGCATAGCATTTTGAAATATCTTAATACCCATTAAGTCTATTTTTTTCCAGAAGCCTATAGATTTCAGATGGCCTTTAACAGGAGGGAGAAGAAAGGGCAGCTTTTCCTTGCTTCTTTAGCTGTGCTTTCTGACCACAGCAATTTTCAAGCCTCATGGCACATTTGAATGCTTGGTTGTGTCATCATTCTGGCACTGTTGTCTTTGATTCCAAAAGAGAATGTAGCATTTCAAATGTCGGAAATGTGCTATAGATTTTTTGGCAGTAGGAAGGAAGTCAGTTTGACTTTCATGTCTTTAAGAAATATGTAATGTTATGACCAAAATTAGTACTCTCTGAAATTATTTTGCTCTGAAATTGGAAAGAGGTAATATACATCTATTATGTTGTATATGAACCCTTTGACTGGCAGCCAGGTTTGAACATTTCTTTTTACTAGAAATCAGCTCTTACATATTCATTTATTCCTTCGGCATGATAAGAGAGGCAGACTAGGATGGAAAAAATTGCATTAAAAAATTTTAAACTAATGTAAAGTAAGCTTTATTAGCATAGAGGTATCATTTCCCTCTGTTTTCATATATGACAGTGGGTAAACAATCATATGCCAGTATTTTAAGTGTGCTAAATTGCCAATATGTCAAGAAACAGAAGAGCTTAAAATACATCAAGATGAAATAAATTATTGCTTATTGAAATTTAAGAAAATTATTTCAGAGTGAAACTTGACATGTAATTCAGCTGCAGTGTTTTCAATTGTGACCTGTTATGCTTTTGCTTTGTTTTCACCATATAGAGTGCAGTTTTCCTGAGCTACTTGGAGTCATTTAAAAAGAGTTTCTTGGCATGTATGTCATCCTGAGACACCTTATAATAAATTCAATCCCCCTGCTTCCCCAACATGCCATATGTTAAATTAATTAAAAATAAAACTTTTAACCATACTTGTAAAAGTACTAAGAAATTGTCTCCACTAAAAAGCACCTGGAGCCTGTATTTTAGAATCCCTGTGGTTAGCTGCTGTAATATTTGTGAAAATTTGAATAATATGGGAAATGGGTAGTCTTAATTCACACACCTAGAGAAGTTGCTTTATTCTCATTGATATCTCCATCCACATATCCATAATATGTTTTTATCTTCAACAGCTGCTTAATGTGTTATTCAAGTTGAGGTATGGTTAAGCTTAGTCATATAAAACCTTCCGAGACATCTAGGAATGTGATATTTCTGACCAGCTGCAAAAATGGTAACCTCTTAGAAAAAAAATGAGCATAATAAAACAAAAAGTAGGCAGTGAGTGTATTAATCTTTTTCTTCCTTGTGTTTTTCCTCTCATATTGCTTTCTTAAAACAACAACAACAACAAAAAAACCTTTAATAGAGCTCTAACCTTTAAAAGTTCTCTGAGTCAAGCAATTTTTCATGATCGAGCTGTCTCATGATTGTTTTTATTACAGTTTAACATTTATTTTGATTCACTACATTTTTTAAAGGTATTTATGAGATTTTACTCCTAAGTTCAACTGAGGTTAAGAACTCTTCATTTAAATAAAGTCATTGAATATCTGCATGTGACCAAGTCAATACCACTCTTGAGGTCACAACTGGCTTCCCAAAGTAACTATAACAAAATTATTCTAGATAGAATTTATTGTAAAATAATGAGTCTGTTTATACAGTTATGCAAAACATGCTCTTTCCTATTAATAATAGGAAAATATTTCATTGCTTAAGAAACACCAAACCTGCAACAGAGTGCTTTAAAAAACAAACCATCGTATAGTCACAGACACCGTATAGTCACATCGTATAGTGTCTGCAGCACTGCCTGCCTCACACTGGGTTTTGATGTTTTGTTATTCAGCATGTTGTTGATAGGAATGACAAAATATTGAAATCTAAGGTAGTGAATTTGCATTTTCTTTTCTTTCTTTCTTTCTTTCTTTTTTTTTCTTTTTCTTTTTTTTTTTTTTTTTTTTTTTTGAGACGGAGTCTTGCTCTGTCTCCCAGGCTGGAGTGCAGTGGCGCGATCTCGGCTCACTGCAAGCTCCGCCTCCCGGGTTCCCGCCATTCTCCTGCCTCAGCCTCCCGAGTAGCTGGGACTACAGGCGCTGCCACCACGCCCGGTTGATTTTTTTGGGCGGGGGGGGGGATTTTTTGTATGTTTAGTAGAGACGGGGTTTCACCGTGTTAGCCAGGATGGTCTCCATTTCCTGACCTCGTGATCTGCCCGTCTCGGCCTCCCAAAGTGCTGGGATTACAGGCGTGAGCCACCGCGCCCGGCCTATAATAAGATTTTTTAAAGTAACAGTGAGGGTCTAGCTGAGGTTAGTTATACAGACTTCGTTTGAGTATCAGTCCAAGTGAGCTTAGCTTAGTTATTCTGAATAAGTTACAGGCGTGAGCCACCGTGCCCAGCCTCCATTTTCTATATAGTATGCAGATGGAAAACAGTAATAGCAAATACAATTTGGACTTTGTTTCTCAATGATCTTTCATATGTAACATTTTAATGTTTATTAGTTTCTCACTAATTAAATATAAACTTATAATACTATTGTAGCAAAAAGTTATCTAACCCTTTTACTGTTGTGAATGATATAGCCTTGTATTACATACTTTTTCTTTATTTTTTGCTTGCATTCTTTTTTTATAGTTTGTTAACATCAATCTTTAGGATAATGATGGAAAAAAACATTCATAAAATGCAGTCTTCCAGAATTTAAAAATAATCAATGGCAGGAAGGACTTAGTATCTAATAAACAGCTAAAAGTCACTTTGAGGGGTAAAAAGTTGTCAGATTGGCATCCTCAAGAGTCAAGAAGCAAAGATGAAAATAGATATTAGGACAACAAAAGATACATTTTATTCCTAAATGATAGGCACATTGTTATAGTATTTAAGTGAAGAGTGAAAATCCACCTCTAGAACAAAAGCTGGAGATAAAGCCAGGAAGAGCCCATCATTTTGATTTTTCTTTGTTTTTAACATGGCTCTTTGAAAATGTAGATGATTGATAACGTGTTTCATGATTTACCTAAATGTTTGATATCTGTACATCTTTCCAAAATGGAAGATTTACATTTCAAAAGTTGAATTTATGTCTGAAGATTTATGTGTACATGTTTAATATCCCTAATTTTGAAAAAAATTCTATAATTTGGCCCTAAATTATACTAAAAATGAATCATGGTATCATTACTTCCAAAACATTTATCTGTGCAGGTGCTAACATAAAAATGAAAGCATACTTTAAGATTTGCCTTGGGAACAGATGTTTTTGAAAATACTGGTGAAAAAAAAGCAGGCCAAAAAAGTAGGGAAACATTTCAATTCGAATATATTGTAGGTTGAGATTGTTGTAGACAGAGGAGTTGCTAGAGAGAGCTAAGCAGTATCTTTGAGGTGCAGTTTCACTTTTATTTTCAAAAAGCAAGTCAGTATAACAAGTCAAGGAAGATAGAAAACAGCTGCAAAGAACGGATTCTCCAGTAAGTACCGTTTATTTAACCACAGAATTCATAATGTCCTTTGCCGATTTAGAAAAAGAGCCACTGGAATTTGCCAGGGGGTCACAGACACAGAAGTGATCAAACCTGAATGATTGTTGGGGGGTGGGGTAGTGATAAGAAGTTTACAACCTGTTTCCAGCATTGGGGGCCCTCAGGGGCAACTGGAAGTGAGAAAGGTTGGAAATTAGACATAGGTTTTTGTTCTGTTTTGTTTTGTTTTGTTTTGTTTTGTTTTTTGAGACAGGCCTCTGTCTGTGTGGTGGTGGCACCATCACAGTTCACGGCAGCCTCGACCTCCCCATGCTCACGTGATCCTCCCACCTCAGCCTCCCACGTAGCTGGGGCTATAGGCACACACCACCACACCAAGCTAATTTTTTGTGTGTTTTGTAGAGACAGTGTTTCGCCATGTTGTCCAGGCTGGTCTTGAACCTCTGGGCTTAAGCAGTCTGCCTGCCTCAGCCTCCCAAAGTGCTGGGATTATAGCTGTGTATCACCGTGCCAGCCCAGGTCATAGGTCTTAAGAGTGGGATATGACCTGTTTGGGCCAAGGACAGTGCCGTACCTCTCAACGGACCTCAGATCTGCGGCACGTTCTGTCCTTAGGGTTATGCATGGATGTGACAGGAAGGTTATAAACGAAAGACGATAAAAATGGTTTTGGAAAATTAGTTTTCAATGCTAACAATTCTAAGTTACAAAGACATTCTATATATGAAATTATTTAAGATCTTTACTATTAATAGTAATCATTGTAGCAAGTAAATATTTCCTGAACACATGATGTGTACTCTGTACTAAATGTGTTACCCATGATTTTATTGAACTTTTATATAAACTCTGTAAAAGAAATAGTGTTGTTTCTGACACTTCTCAAAAGAAGACATTTATGCAGCCAACAGACACATGAAAAAATGCTCATCATTGGCCATCAGAGAAATGCAAATCAAAACCACAATGCGATACCATCTCACACCAGTTAGAATGGTGATCATTAAAAAGTCAGGAAACAACAGGTGCTGGAGAGGATGTGGAGAAATAGGAACACTTTTACACTGGGACTGTAAACTAGTTCAACCATTGTGGAAAACAGTGTGGCAATTCCTCGAAGATCTAGAACTAGAAATACCATTTGATCCAGCCATCCCATTACGGGGTATATACCCAAAGGATTATAAATCATGCTGCTATAAAGACACATGCACACGTATGTTTATTGCGGCACTATTCACAATAGTAAAGACCTGGAACCAACCCAAATGTCCATCAATGACAGACTGGATTAAGAAAATGTGGCACATATACACCATGAAATACTATGCAGCCATAAAAAAGGATGAGTTCATGTCCTTTGTAGCGACACGGATGAAGCTGGAAACCATCATTCTGAGCAAACTATCGCAAGGACAGAAAACCAAACACCACATGTTCTCACTCACAGGTGGGAATTGAACAATGAGAACACTTGAACACAGGGTGGGGAACATCACACACCAGGGCCTGTCGTGGGGTAGAGGGAAGTGGGAGGGATAGCATTAGGAGATATACTTAATGTAAATGACGAGTTAACAGGTGCAGTACACCAACATGGCACATGTATACATATGTAACAAACCTGCACGTTGTGCACATGTACCCTAGAACATAAAGTATAATAATAATAATAATAAAGAAATTCCGTTATTTCCCTATTTTTCAGGTGAGGACATTGAGGTTAACAAATATGTTCAGTTCTATCTAGTAAGCTAGAGAAATAGAATTTGAGTAAGTCTGCCTGATTGTTATAATCCTGCCCTATCTGCCAAGCAGCCTCCTGTTTTGCAGGAATTTCTAATTCTCATGGATGTACATTTGGTGTTTGGAGAGGTAGATATTCCAGTTATAAGACAGATGAAAATTTGACTTAATTTAACACATTTGTGGCCATGAAATGAATTAATACTGGACTGCGGTTGATGCAGTTTCAGCTACTGTCACTGTGATTACTATATGATCGACTCCAGTCCTCCGTAGACAATGATCCATTCATAACTTTCTCTCTCAGACACCACACACACACACATGAACTACTCTGGTGAAGATTTATTTTTGCCACATATGACCATAATTTGAGAGGCATGGCCTCCAGGACTGTTCTCTGAAATGACCAGTTTTGTCAGGAAGTTTCTAGAGCCTTTATCAAATTAAAAATAGAATATTGCTATAATTTTTCCACTGTAATACTTACCCAGATAAATCAGTTGAAAGAGATTATTAAGCTCAGGGCCATTAAGGGAAAACTTTAGTTCCACTCTGACTGCTGTGAGGGCAGAATCCTGTGGATATGGTTGTACACTCTTAGCATTGACATGAGGATTGATGAACGGATATACGCCAAACTATAGGTATGTCAAGGTAGGGGCTGTTATGAAAACACGCCGGGTTAGTCATAATGGCAAACCAATAAATCAACAACAGTTGGAAATTCTGTTTTTTATGTGACCCACTTAGAAGACTTATCTCCGTGTGGAAAGATGAGGAGTTTTCTGTCCTTATCATTAATTATCCCATTTTGGAAGCCACATGCTTATTCTATGCATTATCCTGATAGCTAAGAATTGATATAAGTGCAAAGAAAAAAAAGTTGAGTGCCAAAGAAGTCAATCTAGTTATTCCAGAGATTGAGATGGTTTCATCACTGAACAGCTTGCAAGGTAGCCTTCAGAAAGTAATTTCTGAAACGTGTGCAATGTCATCAGAGAAGTGACATTTTTAAAATGAAAGTTTCCCTGATAGACTAGTCAAAATCCACATTTCTCTGAGCCATTGTATCTGCCTTCATTGTCCTCACCCCCCTTCATCTTCATCTTCACCCTCACCATCACCCTTTATTATCTCACCTTCTTCTCACTGCCAACCACACTGAGGAAAAGTAGATAGAGAGGACATTATCTCCAAAGTAAGTGAGGGCTTAGAGAGGTTAAGGATCATCCAACATCACTCAAGAGAGCTAATGGCCAAGCGAGCAATAAACACAGCCCTGACACTATATACTCTTACCTCTAGATCAACGTTTCTCCCCTTATTTCATGCTTTATGTATGACTTTGAAAGATGAAATAAATGAGTTGTATAGTCTTAATTCCCCTTTGTTGCTCAGAAATACCCTCTGAGCATTTCCCGAAGAATCCAGAAGAAAAGACTTCTGTTAGTAAATGTTTAGCCTCTAGTCATAACTATCTTCCTGTTTTGTGCAATAAGAGCAAGCAAGAAAGCAAAATGTGACAGGAAGAATCAAAGAAAACTCAGATTTCTGCTCTCACATTTATATGGATCAGATCTATTTTTATGTGTATTAAGGTTCTTTTAAAATAAAAGAAAAGAAAATGAAAAAAGCTGTGAAAAAAAAAGAAAAACAGTCCAAACACTGTCTAATCAATAAGGAATATTCAATTCTTGATTTGCAACTTAGTCCATACCAACTAGCCAAAGTCCTCCCAACCATGACCTCAGAGGCCGAAATGGCCCTTTAGATCTTCCAGGTTCTTGCTGGAGCTCATCATTCTGGATGACCATTGGCTGAAGGTCAAGTCCCAGGGCCAGCTTTGCAACTTGGCTTTTATACTGGGCAGTTTCTGTGCAAAATGAATCCCACTGTGCTTAGGAAAAAACGGTTTTGAGATAAATTCTGAAATATTTCTGTTAAAATACCTGTCATCTCCAAGCGCAGTCTTCCTTTTCTTCTGTATTAAAACTATTCGTAATGTAAATGTGTTCCTGTGTCTTGAAACATCTCTGAAGTCATGCAAATTTGTATCATCCAATAAAGATGCTTATTTATCAACGGATAGCTACATATTTTTTTCACTCTTTTTAAAAGAGTGTAGACTGTAGTGTCAGAAGTTCTTAAGCCAAGCAAGCAGTGGGCTGTAGTGCTTTGCAAATGGCATCATGAAATGAAGTTGCATCTTTAGAAAGCAAACACATCAGCTCAGTGGTGACGTGAAAGGCATAGCTGTGTTGTTTTGACCTGTTGTCACATTGACATCATTGACATTGCTTCTTCTGTTGTTGGCTTTGAGTAACCTCATAACCAAGTCCCTGCTGCCTTAAAAATTAATTATGATAAGAATTTCTTTTCAGTTCAGACTGTTCAAGAATGCCTCACGTGCAGGCTGCAAATTATGAAGTGTAAATTAGGGCATCACTGAGCAGGGAAGCTCCCAAGAAACCAATTTAAGAATTCTCTCCGGATTTCCTGGGGACCTGGAAATAGTCCCTTCTGGAGGAAGAACTTGAAATTAGAATCGACTTGTCATTCAATTTCACTGCATATTGGGATCAACCTTTGGGAAAGAATGTACTAAATGTATCTGGACAAAAATTTCAAAAACTTTTTTTTACTACTTATTGTACAATTTTCACAGCTTTACTTAAGAATAATCACTAACCGTTTTCCAGACACCCTTGTAAGCATGCCACATGTATATTAACTCACTTTTCACAATTTTATGAAATGGGTTTTATTGTTGTTGCCCCCTTTTTCCAGACGAGGCAATTGAGGCATGGAAAGTCGAAGTTGTGGAGGTCACGGGGCTCGTAGGTAGCAGAGTCGGTCTCCAGAGGCCTTGTTCCTAATCTTGAAATGACACTGCCTCAACAATTGGACTCCGTTTCTGAACTCTCATTTCTTCCATTTACAAAACAGATGGTAGATAGATAGTTTTAAAGCTGTGATCAATAAAATTAATTTGTTTTCTACCTTCCAAAATTTGTCAGCATCTCTTGCCTGCTGTCATGACCTTTCCTGTTCAGTTTTGTTCGTGTGTGTGTGTGTGTGTGTTTGAATTTTTAAAAATTTCTTTACTATCATTTTCTTTTCAGAGGTCTGCTCGGGTTGTATAAAGTATTTTGAAATAGGACCTTAGGAAGAAGAGGTGCTGGAGAAGAAAAGAAAATATTAGCCACTCCTTCACATCTTTAAAATTCTTTTTTCCAGATCACCTTATATTTGTACAAGTTAAAGTTGAATCTCAAATCCCTCTGAATATGTGAAATCCATAGTATAAAAGTTTTCACAGCTGTGGTCAATAAATATGGTTGCATTATTCTTTCCGACTCTTTGGTGATGTCCTGTATTAAGGATGTAGTGTTCTGGAAAATTGTGCTCACTCCTAAGACTTTAAAAATGGAGTCAACAAAGCCCAATGAAGTAAGAAACTAAAAGTTCGAAATGAGCACTAGATGAGAGAACAATGCCAGTGTAAAATACTCTTTTTAAAAAAAAAATATGCAAAACTTCATATGTTAATACCCCAAACTCCAAGATGGCCAACTTATTTTTGAAACAAGAAACACCTGTTTATTATCAACCATAACAATAATATGTTTAATTTTGAGAGAATCTTTTTGGCAGTTGTTAATAAGCCATATTGTAAGATTTAAAATAGTTTTATTATATTCTAATGGACTTCTTATAAGGCATGAGAAAATATATTTAGATGTTTTCTTTGCTTTCCTGTAAGTTCAGCATTAAACATATGCCTTACATTAACTTTAGTCATTATTTCACCAGATTGTACTTAATGGAAAAAAAGAAATTTAACAGTTGTATCACTTTATCTTACCATGTTCTATAACTCAAGGGAAAAACTAAGACGGGAATAACAGTGACCCACAAGTACGGTATATTTTTGAAAAAGCAGTTTTCACTTGTAATGAGTATAAAATCAAACACATGGGAAGAAAAGAATCCCTGTATGTAGAAACCCAAGAATGGTCATTCAATTCTACTTCACCTAGTTGACTGGACTAATTTTTTCTGTATTTTCTTTGGTTGCAATATCTACAATTAAATTTAAAAAGCTAATTAAAATTTAAAACACATACATATAAAAAGTGGCAATTCAACTAGGAACTCTTTTTGAAAACATGAAAAAGCAAAAATATAAATGTAATGTTTGTTATAAATTCAAGCATTAAAATACCTTAATAAATCTTTAATGGCAATTTGCATTTGCATCTTTCCCAGATTTGAATCTTTCAGTTAAAATCACTCTTTCTAGCGTTTACCCCTTAGAAAGCCAATATTGAAGGAAATTATCTTCACTGTTGATTTTGATTTTTTATACTTTTTTTCATTTTTGACTATTCGTATCATCTCTAGGTTGGGCCTAATTTTTTTTAAAACTGTACATGACCAGGATGGTCTCGATCTCCTGACCTTGTGATCCGCCCGTCTCGGCCTCCCAAAGTGCTGGGATTACCTGGCTAACACGGTGAAACCCCGTCTCTACTAAAAAATACAAAAACCTAGCCGGGCGAGGTGGCGGGCACCTGTAGTCCCAGCTACTCAGGAGGCTGAGGCAGGAGAATGGCGTGAACCCGGGAGGCGGAGCTTGCAGTAAGCTGAGATCCGGCCACTGCACTCCAGGCTGGGCGACAAAGCAAGACTCTGTCTCAACAACAACAACAAAAAAAACTGTACATGACCAAAAATACTTAATGTCAGAATATTTCAAACACACGTTTAATATGAGGACTTTGCATCAACCTGGCCACCATTAAAAGAAATAATGCATGGACAAAAGCATACAATCTGCCTAAAACAAACTAAATTGGCCTCTTTTTAAGTTAATTCCACAGAAAAGTAAGTGTGTTTGCTAGGGGCAAGATAGGGTATCCCCATCCTTCTCCCTCTTAGTTAGCCACAGATTATTTTATAATTGTTTTAAAGCAATTGAGGTTAAAAGGAATTAAAAGGGAGAAAGAGTAGTAATATAGAGAAAAATGCTGTTTTTCTGAACTAATTAAATTTTTTGCTGACATTATGATATCTTAAAATTATATTTAACCTCACTAGATAAGCCCCAAGTGAGTATAGAACTAGTATGTAAAAACTGACAATTCTCTTTGATGACATGGTATAATGTAGAATAAGAAAGATTTTTTGAGATGTCTCCTCAAAATTGAGTACTTGTACATCGACCCTTATTTTCAGGTTATATGAGAATGTTTATTTTTGCATTTTGTGGCTGGTATTAATAAGGAAAATAGTCCAAGGAAAGAACTATATGATTCATTAACTCTTTACTTTTTACTCCATCCTAGCTGTTGTGCTGTTTAAAAATGGCTTCAGAAGATAAGTAACATTTTTAAATAATTTGGGTGATTATGTTGGACTCCATTATAGTCTCTGGAGCAATATGTTCCTTATTTTTATTTCTTCAAAAAAGTCAAACAACCCAAATTGTTCTGGTTGCTTAAGACAATGACTAGGAAGCATTTGTATTTCCTATATATCCTAAATGCTGATCTTGTCTAACTCATATTAACCTCCTCTGTAAGGATCACAAATCTTCAGATAATCTCCTGTATCTTAGTAATTTATTTTCTGTCAAACATATAAAACAAATCATGGTAAAACATTCCATTAAAAAGGGAAGGGCTTGGAGGAAATGTTTCCATTGTAGTATGTGCTACCTTTTCTGGAGTTCCTGATGAAATACAGATGTTTCAAAAGTACCCACAAGGATGGTTAGTCATGATCAGATTGATCCCTGGTTCCTCTCTGAAACATTGTTCTTCCATTCTTTCTATCAAAATACATTGCCCTCTTTCGCTGAATGAATTCAAGTGAATTTTCAACCAAAAGCTCGATTAAAAACACTCAAAGTGGGCCGGGCACGATGGCTCACGCCTGTAATCCCAGCACTTTCGGAGGCAGAGATAGGCGGATCACGAGGTCAGGAGATTGACACCAGCCTGACCAATATAGTGAAACCCCGTCTCTACTAAAAATACAAAAATTAGCCGGACGTGGTGGTGCACACCTGTAATCTCAGCTACTCAGGAGACTGAGGCAGGAGAATCACTTGAACCTGGGAGGTGGAGGTTGCAGTGAGCTGATACAGTGCCATTGCACTCCAGCCTGAGCAACAGAGCAAGAATCCATCTCAAAAAAAAAAAAAAAAAAAAAAAAAAAAAACACTCAAAGTGGAAATTGAGGGTATTAGAATTTTTATAATGGTTTATAATGCATTTCTTTCCACAACGTCTAAACGTAATTTGGTTTGGGAGTAAATGTCTCTTTTGACTTTAAGCAGGGCCAATATTTACGTGTGAACCATGAGTTCAGCTCTTGTGGATACTGTGCAATATTCTACAGTGACAAAGAAATCAGTTAACTTGAGAAAGTAATTGGTTGGGTGGGTAGCTCGGTCCAAAGGCCCATATTGGAGAAGAACCACTGAGAATGTAGTATTCTATCTAGTTTTGAATCTTTGACTTTGAAGAACTAATGAAGAAAGTGCATGCTATACTAAAAAAAATTATAAAATCAAAGAAACAACCTAAAGACAGTGAAGATGGCTTCTAAAGACAATGACTGAGGACTGCCATTCTATCCTTGATACTTATGCAGATCTCTTTGTACAAATAGAAAGAAAAACATGAGTGAAGGACTTTTTTAATCATCTTGATTTTCTTTTCAAATGACCCCAGATAATGAGCACCATACTTTTATTAGAAGTGAAAATCAAATTGTGATTGATCTGGTCATTCATATAAAATAGTTGCATGTATTTCAGAATATTTATAATATTTCATGATATTTATTTCAATGTCTTTATACTTTCAGGGCCCAGATCATTTTCTTTAACTAATACTGTATACAAACCTCTTATTATTCCATTATCCAGCCTGATAAGGATTTTTAAGCTTGACGTGATTCTGAACCTAGAGTTAATACTTTGACGGGTATAATATAAATCATAACTAATTGTTGAATTTATAGAATACATTCCCAGTCTTTCCAGATAGAAAGTATAATACCCCTATGTTCATTATCTGTTGAAAAATATTGAATTTCTAAACATGTTTCCAAAATATTTGCCTTTCAGTTTTGCATATTTGTATTTCTAATTTTCTTCCATGCTGAGGCATCTGTTCATGATTTCTAGCTTATTTTCAAAATCTTTTTGTGTTAATGTTTTGGATTTGGTATTCAGATTCTTTATGTGCTGAGGGACTTTTGGAGACCTACTCACAATAATGACTTTTTGGATTCATAAATTTAACTCCAGTGTAAACATTATTACTTTTTTTTCACTTGGGAAAATATTCAACTTTTTACTTATACTCATTAAACAAAATCTGTGTTGTTACTTTTGTTTGTTTTGTCTTTACACTTTGGACCTTAGGAGATATTAATGGTTGAGATCACATTTGCAGTCTCTCTGAAAATTTATTTTTAAAATACAGTTCTAGTTCCAGAATACAGAGGGAAAACTTTACACAACCAAAAGGGAGCTTTTGTTTGTTTTAGGGAGGGATAGTCATATTTTGAGAGAAACTTATCCTTTGGAAGAGCAAGGAAGCTGGATTCCCCAGGATGGAACTACTTGGCTCTCTTTTCTGCAACAGAATTGTTGCATTAAGGTAAAAGTCAGGCTGCGGTGATATACATTTTCTGTTAACTTACTTAAAAATGCTTTCCTTCCATATACATTCTTTGTAAACTGCAAGTCTAAGGGATGATATATGTGCCCATCTTTATCTATGGCTATAGAAAATGACATAGATAAATACCACTTTGTGCTAAAAATAAGCCTGTAGTAATACAGAGGTCAGTCTTGTGTCATGTGGTACACAAAACAGACTGGATTTTGAGTCATGACATCTACACAAAATGCAATACTGCTGAATTTTTATATTAAGAGGTTTTGGCTGAAGGAATTCAGACATATACACAGTATGGCCCCAGAAATCTTGCCAAGAAAAGTTGAGTTTAAAATGTAGGGGAACTGATCCAAGAATAGGCCTTAAACATGTTGCATTCATTACTCGCAGCTGTGTACATGAGAAGTGACTTTTTATCCCACCTACCAAAACCCTATCCAGCGCTGTCACTTTTTTTTTTTGCCAACTTGCTGACCTTTCTGTTCCCACAAAAGGAAAATGTGATTGACAGATGATTATTCAAAACATTTCTGCAACAAAAAAAATGCATGCTAATGTATTTGCTATAAATACAACCCATTTTTAAAGAGACATTTCTTATAAGCTCAGTTTTGTGAGTAAATAGTAATTAATCAAAGGTGTGGAGGAAACCAACTTGGATTCAGAGAGCTAATGGATATTGCATTAGGTGCTTTTGGAAAGTAAAGATTTAGAGCAACTCTGGTTACTTAAGTGATAAGGAATTATTATAAAGGTACTTGGCAAAGAAAGAAAAAGCCAGAAATCCATTTCAATAGACCTGGAAGAAATGAATGTCAATCAAGATATGTCAACAATTGTTCACTCAAGGAACTGAGAGAGCATAAAGAGATGCCATAGGTACCTCGTTGTAGCCCCCTGTCTAGTTCCCATGTGCTTTGCTTCTCCTGCTTACGCCACCACTGCTGACTGATGTTCCCATTTTATCTCTGCATTCACCTTCCCAGAGATAGGATCTGATCAATTTGACGAGTCTTCATCTAGTATAGAGCCAAATCATTTTATAGATGCCAATAGTTGTCATTCTTTGGGTCAGCTATTGATTCCATCAATCAGTTGGCGTCCAAGTTACAGGAGTGATGCCATGAAGCCAAGCAGAAAATCCAAAACAGTGGCCTTTGGAAGGCCTTGTTTGACTTGCACAGCCCCTGTATCTTAACCATAAATGCATATATTAGAATAATAAAAAATATTTTATAAAATATAGGATGCGTTTTTAAAAAACCTTATTTTGTTAAAACTTCCTAGCACAGTATTTTAATTTCTCCAAGAAGTAATATAAAAAAATTAGGAGTAATTTGTATGGTTGCTATTTTTTCTATCTCTGATGGTAACTAATTCTTACTAAGGGTATTGTGTTGATATAATTGCTTCTCTGTTCCAGTAAGCATAATGGATTTATCCTATTTTATGTGTGTACAAATATGTGTGACATACATATAGGGGGAAAGGCCCAGTATTTCCCAGTGTTAGGAAATATCTTTGTCTGTCTATTGACCCAACAGATCCTAAGGTAGCTTCATTCCGAAGACCATTTCCGTTATTTTTGTTGGTGAGATGTTTGGTGATTTTAGAACTGTTGATAATCCACAAACAGGAGACTTACCTTTCTGTTTCCCACACTCAAAAAATGTGATTTGCCAATTCACAACAGCTAAATTGTGACAGAAATAATGACATTATTGAATTAGAGAAGACTTTAGGAACCCCAGAGGTAATATCATAGGACTGTTAAGCATTATTTGGTATTATTGGATATAAAAACTAACTTTAATTTTTATTTGTATCCATCAAAACTGCTTAATTTTATAACTTTTAAGTCAGTGTTTATTTATTCTACATTTGATTGTAAAATTTATTTGCCTATATGTATAAATTGCATAAGCAATTCTTCTGCATATGATGTAGATGTATATAATACAAATAGAAATACTTAAGTACTTATTATTACTTATTCTTAAGTACTTGTTATTACTTATATTACTTATTTATTACTTATATTACTTATATCACACCTATATTTTAAATTCTTTAGATCCAATATTAGTTTTTTACTAATTTATTGCCTAAAATGACTAATTGAATTTGACATTTCCATTAATCAAGGAGTAAAACAGTTTTGCCATAACAATTTAAATCAAATTCAAATGATTAGTTTTGAAGTTTGGAAAATTTCTAAATCTTTATTACCATGGAGTCCAGTGGTCATCTAACAGCTACAGTTGTATTAACCATGGTAATTCAAAATTGCCACAAATTTGGTTCAGGTAACAACATGTATTTACCCAGTGTTTACACATAGTACCATAAGAGATTGAACGATGAATACAATAGGAACACTGCCTTTGAGATCTTACTATTTCAGCACTGTAATAGGATGTTTCATAAAGTATCTCATTTAATACAATTTAAAACAATCCGATGACATGCGTATCATATTACTCCTATTTTGCAGACATATATGAGGCTCAAAAAAGTTAAGTAATTTTCTGAAAATTACACATGTAGAAAGTGGAAGAGGCAGAATTTGAACTGAAGTCTGTCTGACTCTTGTGTCTGTGGTCTTTAGTTTTCACATTCCTCAATGCAGTGCCATCACTGAGTTACAGGATGCAGCTGTGCTTGTGGTCGGAAGGGTACCATAAGGCAGCAGGTGGAAAAAACATTTGATTCGTTTGCATTTGCTGGTTCATCATCGTAGAGAAAAATGTTATTAGGCCACTTCCTCTGCCAAGAGGCAAGGTATGCTTGAGGAGCAGATTGTAGCTCACTTAAAAAGAATGACTGTAGGCGGGCGCAGTGGCTCACGCCTGTAATCCCACTTTAGGAGGCCGAGGCGGGCAGATCACGAGGTCAGGAGATCAAGACCATCCTGGCTAATACGGTGAAATGCTGTCTCTAGTAAAAATACACAATATTAGCAGGGCGTGGTGGCACGCACCTGTTGTCCCAGCTACTCGGGAGGCTGAGGCAGGAGAATCTCTTGAACCCAAGAGGGGGAGGTTGCAGTGAGCCAAGATTGCGCCACTGCACTCCAGCCTGGGCGACAGAGCGAGACTCCGTCTCTTTTTTCTTTTTCTTTTTTTCTTTTTTTTTTTTTGAGACGGAGTCTCGCTCTGTCGCCCAGGCTGAAGTGCGGAGGCGCGATCTCAGCTCACTGCAAGCTCCGCCTCCTGGGTTTACGCCATTCTCCTGCCTCAGCCTCCGGAGTAGCT
The DNA here is from genome assembly GCF_037993035.2 of Macaca fascicularis. Taxonomy (NCBI): domain Eukaryota; kingdom Metazoa; phylum Chordata; class Mammalia; order Primates; family Cercopithecidae; genus Macaca; species Macaca fascicularis. Next base: position 187,209,541 of record NC_088379.1, read on the forward strand.
GGAACTACAGGCGCCGCCACACGCCCGGCTAATTTTTTGTATTGTTAGTAGCGACGGGCACCGTGTTAGCCAGGATGGTCTCGATCTCCTGACCTCGTGATCCGCCCACCTCGGCCTCCCAAAGTGCTGGGATTACAGGCGTGAGCCACCGTGCCCTGCCAAGACTCCGTCTCAAACAAAAGAAAAAAAAGAAAGATTGTAGAGTGGGTTGAAGAAAGGCAGTAGATTAAGATTAAAAAGAAAGTCCAGTGCCTGAATGCACACTGCTCATGTGAGTCCTCCTAAGGAGATTAGGTTTGGCTTTGTAGATCACAAAGTAGAGATCTGAGCAGGTTCATGTTTATGAAAGATAACTTCGCCCTGGGCTCGGTGGCTCACGCCTGTAATCCCAACACTACAGGAGCCCAAGCGGGTGGATCACCTGAGGTCAGGAGTTTGAGACCAGCCTGGGCAACATGGTGAAACCCTGTCTGTAGTAAAAATACAAAAATTAACTGGGCGTGTTGGTGGGCACCTGTAATCCCAGCTACCCGGGAGGCTAAGACAGGATAATCACTTGAACCCAGGAGGTGGAGGTTGCAGTGAGCCGAGATTGTGCCATTGCACTCCAGCCTGGGTGACAGAGCAGGACTCCATCTCAAAATTAAATACATAAATAAATAAATGACTTTGGTAGCATGGAAAGGGGGTACTGATGAGGTGAGAAAAGGGGAGACAACAAATATTTAAGATGCTATTACAAAGAACCAAAGAAACAGGTATAAGGTGATAAAGGTCTAGGTCCGTATAGTGCTTTCATGAATAGAAAAGGCGGGGTGAGGCTGGGTGCAGTGGCTCATGCCTGTAATCCCAGCACTTTGGGAGGCTGAGGCAGGCGGATCATGAGGTCAAGAGTTCGAGACCATCCTGGCCAACATGGTGAAACCCCATCTGTACTAAAAATACAAAAATTAGCTGGGCGTGGTGGCATGCGCCTGTAGTCCCAGCTACTCAGGAGGCTGAGGCAGAAGAGTAGCTTGAACCCGGGAGGCGGCGGTTGCAGTGAGCCGAGATCTCACCACTACTCTCCAGTTGGCAACAGAGTGAGACTCCCTCTCAAAAAAAAAAAAAAAAAGAGACCAGGCTCAGTGGCTTACGCCTGTAATCCCAGCACTTTGGGAGGCTGAGGTGGACAGATCACGAGGTCAGGAGATCGAGACCATCCTGGCTAACACGGTGAAACCCCGTCTCTACTAAAAATATAAAAAATTAGCCAGGCGTAGTGGTGGGCGCCTGTAGTCCCAGCTACTCTGGAGGCTGAGGCAGGAGAATGATGTGAATCCGGGAGGCGGAGCTTGCAGTGAGCCGAGATCGCGCCACTGCACTCCAGCCTGGGCGACAGGGCGAGATTCTGTCTTTAAAAAATAAAAAAGAAAAAGAAAAAAAGAAAAGGAAAAGAAAAGAAAAGGAGGGGTGAGATTCAAGACCTAACTACAGAACAACAGAAGCATCAGGATTTGATAATGGATTTTATGTAGGAGTTGAAGGAAAGACAATCGAAATTTCTACCTTAGTTAACTAGATGGGGTACTATGTGAACTGAGACACAAGGGACATGGGGAATGCCTTCAGGGGTCAGGGTGGCAGGTGGCATTTGACTTTGGATGTGTCGCATTAGAATTACTTATGAGTAGCCACAGTAAGCACTGAACATGATACTGTAATACAATCAGAAGTGAAGAGCCAGGGCCAGGCATAGTGGCTTACACTTGTAATCCCAACACTTTGGGAGGCCAAGGCAGGCAGATTAGCTGAGGTCAGGAGTTTGAGACCAGCCTGGGCAATGTGGTGAAACCCCGTCTCTACTAAAAATACAAAAATTACAGAGGCTGGTGGCGGGCGCCTGTAATCCCAGCTACTCGGGAGGCTGAGGCAGTAGAATCACTTGAACCTGGGAGGTGGAACTTGCAGTGAGCCGAGATCACACTACTGCACTCCAGCCTGGGTGACAGAGCAAGACTCCATCTCAAAAAAAAAAAAAAAAGAAAGAAAGAAAAGAAAAGAAAAAAAGGAAGAGCCAGGGGAATACAGAGAGAAAGAGATTAATGTTGATTAATTGGTCCAGGAAGGCTTTGAGAAGAAATGACACGGAATGCCAAAGAATAGATAAAATTTCTACATGGATAAGTTGAGTAAAAAGGCATTTAAGGTAGACTAGAATTCAAAATGTGTTTTATATTCACTGTTTTGTTGGACATCAACCTAAATTTGCACCCATTTTGATATATTTTTGTTATAATTTTCTCTTACATGTAGAAGTCTTTACATTGGATTGTAGTCAGGTTAAGTGCTTTTGTATATGTTAAATGCTTTGCATGACATACAACGTTATTCTACCAACATTAAACCAATCATGTTTAATAATGTAAATTATTCTTAGGACAGTATGTACAATGTAATAACTGCTGTGATAATGATGTTTTCTTCATACAGTGAATATATGCAAAAGCCAAGTGATGACCAACCTTGAGGGCACAGGAAAGATTTCAGGACAGAAGAGGAGACATCTAAGTTAAGGCAGGAAGGACAAATAAGAGTTAGCCAAGGAAGGACACTCTTCCGACAGAGAGGAGAAACGTCCTGGCCGAAGTGGTGGAAACCACGGCTGAAGCCAAAACTGCAAGGAGAGGCGAGGTCATAAAGGATCTTGTAGGCCCTACTAAGGAGCTTGGACGTTATCCTAATGGCACTGGGGGGTCATTTACAGTTTTCAAATTTTTCATCAGGTAAAGGATTTGGTTGTGTGTCTGTGTGTTTTGTTTTTTGTTGTTGTTGTTTTTCGTTTTTTTGTTTTGTTTTGTTTTAGTGGAGATGTTTTCACCATGGTGACCGGGCTGGTATTTAACTCCTGACCTCAGGTGATCTGCCTGCCTCGGCATCCCGAAATGCTGGGATAACAGGCGTGAGCCACTGCGCCCGGCCAGTAAATGAATATGATCCTATTTTTAAACAGATGTTTCTGAATGCAGTGTGAAGAATGTGTTGGAGGAAAACACGAATAGAGGAAGGTATGATATTGCATTCCAGTGAAAGATAATGATTGCATTAGCAGAGGTAGTGACTGTGGTGATGGAAAATATTTCCAATTTAGCCAGAGGGCCTGTGGATAGATTTCACATGGTGAGTGGGGGAAGACAGTGCCAATAAGAGAAGATGATCGAGAATGGCATCTAGATATTTTTGTTGAGCATTTAAGTGGATAGAGAGGTTTCATTCATAGACACAGGGAATGCAGGATGAGATATGAGTTTGTGGAAGAGGACTATTTCAGCTTTGAAATAGGTGCTTGTGGGACATCCTACAGAAGACATTAAACAATTGGGTATGAGCCTGACTGGAAACTGAAGTCATGGAACAGCATAATTTGTGAGGTAAGCCTTGGAAGATGGCAGTGATTAGGAAAGTCAGAGACAAAGAAAGAGGGAGAGAGAAGAAAGGGAGGAAGGGCAGCTAAGCAAAGGAAGTGACGTGATGTACAAAGGGCAAAAAAAGGGAAGGGGCATGTTTGAGAAAAATCATTTTGTCAAGTGCAAGATAAAACTCGAGTGGTCTCCTGAAATAATAGGCTGAGGAATGGGAGTTACTCTGACGTCAGTAGCAATCAATGCGGATTTGAGCATGGGAGGAGTATTTGCAAATAAGTCATTAGGAAAATTTAACTAGAATATGGGTTGGTGTGTGAATACCAAAGCCATATAATAGATTATTCAGATATCTAGGATAGTTATAAGGAAATTTTTGAAGAAGAGTCATTTCAGTGGCTGGGTGGCGTGATGGCTCACACCTGTAATCCCAGCACTTTGGGAGACCAAAGTGGAGGATCACTAAAGGCCAGGAGTTTGAGATCAGCCTGTGCAACATAGTGGGACCCCATCTCTACAAAACATTTTAAAAGTTAGACAAGCATGGTGGCACTCTTGTAGTCCCTGCTGCTTGGGAGGCTGAGGCAGCAGGGTCCCTTGAACTTAGGAGTTTGAGGTTGCAGTGAGCTAGGATTGCACCATTGCAATCTAGCCTGGATGACAGACAAGAAGCTGTCTCCATTAAAAACAAAAAAAAAGTAGAATAGTTTCAGAAGAAATAAAAAGAAAACATGGATGAAAGAGATCATTGTGAAAATAGAAGTGCTACAATTCTCATTGAACATGGTGAGGACCAGGAAAGGAGGTGACTGAGAATGGTGATAACCTTGAGAAAAAAAGGAAAAATCAGGAGTAGGACCTGTTTTGGGGAAGTTTGTAGCTTGCTCTGCATGTAGAACTTTATAGTTGTACTTCATAGAATTAAAATTAAAGGACAGTATAACCAGCTGGGCACCATAGCTCACGCCTATAATCCCAGTACTTTGGGAGGCCAGGACGGGTGGATCACCTGAGGTCAGGAGTTCGAGACCAGCCTGGCCAACATGGCGAAAACCCATCTCTACTAAAAATACAAAAATTAGCCGGGTGTGGTGGTGGGCACCTGCAGTTCCAGCTTGGGAGGCTGAGGCAGGAGAATCGCTTGAACCCAGGAGGCAGAGGTTGCAGTGAGCCAAGATCGCGCCACTGCACTCCCACCTGGGGGACAGAGCGAGACTCCGTCTCAAAAAACAAAACAACAACAACAAAACAGTATATTGGTCTACTTTATTTTTAAGGTTGCTTTTTTCTGTTTTCCTTGAGCTTAGCAAATTGTACCCCAGAGATTATTATCAGGGTATATTTTTCTTTTACTACACACTACAGGAGAAAAAAGACTTAGAAATCCATTCACAAGGAATCTCCAGTTAGAGGACCAGTAATCTTTGCCATGGGTGATGATTGGTCATCTTGGCTAGGCTGGACCTCTACAGAGAAGCTGAAAGGCAGACACACAGCTCAGCCGAGGGTCCGAGCATATCACTTCAGCAGCGATCAACAGAACAATGAGGACAGGAAAGGCATGGAGCATTTCCACGGGAATTGCCAGGACACAAGTTGTTCTTTTGCTGGCATCCTTGAAGTCTATAAAAATATAATTCTGGAAATATCCCAAGAAGAATCTGATGCAAAGTCAAACACTTCAAGAATGCTAGATGCCATTTCCATTTAAGTAGCTGTGTGTTCTGGGGGTGAGGAGAAGTATTTGTCATAGTCTTTGCTGGTGGTCTCTCCAGTTCCATGGTTTTGTGGAAGTTATGGTTTTGTTCTGGAGAGTCAATTCTCCCTGCCAGACCGCTACAGAGAGCAATTTTCCTTAAACTGTGTTGCTTCAGACAGTCTACAGATATGGTGTTTATTACATGACTTCTTCTATCTTAAGTGTGTATACTGCAGGTGAATTTTTTTTCTTCAGTGACTTGACTTGTGAGTTGGTTGTTATTGTTTTCCTTTTTCAGCAAGTCTTTATGCCAAGAAAAAGTGTTTTGATTCCCAAGAAGCCAGCAAGAAAAAAGACGGGGGATCCTAACCTATGGACTCGAGTGTTAAGATGCTTTTTAAGACGGGCAATTGGAAGCTGCTTGTAATACGGAGATTAGACATTCTGTCTCCAGCATGGGAACAGGGCTGGCATCGGCGAACAGGCAACTGCTTGCCTGCCTGCCTTCCTTGGGCCAGATAAAGGCCCAGAAGGAGCAGCTGCCAGCCGGGAGGAGTGTGAGAAAATAGGAAATTGATTTGAAATAGAATAGGGAAAACGGCACGAGAATTAATTTAAGAATTTTCAAAGATTCCCTTTTTAGGCATATGTAGTTCCTGCCTCTGCAGAGGAAGGTGATCTTTAGCTATTTTCTCATGAGATTAAAAAGGCATCGAACTCACAGTTAGTACCTACATAAGGAAGACCTGAAGTTGGTTTATTTCTCCATAATTGGAAGAAAATTGAATATGGATTTGTGTTTTACTCTTTGGAAAGTCTTGTTGATCCTTTAGAAAAAAAAAAGGGCCTATTATAAATATTCTAACTCTAGGCAGAGGAAAAATAGTGCTTTTTTTTTTTTTGCTAGATACAGTGATATTAATTAAATTTCACATTAACCAGAGGGGACTGGACAGCTTTCTGTTTGGGAAGGTCGTAGGGATTCTCATTTTCTACTGACAGCAGGTCCTTTGCTTTAACAGATGCCTCTAGGCACATTATAATGTCTCTCTCAACTTCTCTGCTTAAGGGAGTATAGGGAGTCATGTTAACAATATTTAGGATCACTAATAAGTAAGGGAGATGTTTCCCTTATCCAAACAGACCGAGTTCCAAGTGTGTAACCCTATGAATAGGATATCCTGGGAGAACACCATGGAAGGGGCAGGGTTCACAACGACTGCAGCTTTGTCTGTCTTCAGGGTGGTACTTACCAGCTGCCCTGTGAGAAGGCAGGGGGTTGAGCAGTAAGCTCCAAGTTCCTTTTAGGTTCCAATATTTGGTGGTGCTACGTAATCTCTTTTGTTAGGAAACGTGATGCGCTCTAACGTGAATGACACGTACAAAGAGCCTCCTATTTGGGGAACGCCTTATATCAAGTATTTGATAAGACATAGAATCATTGGAAAAGAGAGATCTTGCAAAGTATGTACACCTTAGGTAGGAAAAATAAAAGCACATGATATGGCTGTAGTTAGATCCTTGCCACCACCAATTTAATAAACATATGATAATATAGCTCACCCACACCTTGTTACCCCTCTTGGCTTCTGAAAAATGCACCAGTGCTATTCTTGGCCAGGCATGGTTGCTCATGCCTGTAATCCCAGCACTTTGGGAGGCCAAGGCGGGTGGATCACCTGAAGTCAGGAGTTCGAGACCAGCCTGGCCAACATGATGAAACCCCATCTCTACTAAAAATACAAAAATTAGCCAGACGTGGTGGTGGGCACCTGTAATCCCAGCTACTAGGGAGGCTGAGGCAGGAGAATCGCTTGAATCCAGGAGGCGGAGGTTACAGTGAGCCAAGACGGTGCCATTGCACTCCAGCCTGGACAACAAGAACAAAACTCTGCCTCCAAAAAAAAAAAAAAAAAAAAAAATTGCACCAGTGCTATTCTCATGAAGGAAAGAACTTCTCACCTCTTAAATGCATTGAAATGTGTCTACTATCTTAACACACGGAATGTTAACATATGGAGTAGAATAAAGACAAAAATAGCTGTTCTCCAAATCGTATATGCATTAAGAAGTTAACATTTGGAAATAGCTGAGTGAGCTTCTTTAATTCATTCTTCAAAATAAACAAACCAAAGCTTGATCTGTAATTTTATAATGGATAGATAGGTAACAAACTCAAGAGTGTGATCAACCAGGGTGGAAAGGGAAAAACCTTAAGAAAATGAATGAATTTTAAAATACAGGACGGGCGCGGTGGCTCAAGCCTGTAATCCCAGCACTTTGGGAGGCCGAGACGGGTGGATCACGAAGTCAGGAGATGGAGACCATCCTGGCTAACACGGTGAAACCCCGTCTCTACCAAAAAATACAAAAAAACTAGCCGGACAAGGTGGCGGGCGCCTGTAGTCCCAGCTACTCGGGAGGCTGAGGCAGGAGAATGGCGTAAACCCGGGAGGCGGAGCTTGCAGTGAGCTGAGATCCGGCCACTGCACTCCAGCCTGGGAGACAGAGCGAGACTCCGTCTTAAAATAAAATAAATAAATAAATAAATAAATAAATAAATAAATAAATAAAATACAGCAACTGAGGCCAGCCATCGTTGCTCACTCCTGTAATCCCAGCACTTTGGGAGGCAGAGGCAGGAGAATCCCTTGAGCCTAGGAGTTCGAGATCAGCCTGGGAAACACGGCAAAACCTTGTCTCTACAAAAAATACAAAAAAAAGCTAGGCAGCTGGCTGGGCGTGGTGGCTCACGCCTGTAATCCTAACACTTTGGGAGCCCAAGTGGGCAGATCACTCAAGGTCAGGAGTTAGAGACCAGCCTGGCCAACATGGTGAAACCTTGTCTCCACTAAAAACACAAAAAAATTAGCCAGGCATGGTGGCGGGCGCCCTAACCCCAACTATTTGGGAGGCCAAGACAGGAGAATTGCTTGAACCCAAGAGGCAGAGGTTGCAGTGAGGTGAGATCGCACCACTGCACTACAGCCTGGACGACAGAGTGGGACTCCATTAAAAAAAAAAAAAAAAAAAAAAAAAAAAATCGCTGGGCAGATGCCTATAGTCCCAGCTACTCCAGAGGCTGAGATGAGAGGATTGCTTGAGCCCAGGAAGCAGAGGTTCCAGTAAGCTGAGATACCGCCACAGCACTCCAGCCTGAGCAACAGAGGGAGATCTTGTCTGAAATAAATGAATAAGTAAATAAATAAATAAATAACGCAACGGAAAACTATTATCCTAAGACATTAAAGAAATTGGAGAAACTCCTGGACGGCCATTTAAAAGGTTGCAAGCGATCTGAGAGATTTCTTTTTAGAGGGAAAAAAATGAGACTCAGATAACTTAAGAGTTACCAAGGTTACACAGCTGGTCAGAAGAACAATATCCTGAACCCAGGTTTCCTGATTTCTAGAGAATTTATAGAGAAGTACAGAAATTCTTGAAGGGTGAGCTGTGATATTTCTTTGCTCCTTCAATGTACAAACTATTTAAGCTATTTCGTTTCTTTTAAATTATTTTATTTTGCAGTGAGTTTATTTTTATCATCAACTGCAGTGACCCTTATTTAAGTAATCTAAAGCATAAAGATACCTGCTTGTCTGAGTTTCAGCCATGCATTTTCCTGACGCTGGTTAAGAAACTACATGTTTTTATTAAAGTTGGTAGAAATAATCGTCAAGCAATAGAATAAGCTTTTTTTTTTTTTTTTTTTTTTTTTTTTGAGACGGAGTCTCGCTCTGTCACCCAGGCTGGAGTGCAGTGGCCGGATCTCAGCTCACTGCAAGCTCCGCCTCCCGGGTTTATGCCATTCTCCTGTCTCAGCCTCCCAAGTAGCTGGGACTACAGGTGCCCGCCACCTCGCCCGGCTAGTTTTTTTTGTATTTTTTGGTAGAGACAGGGTTTCACCGTGTTAGCCAGGATGGTCTCGATCTCCTGACCTCGTGATCCGCCCGTCTCGGCCTCCCGAAGTGCTGGGATTACAGGCTTGAGCCACTGTGCCCAGCCAGAATAAGCTTTTTTTATGGCATAGATGCCTAGAAATAATTTAAGGCCTTTCTCACTAATCATAAATTGCTGTTAATCACAGACTGACCGGTTTTTTTTTTTTTTTCCAGTTAGAAAATTCCTCATTTTAACCATCCTTATGAAACCCTGCCAGAAATTCCTTGGAGGTAAATTTAGCCAACAACCACTGTAGAATACAACCAAAAAAGATGCGGTTGGCCGGGCGCGGTGGCTCAAGCCTGTAATCCCAGCACTTTGGGAGGCCGAGACGGGCGGATCACGAGGTCAGGAGATCGAGACCATCCTGGCTAACACGGTGAAACCCCGTCTCTACTAAAAAATACAAAAAAGTAGCCGGGTGAGGTGGCGGGCGCCTGTAGTCCCAGCTACTTGGGAGGCCGAGGCAGGAGAATGGCGTAAACCTGAGAGGCGGAGCTTGCAGTGAGCTGAGATCCGGCCACTGCACCCCAGCCTGGGCGGCAGAGCAAGACTCCGTCTCAAAAAAAAAAAAAAAAAAAGATGCGGTTATTCAACATATACTTGTACCTAACTTTGAGAGCATTTTTACTTATGCTGGCTGCTTAGATCATCTGAACTGAAGCTATCTTAGACTCTGTAGTTAAGGTGACATAGTGATATATTGATCTAATGAGTAATATTATGAAATTAATTCTAAAATACTCTAACTTGTTCTGCCTTAATTTTTAAAATTCATTTGAATGATCACATTGTACAAAGCTTTTGTTGAAAATCTTACAAAGGCCTTTGGCCAAAAATAACATAGTTCTACATATTTTTACAGAGGTTTCTATTTCAGTCAAATGGCCACCAAGGATGATAGGCTCTGAAACTTCTGGATGGTCCAGTGTCAAAATCTACATGTGGACACTTGCGTTTGTGGTCAGGATCTTTAGTTGGCCATGGCCTCAGGAGTTATCTTTAACTTGCTCAGCATCAATTAATAGATGCCCTCATTTTGCCTTTCAGTGATTCCAGATCTTTTGCAAGACTCATTTCCCTCTGTATGTGAAGTTTGTTATCACTCTGAAGCTGAAAGCCCACAGGACTAGACAGTAACTAAGTTTTCCTTACCTGACGGCCTCTGATTCTACCAGTTTTTCCCTCTCTCTTCTCTCCTCTTTTTAGAGAACTCTCTTCTCCTATATTACTTACTGCGTATGTCTGTATGATTTCCCTTAAGCTGCTGAAGTTGCCGCTAGGAAGACCCTAAGCACATTGGCTTTTTACAAACCAGGACAGATCCTAGGTAGAAATTTGCCTAAAAGAAGTTGTATGTTTTTCCCTACAGGGTATTTTCAATAATGGAAATACAGTTTCCTATGTTAGTTTTCATCTAGGGATGTCCTGTGAGGATTAAACAAGGCATTTCATGTGAAAGAACCTAAGGTGTTTCAGGCACATAATAGGCATTCAATAAATGTGAAGGGAATTCAAATCTGGAAGCTTGGAAGAAAAAAACTGGTGTGTAAACTAGCTGTCTCCATTTCCCCACCATCCCCTTGGTTTTCAGCACCCATTACCTCTGACATTCATCCCATTATTCCGCTAGATTTATTCTCCTTTAGATTAAAAATTGCTTCTTCCTGCCAATTTCAAGACCTTTTCTTCAATCATTAGAAGTATTAATCTGTAATATGTATCTTTGTTAACCATCACCCACCCCATTCCCTGTCCCAGTTCTTGAAATCTCTAGTCGGGGCTTCTTCGTCGTTTTACACTGCAGATTCTCTCCAACTTCCCAGATGCTGCCTTCTGTCTACCCAGTGGGTGAACTTTCTCTTTGTGGCCCCTCCATGTAAGCATCCGCCAAGATTCCAGCTTGGCTGGTTGCTGTCTTCGTTTACGCATTGCCTCTGAAATCTCATCTGCCCTCATAAGCACCACTGTTATGGAACCAGGTTAGTAAATCTACATTACAGAACGAAACCCCCTCCTTCCAGCTCCAAACTCCTGGTGGGCACCTTTTTATTTTAGGTATTTGTTTATTTATTTATTTAAGACGGAGTCTCACTCTGTCGCCCAGGCTGGAGTGCAACGATGCAATCTCAGCTTACTGCAACCTCCGCCTCCCGGGTTTAAGCGATTCTTCGCCTCAGCCCCCCGAGTAACTGGGATTACAGGCACGCGCCACCATGCCCAGCTAATGTTTTTGTAGTTTTAGTAGAGACAGGGTGTCACCATCTTGGCCAGGCTGGTCTGGAAATCCTGACCTCGTGATCCACCCGCCTTGGCTTCCCAAAGTACTGGGATCACAGGCGTGAGCCACCGCACTCGGCTCTGGTGGGCGCCTTCAAATACAGATAGCCAAAGCAATGCTTACTTCACTCCATTTCCTTTCTCTACGACGTTTGTCTTATTATAGCGCTTTCTTCTCTTCCTGGATCTACAGCCAGATGACTGAGAGGTGATGGTTCTCAGCTACTTCCACCCCCAGTCCTACAGAGGAAGTTCAGAGAAGAGCCTTTGAAAGGATGAAAGAGATGAAAAACAGACCCAGGAGGAAATGGTAGTAATAATGAGTTTAGCATGACAATGTGGATTTTAAGGGAAGATTTGAGAGTAATTAGCATTAAGTATATGAAAGATCCTTATTGAGAAAATGGTGACCAGCTGCTCCTCACTTTTGCGGAAGACATGCGGAAGGCATTGAGCATAAATCGTAGCTCTAGGGATTTTTTTTTTAACTTTTATTTCAGATTTGGGGATACATGTGAAGGTTTCTTACATAGGTAAACAAGTGTCATGGGGGTTTGTCGTACATTTTATTCCATCACCCAGGTATTAAGCCCAGTTCCTGATAATTATCTTTTCTGCCTAAGTCAGAGACTCTTAAAATAGAATTGCCCTCAGTAAACAATGTAAAACATTGTCGTGTATTACATGGAATGGGTATGGCACGGAAGGGCTTTTTTTTAACCAAATAAATTCATCTGTGTGTGGTGTAATTTAGATTGGATTATATCTGAGAGATATCTGGGAGGATATCACAAAATTAGATCATGTATTAAGTTTATGTTTGGTTTTATAATTCTGTAATTTTTATAAAGAAAAACTGTATTTATAAATTTTTCTAAAATAGTGACCTTGAACTCTCAGTGGTGCTAGGTGCCATTAGGTCACAGCCTCTGCCCTCGTGAGGTTTATGTTGGGTTAGGAGCATGTGAGAGAGACACAGACAGACAGAAAGAGAAAAAAAACACAATAATTACGGAATAGTGTGACACATACATAGGAAAGAATCATTTTAATCAGCAAGCAATTTTTTAAACCTGGATTCTTCATTTCCATTGACCCATCCATTCATCCATCCATCCACTCATCCCCAAACCAGCATTTATTTTGTTTTATTTATTTATTTATTTTTGAGACAGAGTCTCGCTCTGTTTTCCAGGCTGGAGTGCAGTGGTGTGATCTCTGCTCATCACAACCTCCACCTTCTGGGTTCAAGTGATTCTCCTGCCTCAGCCTCCCTAGTAGCTAGGACTACAGGAGCGTGCCACCATACCCGGCTAATTTTTGTATTTTTAGTAGAGACGGAGTTTCACTGTGTTGGCCAGGCTGGTCTTGAACTCCTGACCTTGTGATCTGCCCACCTTGAACTCCTGACCTCGTGATCTGCCCACCTTCAAATCCTGACCTCATGATCTGCCTGCCTCGGCCTCCTAAAGTGCTTGGATTAAAAGCGTGAGCCACTGCACCTGGCCCAAACCAGCATTTATTTAGTGTCTTTTTTGTGCAAGACACTATGCCAAATGTTAAGAAATCAGCAAAGAAATGGTCCCTATGCTCATACATTCATGGTCTGGAAGGAGCTACAGACAAGTAGACAGGGAGCAGAATATAGTACGATGAAGGTAGGACAAGGATATTTACAGAGTTGAATAGGAATGCAGAAGAGGGGCCCGTAAACTGTTCTTGGTGAATCAGGCAAGGCTAAATGGAAGAACTGACTTCTAAACCAACTTATGAGCAAGCAGAAATTGGTCAGCTAAAATGCAGAGGTATCGAGCATATACCTCCTCTATCGTCAATGATGCATAAATATATGTGCCTACTCTCATACGAATCATGTTCACAAAGTCAGAAAATCCTGAAAAACACATTCTATATGACTATATCATGAAAACACCTGAAATTAATACATATATCTAGATTTGTCAACAAAGATATAAGTAAGCTATTTGCAAAAATAATACATATGGATTCTTTTCAAATGGTTGATATTATAAATTGTAAAGGGTTGATATAAAAGTTTATGTGATTTCTATGTTCTGTCCACTGCATAAAGGATTTGATCTATGCATGGCTATTGCCAATATAGACAACTACCCATCTGACAATACCACTGCACTAGTCACCAATGAATAATTCTTTGTTTCTAAACAACCAAAACAAAGTACTTATAGTAATACATTTAATTTCAAAGATTTTTGACATTCAACCAAAATTGCTTGTTTTTTTTGTTTGTTTGTTTGTTTGCTTGTTTTTTTTTAGAGACAGAGTCTTGCTCTGTCACCCAGGCTGGAGTGCAGTGGCACAATCATGGCTCACTGCAACCTCCACCTCTGAGGCTGAAGTGATCCTCCTGCCTCAGCCTCCAGATTATCTGGGACTACAGACATATGCCAGCACACTCGACTATACACACACACACACACACATATATATATGGGTTCTTTTCTGTAGAGACATAGTTTCGCCATGTTGCCCAGGCTGGTCTTGAACTCCTGGGCTCAAATGATCCATCATCTCAGCCTTCCAAAGTGTTAGATTACAGGCATGAGCCACCGTGCCTGGCCTGAGAACCAACATAAGTGTTTTGGGAATGGGTGAATGGCATGATGGTTGGAAACAAATGGTCCAGATTGAAGAATTTGCTCCATAATTAAAAACAATTCAACCATTTTTATTTATCGCACTTCCATTTCTTTATCTTGGACTGCCAAAGAATACATTCAAAATACTCCCCAAAATGTATTCCTATTATCAAAGCCTAAAAGTTAGGTGAACCCCAATAAGTTGCCAAGCATAGACAAATACTGCCATCCCTGGGTGGGCCTGGGAATTAGTCTGTCTGCAGCCCCTGAATCCAGTGTGCCAGGGATAAGCAGCACTCCCTCTAGCTTGGCCACTCCTGTCCTTCCCCAGTCATGGAGGTTACTGATAAAACTAGGCTTCCATATACTTCTCTGTGCTATAGATTGTCTTACAACATTCTTGGACACCTGGTGACTTGACTTGGGCTGGGCCCTCAGCTCTCGCTATGTACTTAGTTCCTGGCATCCATAGCCCCAGCTAACTCTTGCTGGCCATCTGGATTTCTCTTGAAGCTCTGCCCTCCTGCCCCTCTCCTGCTCTCACCACCAGGTAGGAATGATGTCCCTGCCTCATCCCCGTCCCTCCTACTTGGATAGTTGCCAAGACAGGGCTGAAGCTCACTAAGCCTTTTGCACACAGCGCATTGCTTGATTGCCCCCTGCTAAGAGTCCAGACCTCATCACACACACCCAGATCCTGCTTCCTCCTCCTCCCTGCCTGCCCAGGCTGTAGAGGACCCAGGAGGCTCCTGCCCAAGGTCATCTGAATTAGGACAAAATTAAGGACCAGTGCTTCTGGCATGCAGTGGACATGATTGCATATCTAAAGAAAGAGTCCTAAGTCTTCATCATGTATCAGATTCCACAAAGCATTTGGTTTTTGGGGGGTGAAATAATTTAACACCTTTAAAAGTAAAGAAGAGAACTTCCTTTAGAAACGATTTCAGATGTGGGTCGTTTATTATGGTGAAATACATATGTCTTTTGTGGGTGGATTTTTCCATAGGATAAATCAAAGAAAGAATCACCTAGCTATTATACCAGCCTTTTAGATTTACTGTAGACATCTGTGAAAAATTATGAATTGGCCTTTATTACAAGACTTTGTTTTCAAACCTTTATTTCTGTTCCAATGTAAATGATAATTGAACTTTATTGGAGAAAAGACCCATGACTTTAAATATAGTTTTATGTCAGCTTATAGTTTTATGTCAGAGCCCACATAGCTGGTAGAAAGTTACGTGCTACTGACAAAATAACAGTTGGCAAAATGTAAGACAAAATCTACAGTTTTACTCACAGGATCTAACTAATGTACAATTATTATTACCAATTGGTATCAGTGTGCTATAATTTTGGTAACAATTTCTTTGATATGCTTTTACAAATATATGTATTTACAAATAAAGGTATAATTTTTAAGAGTCCATCTAAACAAACTAGATTCTAGAGGGACAGACAGAGATCGATATCTGACAACCCCTAATTCAGGTGTTTAGGGATGTTTATCAGCCATTTTATTCCTCTATAAGATTCCAGCTCTCAGAGGATGCTAATATCGGCCTCCTGGTTTCCTGACCTCTTGAGGTAATTTGAAAACACAGGAGAAATCAAGGACTGTCCCTTTTTTTATTTTGCTCCTTCTCAACTCCACAAGTTATCAATTTTTAAATGGAATATTGTGTTTCCAAATCTTTGGTGGGGCTTATCCTGATAAATTTTATTTAAACGGTGAACTCCACTCCTAATAACCAGCTTTTTGTTGTTGTTGCTGCTGCTGTTGTTATTGTTGTTGTTGTGGTGATGGAGTTTTGCTCTTCCTGTCAAGGCAGGAATACAATGGCACGATCTGGGCTCACTGCAACCTGCAACCTCTGCCTCCCAGGTTCAAGTGATTCTGCTGCCTCAGCCTCTCGAGTAGCTGGGATTACAGGGGGGTGCCAACACGCCCGGCTAATTGTTTGTATTTTTAGTAGAGACAGGGTTTCACTATGTTGGCCAGGCTGGTCTCGAACTCCTGACCTTGGGTGATCCACCCACCTCGGCCTCCGAAAGTGCTGGGATTACAGGTGTGAGCCACAGTGCCTGGCCAATAACCAGTTTTAACTACTGAGTCAATACCGTCTAAATAGAGAAATGGTTAAGCAGCAGGCTTCTGAGTCCATCAAATCTGGAACTGTGTTTAGGCCCAAGCACTCTGTAACTATGTGGGCACGTGATTAACTTCTCCAAACTCCAGTTCCTCGTCTGTAAAATGGGGTGATATTACTCTTCTCATATGAGATTAGAGAATTAAATACAAATGGTATGTATCAAATGCCAGTCATAAAATGAAGTGCTTAGTGTTAGCTTTAATCATAATCATCAATTTAGTGTAGCTATGAGTGTGTGATTTTGATTTTGTATTAGCGCCTCTGACGGTATGGATTTGGTGCTTAATAATTAGCGGGAAAGGTAATAATCTCAGTGTCGGTTACAATTCGATTTTTCTTCAAAGTTTTTGGCCTAAGCAGAGAGAGGTCAGAAGCACTCTTAATATGAAGCTAAGTTGGTGCCAGTTTGAAGTAACAACTCATTTGTGGACTTTTTTTTTTTAATACAATTTGCTTTGATTTGGTTCATGCATTTTTAAAAATCTTCCTTGTGGTGTGCAGTCATTAGGTTTTTATGCCTAAAGAACTGAATTCAGTTTTAAGTAAAATTCATTTAATATTGCAAGTATGATTCCATATGTGGTTATTCATTCACAACATAAAATAGCCACGTAATTCAACATATTTGATAGTGTCTGCTCGTGGAACTGTGGGGAATTCCGCAGACCTTAGACAAGAATTGCTTAAGTTATAGAAGGCAGTAGCCATAATGCTGATTATCTCTGACATCATCAATATGGCAAACTACAGTAGAAGAAAACAAGTTGAACATGGATCTCATTACATGTCTCTGTGGAACTCTTTGGTGGACTCCTGTATTTAAAAGATGGCAGTGATTTAATGTATGCACGGGGGTGTCCACAAAACTGTGTATCTTTTCTTGGGAAGATATATGTAGAAACCATCCTTCACTTTTCAACAACAGAAATTGTTTAAAACCATATCTCTTCCTCTGCCTCTGCCCCATGGGCTGCTACTGCTACTGCTCAGCTTTGTTCAGTGTAAATCCTTGATTATTCTCAAGGGATCCCATCTTTGTCTAATTTGGAAATACATAATTAGTTCTGTATTCAGAAAAGGTGGAACTAGATATACATGTAGAATATTCCAGTACACTCCAATATAAAATTTTGCCTAACCTGTATGTGATATTTATATCTAATTAGCATTTTAAATGGAAATTTTAATAAATGCTATCAATCAGTGACCAATTTACATAGCATTCATCTGGGGAAATGAACATGCCAAAATATCAGTCTTCTTGAGATTCATCTTGACCCAAACAATGATTGATTTAAGATCTTAAAACCTTTCATTCTTCCATTAGTGTGCTTATCTTTCTGCACTCGAACATTCTAATCCAAGTCCAGATTTGCTAACTTGTGATTGTCAAAAATCAAAGAATGCATTTTTGAAGCATAGGCAAGCCCCCAGGTCCTAGCACTTTTTTTTTTCTTTTCTTTCTTTCTTTCTTTTTTCTTTTTTTTTTTTTTTAAGAGACAGAGTCTCCCTATATTGCTCAGGTTAGTCTTGAACTCCTGGGCTCAAGCAGTCCGCCCACCTCAGTCTCCCAAAGTGCTGGGATTAGAAGCATGAGCCACCCCACCTCCTGGCAAATTTTAACCGTGTAATGTTCTGCAAATTTAATTCTTCAGAGATTCCAATTGAACAACATTATCTTCATCCTCTGCCCTAGTTATATGGTGTTTATTTGCAATTACTTCAGGTTACCCCCCACCCCCATGCATTGCGTTGATTTGTGAAAGACACATGCATTGCATTGATTTGTGAAATGATCCTTTTCAAAACATTATGACTTAAGGAAGATATTTGCTTGAGAGCTTAGAAGTCTTAGTGCCCGACAACATACCTATTGTTCTATTTTTTGACCCAATTTTACTAAAGAGAATTTCAAAACCCTGAAATAACTTCAAAATTTATAGTGTCAAAGGAATGTCTAAATTTTAAATAACTGCTTTGTGTTTAAATAATTTCTATGATATCTTCGTAGTGTCCCAATTAAAGGGTGAATATATTGATCATTAATGGAGGAAGTCAGGCTGGTTGTGACGTTGTAATAGTGTGTGTGTGTGAGTCACCATTTTAGAAGACCCAGAGTTAGTAATAGAAAAAAACACTTAAGGTGTAGAGACTGCTTAAAACCTGAGCGGCATCAGATATTTCCATGTATGAGAATGGATGTCTTAGACGTAATGGAAAATGAGAAAGAAAAGTATCTACAAAGAGGTAGAAGAGCTGTATTCATATTCTTGTAGCATTGGGTATAAAAAGCGACAAAAGTCAAGGTAAAGGTAATATGTTCAAGAAGATAAAGAAATTACTGTTATCGTTGAATCATGGGAATGAGGAAAGCATTTTGTCTTTACTGTAGGAAAGAAGGTGGAGAAGAGAGAAATTCTAATTGCAGTCTGCTAATCTTATTGATAAATGAAAAGAGAACACTGATCCTTCCTTTCTTAAAGTATTAATTTTTTGGTTTGAGTCTGTATTTAGAAGGTAGTTAAAATATGGAATGAGAGCTGATAAAGATATGTTGATTGATACCGGTATTGCGATGTAAAGTGCTTCTTGTTTTCTTTCTTGTTTATAAAAATGAGAGGTTTGGAGGGGTTGGAAGGAAGCACCGCTGAATCTAAAAATTCACGAACATTCAGTCATTCAATTCTCAGTTTAATGGAGGAAGAGGCTGGAGAGGATGGAATGTTCTAGAAGAAAAAAATTAAAAGGAGGAGGGACGTTGGACTGGAAGCAATGCAAAAATAATGATAATAGTGGATCTGGAGGAAAAAAAGACAATTTTTTATAAAAATTTAAGTGCTGCAGTATTGAAGTATATTTTATTTAAAAGTAAAGCTAGTTAGAACACCACATTAGCTATTCCGGATCAGGGCTGTCCAGCCCTGGCACATCATGGAGAGTGGCTCGGGCCACTTGCACACATGCCTTCAGCCCCTGAGACCGTCTTCTCTCCCCGGATCGTGACACTGACTCCTCAGCGTTAATGGGGGTCCGCGACTGCTGCGGGGACAAGGGCGCAAAGCAGCCCCCGCCACGGGCCGGTCCGCCCAAGGGCCAAGAAAGTGGCGGAGAGGCGGCGGCCGAGGCCGAGGGGCGAGCGCGGGCTGCGCCGGTCCCTGCCGCGTTCACGAGCGACACCCACCCCCTCGCCGCGGACGCCCCGCGGGCGCCAGGCTCCGGGCCCTGCGACCGACCCCTCCGCCCCCGAGGTACCGCCGGGCCCGCCTCGCAGGCAGCGCGTCCCGCAAGCTGGAGGGCCGAGTTTCGCGGGGACGTGGGGCGTGTGGGTGAAGGCGACACCTGGGATGCGGGACGCATGAATGGTGGCAGAGCAGGGGTCGGGATCCATTCATGGGTTGGGAGAGAGATGCTTTTGTGAGCACGGGAAAGTAGCGCTGCCGGAGAACAGCTCTGTGGCGGGAGAACAGCTCTGTGCCGGGATCCACAGCCGCCCGCAAAGCCCCGCCAGAGAGCGCGGCCGCTGCCCGGGGCGGCTCGCGAGCGTGCGTGTGTGGAGGGGAGGATGCCGCCCCGCTGGGTCTTCCGAGCGTGCCGGGAGCGGCTTCTCAGTGCAGTTCCCCCGTCTTCGCTGGGGGCACGGCTGCTCGCAGGCCCCGGCCCGCGTGTGTGGAGCGGGGTGAGGGGGTGAGGCGAGGGGAGGAGGCGGCGGCCGGGCCGGGGCGCGGGACGCGGGGCTGGCGGGCGGCGGCGGCGGCGGCCCGGCGCGAACGGGTTAAGCGGCGCGCCGCCCCCTCGGCGGCCGGGTGTAAACAGAGGAGCCTCAGCCTATCATGTCTGGCCGCCGCGCGCAGCCCGAGCCTGGAGCCTGGCGCTGTAACACGATACGCTCCAGACCCAGGCAACTTGGCAGCGCCGGGCTCGGCTCCGCACGGCCACAGCGAGGGCGCGCCGCGGCAAGGTGGGTGAGCGGCGGCGGCGGCGGCGGCGGCGGCGGCCTGGGGCGGGCTGGCGGAGCGCGGCTCCTGGTGAGGCTCCCCGCGCGGCAGGGGCGCTCGCTCGCTCCGGGGACCGCGGCGGTGGCGGCGGCGGCTGCGCTCAGCTCCGGGGCCGGTGGCTCCGCTTTTCTCCCTTGTGGTGTCGGAATGGGAGGAGGCTCGGCGCGGGTTTGAATCGGTGCGGAGGCAACATTCGCATCTGAGATGAGGTGGCTTTTTAACCCCTGAGGGACCACATTTAAGGATTTCGAAGAGATGGAGGCTGAACTTTCTCGATGACTCTTCGTCACCCGGAGTGGTGCAGGTAGCCGCGGGGAGAATGGAGTCTTTTGTTCCCGGTATTTTTAATTAGATGGATTTTTTTTTCATGAGTAGTGTACTGTCCTAATCCTTGAGGCAAAGCTGCCTTTTTGCCTGCATTCGGTGACTTTTGCGAATTCGTTGGGAGCCAGTCTAGCAGTAGTGATTTTGGATAATTTATGTCTGAAATGTGCAAAAATCGGCATTGAGCTTAAATTAATCAGCCCTTTGGTTCCATTAACTAAAATCCATCATACTAATTGCTTAATGGGGGAAAAGGTACAAAATAAGCTTGCTCATTAAAGAGCAGTCTTTTGCCTGCGAAATACGTAGTGTGATTTTTGTCAGGTTTAATAGAGCAGTCTCTCAGAGAAATTCAACTTTGCAGTTGTGCTTCGATGCAGGCTACTCCTGTGCAAAGATAGTTGGAGATGGTTTGGAAAAACTTGTGCTGTGTCTATTAAAGTAAAAATCATTTGCCATTGATGTGTGTATTTCAATAAAACAAAACAAAGATCTGTGGCAGCTCTGGGAATGAGAAAGTCACATTTCCTCCCTCTCCTGTGCTGGCGTCTCTATCTCTGTGGAATATCATATAAATGATATATACAGCTATATGTGCCTGTGTCACAGAGTCATTCTGTCTTCTGAAAGCCTAATATAATCAAATTCAGTGCCTTAAGATGGTGTAGTTGAAGATTTGATCCCCTTCCACTAAAGTGGAAATACTTTCAGTAATTGAAAGCAGATTCACGTCTGGAGTTGTACAAGCCAAGGTTTTCATTTTTAAAATAAACCTTTTGTTCTCTGATTTTAAATGTTTCAGAGAGCCATCCAAAGACCTCTGTGTGCTAATTGTTAAAGTAGTCCTTAAGAAAGGATTGAAAATACCCAGAGAAGGCATTTTAGAAATCAGCTAACTTAACTAAGCCTCCCTCTCAGCCGAATATTTTAGTGCAGCATGTAACTGGTCCGTGCCCCACATTCTGTTTTTTTCAGCGGACTCCCAGGTATTAAAATGCAACTGCAGTGTTCAACAGACTAAACTCCAAGCAGAGGCCATCTGCTATAAGAGGTTAAAAAACTTGAGAAATGTTGGTGTTATCCCATTTTATACTGTGATTTACACAATGTGATGATGAATTTGAGATCCGCTATAAAGTATGTTTAATTTAAAGAGGTGGTGATTATACATTAACTGGTAGACTGAAACTTACAAAAATATGATTGCAGGTGGTTCACCTGGTTCCTTTCTCATCTTCAGAGACTGTTAAAAAGCTTTAAAAAATTGGCTGTGAAAGACTGAAATTAGGGTACATTCTAGACAAAGAGGGAGTCACTTGATCTCTTATTAGCTGTGAAGATAGAGAAGAATAGTGCTGTATAAGAGCGTTACCTTCCTTCTTCAGGACATGATATCTAAAATGAATTGTTTAATTATGAGGAAAAAGTTAAAAGAGTTGTACTTTTAACAATGACAGTTGACATCAGGAAAAGATAGAAAGGCACATTCCAAATGTTTTTAATGACTTGTTTCTTAACCTGTTGTATTGATCATTAATAAGATGTGAATGGACGTATTTCCAGAGTATGACATGGCAGTTTGATTTCTTAGAAACTGCTTGGTAGCCCTGCATTTTACCTTGTTTTCCTGCCTTCTTAGTAGTTTATCATTGCAGCACAATATAATAAATATGAAGTGAATAACTTGGCCATAATTCAAATGATATTCTTGTTGTTATTTCTCATGTAAAAACCCTCCTTTATAACAAAAAAAAAATAAGTATTTAAAGTATTCAGCAGATTTTTAACTACCAAATAAAATCATACTAAATTTTGGCTGTTGCATCACGTTTCTTAGATAGCAGTGGCCTAGTATGGGGCATAATAGAATTTAATTCTTCTCGAAGATTTAGAAAAAGAAAAGCGACTTCTCATGGACTCTTCTACTGATGTCTGAACACTGATTTTCAGTGTAATATCCTTCTCTAAACATTTAAACTAAAGCTTTCTGTGGCTTCTGTTTACTGTTAGTTCTTATGTTCCTACATATTTTGCCTTGGTTAAGGAGGTGCACAGGATCTTCTGTCATCTGGAATAATACATTCAATTTTTCACGGGACTCCTTTCTTTCATAATGTAAGCAAGTGGCAAAGGAGACACTGTCGAAATACAGTGATCTTGATAATTAATGCTATAAAATAGATTAAAATGCTGTATTTCAGGTATTCATTTCCTTAAAAGGGCCACCAGAACAGCGTTGCTAAGCACCCGTCACTACTGCAAGTAACAGAAAATGACCCAAATTAAAGAACCTGTTCTACGCTGTATTCTTGCATTTTCTAAAGTTCATTTCAAAAGATTTAACAAGACTCATTCAATTAGTGGAGAAAAAAGATCTGTTTTCAGCTCTGATCAGCAATTAAGAGACTGGGCTTTGGAACATCAGTTCTTTATGTTTATAATTTATTTTGTTTGGTAGGCTTTACTTTAAACAATTGTGAATAAAGATTTTTAACAAGCCACCTTTCTGGTAAATGCTAAATACAGGACAATATATTTGTTTTACATTTTTCTTAAAATGAGTTATTTTATAGTAACTTTTCCTCATTTAAAGGAAATTTAAATTTTACACTAATGTGATAAATTGATGCTTTATTATGGATTTCTTATTCTGTGAAAATCTATATGTATGCATGCACACATACAGACATATGTAGTTTAAATGAAAGGACGGCTGTAGTTATTCTCTTATCATAGATGTGAGTGCTTTAGCACCTAACACTGGAGAAAACGGATATTCTTCCTTAAGGATATTTGAATGTTGTGAAAATGGTGCCATGGAGATAGAGTGGTTTGGTGAAGAAAGTAAATAAATTATTAGGAGCAGAAGTTTTCTTTTTAGATTTTTTTTGAGGGGGGCACGTGGGGCACCGTGCAGTAAACTGTACCCTTTTGGGTTAGACCAGAACTTCTAAGTAGTTGTGGCCAAATGGTTAGATCTTTCAGTGGCCTGCTTCTTAGCTAATACAACTGCAGTCACAAATACAAGCCGCGGAACTTCCTGGCAGAGAGAAAGGAATGAAAGCATAAGGGCTATCAGAGGAATGGGAGAGAGGAGCAGGAGGGCTCCCAAAGGTTCAGATTAGGATCATTGGTGAAATTTTTGCTACATCACTTTGATCTTGACAAATCTAAAGCATATAAATATGGATTTTAAGTTATGAATGATAAGTGCTGTTTTGGCTATAATGGCGTGAAGTGATTCCATATCCATAAACATTGACTATTTTAAAGCCCAAATAACATATTTCTTTATTCTAAAAGAGATATTTTGCATTAGAAATTTATTACGCTTAGATTTATCAGTTTGGTATGACAGATACCTCTAGCAATAGATAATATGCAATACAGAAAATTTGTGTAACTCTTCTAGGAGTTTTGTCTGAGATGAAAAGTTATTCTAACACTCATTTTTGCATAAGGCCTTTTGACCTGAGCTGAGTTCTCTTGTTGGGTATCTGGAATACATTGTCTTCTGATATGTCCACATTTGGTTTTCCCTATAAAGATCAACAGTGTGTGTACTAGAGAGATTATTTTGTATTTGTATACATATATATACATATATAGCAGGTTTGAAAGGATGGTATTTTCATGTTTAAGAAACCAGTTGTTTTAGGATTGTTGTTTATACATTGATTTTAGTTACAAACCTATTTCAGTTAAAATCCTATGTATTTACGTTTTGAAATGTCTACTCTTAATTTTTGCTGTTGAAAGTAAAAATTTTACTATTGGCAGTTGTTTTACAGGTTGAAAACAACTACCTTTTTGGTTTCCCAGAAACAGTTTATGCCATGAATGGTATGTTGGTATGATGGTAAATTCATTTTACAAGGGAGGAATAATCATTGAAAAGTACACACAAATATTTGTAGGCATATCACATTTAAATAATAGTTAAGTTTGGGAAATGGCATACTGTAGTATTTAAAAGAAAAACAGAGTTTCTCTCTTAAATGTTATTATTCCCCTCACTTAATATTAAATAGTGTTTGACATAAATGTCTTGTTTTGTACATTAAAGAGGCAGAATATATTACAAAGCGTAACAAAATGACTAATATGGAAGTAACATTAAAAAACGCTTTAGTCTTTTGTGGTTATATATATTAAAATTTGTAAAAAATTAAAATGATGTGTGAAAGTTTCAGTGAATTGATTTCATCCTGGTTTGTGCACAGCACCTTTTTTTCCTTAGCCTTAAACTGTTTCCGGCAGGGAGAGAGAGGGCCTGCTGTCTAGAGACCTGTAAAATGTAATCTAGATCTCTTTTTATGCCTTTTCTTTTAAATAAAACAAAATTACCTTATATAACAAATTTAACATTGTTAACCTTTTATAATTATTTAACCATTATTTCATTTTACCTCCTGCTTCAAAGTTGTACATTAGCGGAGTAGACACCTGGCTGTGCTCTTAAAAGTTTATTTGGCTTTCAATTCCTGTGATAGTAGGGGGCAGTACATCTCCTTAATTATCTTTGTTCAGGGAAATGCTGAAAGGCCAGGGTAGTTAAACAAGGCCATTTGGATTTGTGAGGTCGAAGTCAGATGCAAGGAAAGTGGTTAAATGCATTATCATCTTATTGAGCCCATCATCAGTAAAGTGACCTTGATGGAGGTGGGAAAAGCCATTTGGCTATTTTATGACAGCCACCTCTGCTTGTCTTATCACTTACACATTTTTACATATGGCTTTATCATATTCTTTTCATTTTCAAATATTATTTCCTCTGATTGTAGATAATCAGAATGAAGGTGAAAATTAAAATTAGTTTCTTTTTAATGATAGAGTTTCTTTCATAAGTGTGTTTCACACATCGTCTTATATGGAAATACCCCTTCATTAAAAATTAAGGTGATCAGGTCGGCTGACCATTCTGTATTTGCTTTTAAGGGTCTTTTAATGACAATGATTAGTCTTTTTGCAAAGAAGCTGCAATTCTGCTACTTTTCAAATTGTTTTTGAGCTAGTAAGAGGAGAGACTTGCCAACGTCGATTTTAGCGGTGGGAAGAATGTTTGTTTTAACAAGTGCGTAAGTGTGTTTACTTGAAAGTGCCTCAAGTTTTAGTAGTTCTATTGCTGCTGCTCTGGAGTCATCACTTCCCTTATGAAGTTAAAGCCATAAGATTTATAGTTTATATTTCTTAACTTTATGGCCAAGATTTTCCTTGTGATGTGTTTCATATCAACTCCAATAAAATGGAATTCTTGCTTAAATGTTTGAACCAGTATTGTTCAATAAGAGGAAGAGTTTTATTAAACGCAGTACAAGATCTAATGTTTTTGGAAACTCCAGTTAAAGCGATTAAGTGCTGCATACAAGGTTTCTGTTTTCCTAGGCAAAGCTGGGAAACATTACTGATTGGAGTTTAGGGTATGCTTCACTTTATACTGAATTCTCTGTTATTACAATTAATGGGAGCTAAGTAGAAATCTTTTTATCATATGAAAGAAAACACTGGCCCATTATCAAAATACCTAAAAGTATTGTTTCAGACTTTACTGGAGATATCTCCTTATCATCATGCTATGAATTATGTAGCACTAAAATCTCAGGGACTCAAAATCACCAAAAATAGTTCGTTCAGGAGAGAGTCACATTTTCTTGATCAGAAAGAACTTATTTGTTTAAGAAACATTTATTTAAAAAACAAATTGGATCAAAAGGTGTCTAAAATGAAGTATAAACTCTCTCATTCCCCCACTCTGTTCCCACCATCAGGGCCCAAATTCAGGCTCTCTTCAGCTCTCCGTACGCTATTTTACTAGCTTTCCATTTGGGTTGCCCTGCCTTCTGCCTGTCTTTTCTTTAATCCAGCCTCCACACTGTTGTCACAGTTGTCATTCTGAATTGTGTTTTATCAGACCCTTGGTGATCCTACCTCACCCTCCACTGCTCTTCCACTCCCACCTTCACACCAGTGTTTTTGCTGGTCGATGATGCCTGTGCCCCTTCCTTGCATCTCACAGAGCTTCCAAGAGCTGACTTGCCTGGTATTTCTTTTTCTTTTTTTTTTTTTTTTGAGACAGAGTGTTACTCTGTTGCCCAGGCTGGAGTGCAGTGGTGTGATCTCTGCTCACTGCATCCTCCGCCTCCCAGGTTCAAGAGATTCTCCTGCCTCAGCCTCTGGAGTAGCTGGGACTACAGGCACACGCCAACACACCTGGCTAATTTTTTTGTGTTTTTAGTAGAGATGGGGTTTCACCATGTTGGCCAGGCTGGTCTCGAACTCCTGACCTCAGGTGATCCACCCGCCTCAGCCTCCCAAAGGGCTGGGATGACGGGCGTGAGCCACCGCGCCAGCCTTGCACAGCATTTCTTCTGGCTCCTCCTCCTCTCTTGCTTCCTTAGCACCTGATTCTTATTTCTGTGAGCACTTAACACAGGATCCTGTAGTCATTTGTTTACATTTCCCTCTCCCCCACTAGGGGGACAAGTTCTTTCAGAAAACCACTTTGTCTCATTCATCCTTACATACCGGCACTAAGCATGATGCTAAGAAAATAGTTATTCCTCGTATTTTTTTTTAGTAGAGACAGGGTTTCACCATGTTAGCCAGGATGGTCTCGATCTCCTGACCTCGTGATCCGCCCATCTCGGCCTCCCAAAGTGCACTCCAGCCTGGGCGGCAGAGCAAGACTCCATCTCAAAAAAAAAAAAAAAAAAAAAAAAAAAGAAAATAGTTATTCCATAAGTCTCGAATGCTTATTGGATGAGTACACTAAATAGAATTTTGTGGTGATGGAACGTCATTACAAACATCAGTTATTTTATTGTTCTGTGTGAAAATATAATTGTTTACATAGGAGCGGATGAGGCTGGATATCCCCGTCTAAATGGTCCTGTCATGCTGTCAGCTTTCACTTCTTACTGCTCTGTCATCAAATAACACGGGTTATTTTGTTGTTGTTGTTATTGTAATTTATGCATAAAATAAGAACAGAAAGTTTCTGAGTAAAGACTCAGAGCTAATTTTATTAACTTCATTAGTTTTGGCTTCTCCGTAGACCTTTTGGCTTAATGCCTCCATTTCTTTGCATTTTCTGTTGGGTGAGATTTTGGGGTAGCTAAGTTCCGACAGGTGTTGGGTGTTTAGGTGAAGCAAAATGTTAATTTCCAAAATGAAAAGAAGTTCATTGAAGCCTAACAGTAAATTTGAGTAAGAAAAAAATGTTAACTTACATGTACGGTTAACTTGAAATGTATACACATTGATAAAGATACTCATGATTGTAATATTTTTTAAAACTGGCAAACATCATCTCTAATGCAGTTCTCTCTGGCTGACTAAAGTAGGGAAGAGATAATCTTTAAGATGATAATTTAGAACAAGAATCAGTATACCTTCCGTGATTGTGTTACCAGAAGATTAATAGGTGAGGAATGCTGGAAGGACTGACAGACATTTTGCTGTCGAGAGATATACAGGTGAGGAGTGCTAGAAGAAGAGGAAAAGAAACCCCGTATTTCTGCTCTCTTGCTCCATCTTCATCCGCCTTAAGAACAAAAAAAGCTGGGCCAGGCGTGGTGGCTCATGCCTGTAATCCCAGCACTTTGGGAGGCTGAGGTGGGTGGATCACCTCAGGTCAGGAGTTCAAGACCAGCCTGGCCAACATGGAGAAACTCTGTCTTTACTGAAAATACAAGAAAATTAGCTGGGTGTGGTGGCGTGCACCTGTAATCCCAGCTACTGAGGAGGCTGAGGCAGGAGAATCGCTTGATCCCAGGAGGCGGAGATTGCCGTGAGCCGAGATTGTGCCGCTGCACTCCAACCTGGGCGACAGAGCAAGACTCTGTCTCCCCAAAAAAGTAAATTAATTTAAAAAAGAACAAAACCCCACAATACTCTAAAAACCAATTTTACTTTCTCCTGAGAAAATGAATAGAATTAGAGACTTTTAGAACTGAAAATAATCTTCAAAATTATGTAATCCAGACTGGACATTTTGTAAGAAGAGAAGCCAAGGCCTAATAATAGCTGACATTTATTATTTACTGAAAGATAGCATCTGTGTTAAACCCTTTATATATGATTTCATCTCATCTTCAGAACAACTCATGAAATTAAATACTTTCATGATCTCTATTTTAAAGATATGGAAACTGAGTCATAGAACAGTTAAATTGGTTGTTAGTGAGAGGTTTGGACCCAGACATGCAAATACCTAAATCATGTATGAAATCACGTATGTCTTTTTTCCTTTTTTTTTTTTTTTTTTTTTTTTTTGAGACTAGGCCTTGTCTCGATACCTAGGCTGGAGTGTATTGGCATGAACACGGCTCACCACAGCCTCCAACTCCTAGACACAAGTGATCCTCCCACCTCAGCCTCGGCAATGGCTAGGACCACAGGTGTGTGCCACCATGCCCAACTAATTTTTTAAATATTGTTTTGTAGAAAAAGGGTCCCACCACATTGCCTAGGCTAGTCTCTGAGCTCCTTGGCTCACGCAGTCCTCCTGCCTGGGCGTCCTAAGTGTTGGATTACAGGCGTGAACCACCACGCCCAGCCTTTGTCTTTCTTCATTAGTGAATTCTGTATCCAGTGCAGTTGTCAAATTAGGTTTTGTTTTGATTTTAGTCCTAAATTTTGCTTTACATGTAAGTTCTATTTCCTATTGTAGAATAGAAATATGATACCAGTCTATAACTTTTCATAAACATTGTAACCATTGGATTGGATGTTACAAACATTTTCATATTTGCTCAAGGCAAATCATTTAATTTATCAACAAGTGCTTATTGAGGCAATATATGTTTTGTATTGTTCTCCTGTTTTTATTTTTAATTCAGATTTTTAAATGAGGTGTGATCATCTATGGTATAGCTAATGTCCACTCCCTGATTAATATCTAGCAATGATTAGCATCATTGATTTGAAAATTAGTAGATTATGCCTTTATTGACATTTCTATTCCCCATTTAATGGCTTGTTTATTTAATTGATGGCTAATGTTTTTACTATTAAAGGCTATTAACACATCAGAATGGTTTTTATTGAACCTGGCAAAATGATAAATTATGTTTGTGTTTACTCCTTGGTGCCTAAGGCTAATTTATTGGTGGTCTTTGTATAGTTTTGGTCAGCTAAAACCTTCTGCTTAGGAAGTCAAGTAAATTAGCAAACTTTTCTGGTGGTGTGGCCTTGGAAAAGTCGCTGGACTTTTCTGGATTACTACCTGTAAAAGGAGGGAAGTGAACCAGATCAATGATTTTGAACACTGTAGCTTCTTGGAGAAGTTCTGTAGAGTTTCTTCAATTCTCTGATTCACAATTCTTAAAAAAAAAAAAAAAAAAAAAAAAAAAAACTAGAAATAATACATAATGTGAACAAATAAAATAGATACTAAATGTTTACATTTGCTACTGGGTTAGCTTATTTTTACATACGTGTCCTGCTTTCTTTGTGTATATATTTGAACTTTTTGTGGTATTTTTGTGAATGCAGCTTGCCTAAGGAATAAGAAGTGACAGCATCCTCTGCAGAGAAATCCTAGGAAAAAAGGAGTATGCTTACTCACCAGCTTCCAGGGAAATGGTTGTGCTATGGACTGCATATGCCTGCTACTTTTGGTATTTGGTCATAATAGAGATTCTAAAAATGAAGGGGGTTGTCCTTATTATTAATAGATTCTCACTTTGCCAATGTTCCGTGATAGTACCATTAACCAAACTGTTTTGAAACTACTTTTTTGAAATTGAGTTTATTTTCAAGTCACAGATAAAAATAGTTCTTGTTATTATAGGCATTCCTCATTGGATGAAATACCAATTTAACTAGTTTGATTGCTTGCCTTCCTTCACAGGCTTGACTAACCAGCATTTGGCTATTTCAAAAAAATTAGATCTATTCCCGAGAGAGTAATTACCACAGTTAGTTATATTCAGAAAAAATAATGCTAAAAGCCTGTGAGGCCTTTTCCGAAGAGAAAGTTCTCAGTATTGTATTGAGAAATGACTTCGTCATCTGAAAAAGGCAGCAACCCCGATGTTGACCACTTTGAAAGCAATAGTTTTCATCTTGGTGAATTCTGGAGTTTTTAAGAGTTGAGTGACAATACATTATAGCGCCTTTCACGTGTCGTGATTAAGGGCTGAACCGGAATGGTGTCTTTAATGGGTATAACAATTAAATTTTGGAATTCAGAATCTAAGACTTTATACATTAGTTATTTTTAATGTGCAATTGTTTGTTTTAAACAAGATTCGTGGCCTTTTTTAAACTACTAAGGTCTGTGAATGTATGATAATATGTTTGATTTCTTCAAAGTATATTTAAATTTCATGCATATTACATTTCATACAAAAGCAAAGCTCAGTCTTCACTTCTGTGCTTCCAGTTAGGAATAGGAGATTCAAAGTACAAAGTCTTTCAAAAATAAAAAAAAAAACATTATTTGCTTTCATGCTCAGATATCAGCATAAACACCCTATTTATTCAAATACTTGTTTATGTATTAATATTAGTCATTAATACTGATTAATATTTTAGTTTTTCAGGAGCTGGGCATCAGAATTGTAAACTTAAAAGTATTTGTCTCACCTCAGTTGAGGCAGAATGAATATAATTAAATATTCAAGATTTTAAAAATATATTTATTAAAAAAGAAAGTTAATAGTATCTTTTCAGTTAAAAATAACGTCCTTGTGTATTTTTTGTAAAATTCATCTCCAGCCCCCATTTCCAGGAATATCTCAATTAGCAATAACAGGATGTTTACTTCTAAATGCCTACAGTGTACTTTAAACTCTAATGAGGTACCTTGTTGGAAGGAGACTGCTTGAAGATTTTATTAATCTCTGCAGTGTGAAAATGAAAACACTCTGAAACGAGACAACTAGTTCTAAATTCTGAGAAAACAATAGATCATCATCATGACCCAAGACAGAGTATGTAAAAATTGAATAAAGAAAGGTACATTTGAAACAATATATTGAATTATTTATGTATGTCTTAAGCTCACATAGAATAGAATTCTATGTATATTAGACTTATCTGTTTAAGATAATTGATCTTTTGTGATTTAGTCAGCCATAATTTGATGAGATGACAATGTCTCAGAGCCTGATTCACATGGTACCAGAATATATGTCCATCACAAAAATACACCTGCTTCTATCATGGGGGAAATATTTGGGGTGGCAAGCTGAAGTACACAGTGAATGTACTAGAGTTCTGTGAGTGAGAAAATATATACCAGCTATACACTAGTGGTTGCCTATGAAAGGATTCAAAGAAAGAAAATGAAGCAGAGAGAAGAGAGGGGTGATAGTGGTGGTTAGCTGTCTCGAAATTTTATTTTTTTAAATAAAGCAAGATATCTAAAGTAAATAGCAGTCTATGACATTATTTCATATGCTGTTTAACATGCAATCCCTCCTTCTCATAAATTTAAGAGCACAAACCCATTTATATATTTCTGTGATGTTAACTAGTATTGTATTTTATTTCTTTTTAAAATGATACTTAGTAATCACTGAATTTTAGTTGTACTTAGTCATGATTAGTGTAAAAATGTTTTTACATAAAATAAGAATGAATATGTAATATTTAACTGCAGTCTATTTTTAGGAATTTACTAATTTCTTAAGGAAAATTAATTCATAAATTTAAAAAGGGAATTTGCTCAGCATTTGTTGAAAAC
Organism: Macaca fascicularis; assembly: GCF_037993035.2. Classification (NCBI taxonomy): domain Eukaryota; kingdom Metazoa; phylum Chordata; class Mammalia; order Primates; family Cercopithecidae; genus Macaca; species Macaca fascicularis. Next base: position 187,241,648 of record NC_088379.1, read on the forward strand.
CTACTATTTGCTACCTAGTAAGCGCTTTATCATCCTATTCATGATCATATAATTTTGAGTCCATTTAGACTAATTTCTTTCCACTTACGTAGTCAATTCATAATCAAGAACTACTGACTCTAAAAACCAGATGTTTTTGGATCTGTTTATTATAGTGCAATCTCAGTCATAATTTATAATGTCTTCATTCACTTTCCTGCCTTAAACTTTTCTCTTTAATCCAAAAAGGCAAATTATCTTGCTTGGGCATCATCTGATCTTCTTTCTTCCCTGCTCAGAAAGTCAGTGTCATATCAAGAATATACTTGAGTCTGATTAAAGTACAGGTAGGCTTATGGACAAGTGACAGGAGAAGGCTTTTCAGGTAGAGAGGCACATGAGCAAGTTTGAAAAGGTGGGATATGAAAAGTATATTTGAGAAAATGTCAAATGACCTACTTCGAGCATGAAGTTCACGAAAGAGAATTTTGGAAGATAAGGCTAGAAAAGTGGGTTGGAACCAGAACATGGAGGACCATGAATTTCTGATAAAAAGGATTAAATGTGCCTTTGGGATCCCTGGGAATTTAGCATAGAAAACAGTCACACAGTACAGTGTGTTTCGGGGGCGATCTCTCTGGTAGATGCTGTTAGATGAATTAAAAAAGCACGGTGGTATTAATAGAAGTTGAGAAACCTGTTTGGACTTTTCCTACTATTACTTTCAATTCATGACTTCTTAAATTTATTAACAGTTTATCAAAGTAAACTTCACACAGGCAGGGGACTTCTGTTCACTCTGGTATCTTCAGAGCCTAGAACAGTGCCTGGCACTGGTTGATGCTCAGTGGGTACTTGCTGAATTGAATGAATGAGACCCAGGAAGACCAAGTGACTGTTCTGAATTCACACAGCTAAGATAGGGACAGATCCAAGACTAAAAATTGTGCTCCCAGTTTGCTGTTTTCTCGACATGTTGGCTGTCATATAGGTCATTACCATTAGCGCGGCTTTTTCTGTGTCAACTCTTATCCTAAATTCTTCTGAATTCTTCTTGCAAGTGATTGCAAACTGCCTCATATCTTATATCTGACATACTCACGGCAGCCTCCTCTGAGCTTTTTTTTTTTTTTTTTTTTCCTTTCAAATTGAGACAGTGTCTCTGTCATCTAGGCTGGAGTAGAGTGGTGCAGTCATAGCTTACTGTAACCTTTAACTCCTAGGCTGTAGTGGTCCTCCTGCCTCAGCCTCCAGTCTGGCGCACACACTACCACACCTGGCTAATTTTTAAATTTTCAGTGGAGTCTGAGGCTCACTGTATTGCCCAGGCTGGTCTCGAACTCGTGGACTCAAGCAGTCCTCCCACCTCAACCTCCCAAAGTGCTGGGATTACAGGCATGAGCCACTGCTCCCGGCCTAGGCTCTTAATAAGTTGCTTTTATCTACAGACTTAATGGGTTGAATTGTTTATTGTGACTTTTTTCAGATGGTAAATCCAAGGTCAGAGACTGTCCTCTATTTGTTTCATTTTTCAGCAGCCCTCCTCTCTGAACAGCCGCGCTTGGGACGCCTTTGAATGCAGAAGCTGGTTGACTGATTGCCCAGCCTCCAAGTCTGTCTTTTAGTTCAAGGTCTTACGGCGTTACCAATATATACTTAAAACTGTTTTTATCGGATTGGTAAAGGACCCCTTAAAATTTACTTGATATGGCCGGGCGTGGTGGCTCATGCCTGTAATCCTTTAGGAGGCCGAGGCGGGTGGATCACCTGAGGTCAGGAGTTGGAGACCAGGCTGGCCAACATGGTGAAACCCTGACTGGACTAAAAATACAAAAATTAGCAGGGCATGGTGATGGGTACCTGTGATCCCAGCCACTCGGGAGCCTGAGGCAGGAGAATCACTGGAACCCGAGAGGTGGAGACCGCATCACCGCACTCCAGCCTGGGCAAAAGGATGAGACTCTGTCTCAAAAAAAAGAAAAATGTACTTGATATTTTTGTAATACTGACCACTCTGTATAGGCAGGGCATTGCTTCCAGGACTCCCCTACTCATACACCAAAATGCATGCATGCTAAAGGCCTGCAGTCATGCTGCACAACCCATATCTTGTCAGCCCTCCCTGTGAGCAGGTTCTGCATCCCATAATTTTGATCTGCGTTTGGTTGAAACAATCCTCGTGTATGTGGTCCCAGCTGCTTCAAGCCTGTGTTGTTCAAGGGTCAACTGTAGTTGAAACAAATAGAAAAATGAAAGTTTTAATGTTTTCTTAAGCTCTCAAAGTAATAGTCTTGTGAGCCGAAATTATTTATCATTTTGCAATTTGAAAGAAAAGGAAAATTCAGTGTTACTCTGTTTGATTTTGTGAGATCACCTTGAAATAAGATACCATGTAAAGAGAACTATTGTGTGAAACCATTACAAAAACTGTGAGATGGCCACTATCATTTAGTGTGTGGATTTTACCTAGTAAGAGCATCAGTCAGTGTGTTGCTTTATTTTAGTAGAAAAGTGCAACTGGTGGAATACTTTAGACCATGTAGTATCACTTTTTCTTTTTTTTTTTTTTTGAGATGGAGTCTCACTCTGTTGCCCAGGCTAGAGTGCAGTGGCGCGATTTCAACTGACTGCAAACTCCGCCTCCCAGGTTCAAGCGATTCACCTGCCTCAGCCTCCCAAGTAGCTGGGATTACAGGTGCCTGCCACTGCGCCTGGATGCTTTTTTTTTTTTTTTTTTTTTTTTTGGTATTTTTAGTAGAGATGGAGTTTCACCATGTTGGCCAGGCTGGTCTCAAATTCCTGACCTTGTGATCCACCCGCCTTGGCCTCCCAAAGTGCTGGGATTACAGACGTGAGCCACCACCCCCGGCCATAGTATCACTTTTGTGTGTATTTTGTTATAATTTCTTTCCCTGAAAAAAAAATTATTCATTACATGTAACAGAGGCTCTTATTAAGATTAATACAATACTAAGGAATAAATGTTCTTCAATAGACCAAGAAATCGCCACACTTTTATAAACATATATAATTGTTAATGAATCATTAACCTTCTTTAAATTTAGAGATGTTTCCCTCACAGTTGAAAGGAGAAAAGCTAAAAATGCTGTATTAATGATATAGTGACTTTCTCTACAATATGAACTATTCAACTATGAGTCAAAGAAGTCTTGATATTATTATAACTTATCAGATTTAACATTAAAAAAATTATACAATACTTTTTTTTGGAGACAGAATCTCACTCTGTCGCCCAGGCTAGAGTGCAGTGGTGCGATCTCGGCTCACTGCAACCTCTGCCTCCTGGGTTCAAGTGATTCTCCTGTCTCAGCCTCCTGAGTAGCTGGGATTACAGGCGCCTGACACCACGCCCAGCTAATTTTTCTATTTTTAGTAGAGACAGGGTTTCGCCATGTTGGCCAGGCTGGTCTCAAACTCCTGACCTCAGGTGATCCGCCAGCCTCGGTCTCCCAAAGTGCTGGGATTACAGGCGTGAGCCACCACGCCCAGCCTGTACAATACTTTTAATCTCAAAATGTATTAAAAATGCTATAGTATGAACTAGGTTTATATTAAATATGACAGTAATATGTAGTTCTAGGAGGTATCGATTTAGTATTTTAAAGATTATGAAATTACAAAATAAAAATGTTTAGGCTTTTCATGCTATAGAAAGAGATGATATCAGAGAAATATGTTTATGTTTTCTGTGAGATAGGTCCTGTGAGAGAACCATAGTTCTGTATTGTACTGGTTTTTACTTATAAACTATTACCTTATAAAGTGTTGTTTTGTACATAATAAGACTAATATACCTTTTTTTTGCTTATTCAATTAGAAGCTTTTTAAATATGTCCCTTACGCCCTCATGATCAGTATTCCCTTCCTGTGTTCATTCTTTTGATGTTTACTCCCTGAATTAACCAGGTTTTAGTCTTTAAGGTCCTTTGGCATATTCTAGAAACAACTTCTGTGATAATGTCATTGAGGCACTTTTTGCAGAGTGGGGCAAGGGAAGGGTGTATTGATTAATAACTCTTAGGAGAGTTGCATAAAATATTTTCTCAACCTACTGGAGTTAGTTTCTAGGAATGTCTTTCTTAAGGAAAGAGTTTGAGCACAGTGAAAGAAATGCACTGGTTTTATACAAATTACTAAAACATTAAAATGGTCAGAATGCTTGTGTCCTCCTAAAATTTGTATGTTGAAACCTCATCCTCATTGGGAGGGTACGAGGAGCTTGGAAACTTGGGAGGTGATTAGGTCCTTAGGACTTCAGGAAGGGGACTGTTCATTTATGAAAAAGGAGGCTCCTTTGCCCCGGCTGCCGTGTGGAGACTCAGGGAGCACACAGCTGTGTCTGAATGAGGAAACGTGCCTTAGTAGACACTGAATCTCCTGGCACCTTGAACATGGATTTCCAGCCTGTAGAACTATGAGATAAACATTTCTGTTGTTTGTAACCCACCCCGTTTATGGTATTTTTTAAATAGCAGCCCGATCTAAGATATGGGGCAGATAAATAAATGTTTTTGCCAAAGTCTTAGGGAATTAGAAATCACTCCCCCCAGCCATTTATAACAAGAGTATACTGCTAGAGTCTTCAATTTAATAAGTGTTTGCTGAGTACCTACTATGTTTCTGACATCAGTGCTTTATTAGTAATATAAGATACTGGAAATTTACTACTAACTATATACAGTGTAGTAAGAAAGTAAATAAAGCAACAGTTTTTATAATAATGTAACTTATATAATTTAATAAATATTGACCAGTTGTATATAAAATAAAATGTCTTTAAAGTTTTTTTAGTTTAAAAATTTTTATTGAGAATGTTTTCTTCTATTTTTTTATTATAAGAGGCCAAAGTGCACCCAAGTCTCATTTCTCTAGTAAACTTGACTAAACATAGATAAACCTGAACTATTATTGAAGGCTGAAACCAAAGTACGTTATGGTTTATTAGGCTGTTAGGCTGATGGATTAGTTTAAACCTCAGTGTAAATCACCGAAGAATACATGAAGACAAAACAAAAGTACTGTATGGGTGCAAGAAAGATGTAATTCTTCATTCACTTGGTTTTTATGCATTTAAGGGTATAATCGTTCCCTAGGGCTGCTATAATGAATTGCTCAGTCTGAGTGGGTTAAAACAACAGAATTGTAGTCTCTCACAGTGTTAGAGGCTAGACATCCAAAATCAAGGTGTCGACACAGCAGTGCTGCCTTTGACCACTCTAGGAAAGAAGCCTCCCCTGCTGCTTCCAACTTCTGGTTGCCCAGACAGTCTTTGGCTTGTACCTGCATCATTTTACCTCCGTTTTCCTGTGGACTTCTTTCTTCTGTGTCTCTGAGGCTCAGATGATCCTCCCACCTCAGCCTCCCAGGTAGCTGGGACTACAGGTGCGTGCCACCACGCCTGGCTAATTTTTAAAATATTTTCTGTGGAGGCGGGGTCTCCCCATATAGCTGAGCCTGGTCTCAAACTCCTGGGCTCAAGCGATCCTCCTGCCTTGGCCTCCAAAAGTGCTGGGATTACAGGTGTGAGCCAGTTTCCAGCCTCTGTGTGTCCATTTATCTTATAAGAATCCTATCTTTGGATTTAGAGCTGCTCTAATCCAGAATGATCCAGAATGACCTCATCTTAACCAAGTATACGCCAAGGACCGTTATTTCCAAATAAGGTCACATTCTGAGCTTCTTGATGGCCATGAATGTTGGGGGCACACTTTCCAGCTTACTACAGAGGAAAAGGATACAAGAAGGTAAAAAATGTTTCTCTTTGCTGTCTTCAGTTTTTTTTTTTTTCCTTTCCCATTCCTTAGTAGGTTTAGAAAGTTGGAATTGAGCATTCTTGCCTTCACACTCCTATTCTTTAAAGATATTTTGTCTGCCAAAACTGACTTGTGTCTTTTCTCCCAAGAGTCTCACATTATGGGAAGTGCTAGTAAGACAGCCATAGAATTTTGAATGTTTGCTGTTCAATCATAGGGGAAATTAAAATTTAGCTTTTATCCTTTTTTTATTTCAGAATTTTTAAAACTAGAAACAAAAATTATGGAGACTGCCATACTCTAGTTGTGGCACTCAAAATATTGTTATAAACCTTCTAGTGGTAAATTAAGCATCTTAGAGTATCCTAGTCATTAGTTATAATAAACTTTATGTGAGTATGGTCTGTTGCCTCAATTTCCCTTTAAGGTTTAAACTTACAAACTGTTTTTAATGTAAAACAGAAATGATATAAGTGAACTTTATGATTATCAACAAAGCTTATTTGTAATTTATTTTGAAAATTATCTTTGGCTTTCAGTTTTAAGTGGCAAAACTGATACCATTAATACCAAAACTGATATCCATAAATATCCATAAAGTATCGTTTAATAAACACATGACATATTTATCTGTAGGAATGAACAGATATCTAGGCCAGGAATTTCAGGAGGTTTATCATCATCTTTCAAGACAATAAATGATATACTGGGGTCTAAAGTGTTTTGTTCCCAAGGAGTGATGCATGAGATCCTTTTCTGAGAGCGGCTGTTGGTTAATTAGATATAGGAAAGCCCTTTCAGAGAAGTGGACTAAGAAGGCCGCAGAGAAGAGAAGAGCCTCAGGCACACACTGTGTCTGGCCTAGAATTCCGCCTTGGGTCACTCCTGCCAGTAGGAGAGTCTATATGTGAACTATAATGACATGTAATATAGTTTAAACCCATCTTTATGAACACGCACCCTGTAAAGATCCAATCTAGTAATTAGAGTGTTAGAGTGGTTTACGCCTTTTTAGGGGAGCAGGATAGAGGTGGAGAATGGGAAGTGGTTCTAAATCAGGGACTTCACCAATCAAATGTTTTGTAATGTTTATAGATGGGTGTCATCTATGAGATTCCTCATTCAGGCATAAGAGAACATCCTCCTTTCCTCAGGTTGCACAGGAAGAGGAGAAAGAAGGGGTGATGATCTTACCTATGAACTTAAATTCATAGTAATATGAAGAGGCATTACATTTATGAAATCCTTTTGCCAGTTTAAAAATGTTTTAAGCCGAGCATGGTGGCTCATGCCTGTAATCCCAGCACTTAGGGAGTCTGAGGCAGGAGGATCGCTTGAGCCCAGGAGTTTGAGACCAACCTGGGTAATGTAGGGAGACTCTGTCTCTACAAAAAAATACAAACTATTAACAAGGCATTACATACTTAGTTTCTCACACTTCTTTCAAAAATAGAAGTTACTTTGTTAACTTGTTTTCATACAAAATTAGGATGCTCCGTATATTTGACAGTGATCAGATTTGTGCTGTGGGTGGGGCTGTGTGGTGTAAGCACAAGGTAAGGTATATATGCTGTGCTGGATGCCAGCAGACATGAGTCCTGATCTGTGCTCAGCTGCCAACTACATGACTTGGCTGGATAACAAAACTCGAACAGATACCTCAAAGACCTTCAAATGCAATGGTTTGGGTTTTTTTTAGTTCTGAAATTCTTCCATTATTCTTTTATTTAAACTGACACATAGCATCTGCATTTCAGGTGTCTGTTAGTATTGACCAGAATTGTATTCTTTGTCTACTACTACATGGAAATTTTCCTGATGATGAAAATAAAACATTCCTTTGTTATGATGTGCTTTTTTAGTTTTGTTGATTTGTTTAGCAGAATAGCAGCTTGGCATCATACTACTTTTAGGACATTTTCCTTTAATGCCATGTTAGGCTCTGTACCCGTAAGTTCTTTCATTATTTTTCAGGAGTCTTTAAGTAAATTGAAAATTAAAAAATCCTGTGTGCTCGTGTGTGTGTGTGTGTATGTGCATGTTGATTAGGCTATTGATACTGTATCTTCTTTGTTTCCAGTACTAATAATCATTAATTTATATTTTGAACTATTGGCCAGTTACTCTGAGTTACAGAAAAAACTAATCTCAATGTGGATGTCTAAAATAAGTGATTTAAAACAAAGATCAGTAAGTCAATGATGATGAGATGATTTTAGGATCTTTTTTACTTAGCCAGAAGGGTCATCAACTGATTTTTAAAAGTTATGTTTGTTTGTGCATCTCCAGTGGAAACATTTGTGATTAGTTTATTTTTATTCTTAAGTATTCTTGGTAAACATCTGAATGTCTGCCTGAATGAATTTGAATAACTAAAGGAAACAAGCTGAGATTTCATGTCTGTTTTTAGTGTTAACCTCTGCTATCATATGCCCCAATTTCATAATTTTATTGTAATAAAATTAACGCATTAATTGCTACATTTTTAGTTCACCTAATTCGTATTTCATATATTAAAGTTCAAAAGAGTTATCTATAACTCTAGATAGGGAAGGACTTAACCAAGATATGAGGAAATAAAGACCCAAAGAAGTGAAGAGATTTAGGCCAAGCGCGGTGGTTAGCGCTTGCAGTCCCAACACTTAGGGAGGCTGAGGTAGGCGGATCACCTGAGGCCAGGAGTTCAAGACCAGCCTGGCCAACATGGCGAAACCCTGTCTCAACTAAAAATGCAAAAAACTAGTTGGGCATGGTGGTGTTCGCCTGTAGTCCCAGCTACTCAGGAGGCTGAGGCAGGAGAATTGCTTGAACCTGGGAAGTGGAGGTGGCAGTAAACTGAGATTGTGCCACTGCACTCTAGCCTGGGCAACAGAGCAAGATTCGGTCTCAAAAAAAAAAAGTGAAGAAATTTGACTATGGGTATAGGTTGATATTGGTGGAAAGAGAACTAGACCAGCCTGCGCAATACGGTGAAACCTCATCTAAAATATAAAAACAACCAGGCATGGAGGTGTGCACCTGTAGTCCCAGCTACTCCGGAGGCTGAGGCAGGAGAATAGCTTGAACCAGGAGGCGGAGGTTGCAGTGAGCCGAGATCGCGCCACTGCCCTCCAGCCTGGGCAACAGAGCCAGACTCCGTCTCAAAAAAAAAAAAAAAAAAAAGAAAAAGAAAGAGAACTAGAAGCCAGCTTTCTGGATTCTTACCCAGTATTCTTTCCATTATACCAATAGTTTGTTAAAATAATGGCATCTGCTTTAGAGAAATTCAAGTAGCTTTCTAGTCTGTGTGATATCTATGTGAAATCCTGTTTTATAACATAAATGTAAAGAATTATTTTAATAATATTTTTTGTTCTGCTGTCTCAGATATCCCAGGACATCTGGAAGAGTTCCTATAAATTTTAATTTTTAATTACAAAATATCCAGCGGGGACAGGCCCGTTTTAGAAATGAGTAATAGAATCATAGAGTTAGAAAGAATCCCAAGTGACCATCAGTGCTAACTTGTCCCTTGGGTAAGGTCATCATTAAAAAAGTATGAAACCATTTTATATGCTGTAGGAACTGGCTTCATGCTGGGCCCCTGAAGTCGTTTATCGGATTGTACTGTCCTAAACAAGTCATTTATAACTAGTGAAAATAATATGTAAGTGTTCTGTTGTAAATTTGATGATCAAAAACTACTATAGTAAACAGAGAAAGGCAACCCCTAATTTATGTAAATCAGTATTTTAAAAGTTTGTTTATAATTCAGAAAGTATTTTCTCACAATACCTTAGTTTCCCAGGGTAATCCATACGTTCTTTTTAACCCACAGTTTAACATAGGAATGATAAGAAGGACCGTCCCAAAATTCTTGTTCTCAATTCTATTTCTGAATGCGGAGAGCACAGCTCCTCTGGTTAAACATCTGGACTTCAACCTGACCACTTTCACTAGACCATAGAATAGGTTGTATGTAGATAATAATTTCAAAATGAGGAAAGGAAAGGGAAAAACATACATTAATAGCTGCTAAGAGGAGAGAAAAGGGTCAGATCCTTGGTTACTCTTTGCCAAAAATAAAAATAAAACACATTGTAAGGACCACCGTGCCTTTGAGCCCCTGTAGACACCGGGCTAGGATTTGCCATAGGAGATTTGTGTCAGTTAGGGTGCATCCATTACGTAGAAAGCTCCAAAACTTCACCATGGGAAGGTGGGAATGGATCTGTTCTGAGGCCTTCTCAATGTTGTAAGTCATTAGAGAACTAGCCTCAAACCAAAGCTCTCCATGGTTCCCGGGGAAATTGTAACACGTTTAGTTGCATAGCTCTGAACCTTTCCCATTTGAATAAAACAATTCCTGGGTGTTCCGGAAATTAGATTTGGTGCAATGCTTTAAGTGATTTAAATGAAGATCAGTATTATTTGTTAGTATAGAAATCTTCTAGTAACAGAATTTACCACATCTGTCAATGTGAATACAATTATATTTGCCTCGAATTGTATTTGCATTTGTTTTTCTGCCTATTTTCTTGTGGAAATTTTAATGAGCAGTGAAATGACCAAAAGCTGGACAGCCATGGGGAGGAAAATAAAGATAATCTAAAACATGTTTAATTATCCTCAGCGTAATAAACACTTCACTGTAATAGGGACAATGCAAGAACTTTCAGATTATCTAAAAACATTTAAAAATGACCTTGCAGTGTTAGGAGTGTAAGTATGCCACTATGAATTGTGTCTATATGATTAACTTTCTTACACAGTCATGTTTTGCCTAAAGACATGGATATAGTCTAAGAAAATCTCATTGTTAGGTGATGTCATTGTAGCGCTACGATCACTGAGTGTACCTACACAAACCAAGATGGCATAGCCTACTACATTCTTAGGCTGTATGGTATAACCTATTGCTTCTAGGCTGCAAACCTATACAGCAGATTACTGAATACCGTAGGCAGTTGTAGCACAATGGTATGTATTGGTGTATCTAAGCAGAAAAGATACAGTAAAAATATAGTAGTATAATCTTATGAAACCATCATCATCATGTATGTGGTTCATCATTGAAATGTTATGCGGCACATGCCTCTGTGTGTGTGCGCTTAAGTATATGCTTGTAAGTATAACATGTGTGTTATTACTTATATTATTATAAAATAAATATACCATGAAATAGTGTACTTAAAGAAATAATCCTAGGCGAATAGATTATTTAAGCACTATTCCTTAGGATATCACAGTACATCATATGTCTTATTCACCTGTTTTCCTAAAAATTGTATTCAGAAGTCAACTTTTATTTTAAAAACTCATTAAATCATTCTTATAAGCAAAGATAATTAAGATGATGTCATTTTATTTTAGTGAGTTATGTTTCTCTGGACTCTCCCTCTGTCACTATTTCCAATTAGAATTTCTCTAAAGGTTGCAAGAGTAGTTCATTTTGATTACTAAAGATACCCAGGGGGAAATTTGTTGAGTGGACTCTTGAATTTCAAGGGATTTTTGTCTTGTGAGTAAATTATAGATCAGAGGCTATAAATTAGTTCTCCATTCTTTTTAGACCTTGAACTTTTTATTATTCTGCCTCAATGTAACTGTAACTTCTATTTTCTCATCTTAAAGTTTGCCAATTTCTGTTCTTTATATTTTTTCTTTGTTAGCGAGAGGTCTCTGTCTTGCGTAGTTTTCAAACCTTTTTCCTTCTCATTCACTAATTTGTAATTTCCACTCTCATCTTTATTAATCCCCTTCGCTGCTTTTTCTTAGACATAGCTATGGCTATTAATATGCTGCTAAATGCAACTTTGTCCCCATTCCATGTGTACGTGTTCTTTTTAAAACTATTCTGTGTACATTTTGTGACCTCATATTTTATTTTCTAGGCATTTTGATTTTTACTGTTTAAAACTTTCTCGGTTTAATTCATTGATAAAAGAAAACGTGGCTTGGATATGTAAGCTTTTTAAAGATTGATTGGGGGTTTCTTTGCCTCTTACATTAGCAATCTTCAAACTTTTTGCTTACATACTCACTAAAATAATTTGATAAACTTAATACCCTCCCACACATTTTAAAGTTGAAGTCAAATACTCTTCATCACAAGTAAAAATAATTGCAAAAGATTAATTTCCAGTGTATGACAGATATTGATATTTTAAATAAATTGTTATATCACAATTTTTTTTTTTTTAAAGAGAAAGAGTCTTGTTCTGTTGCTAGGCTGGAGTGCAGTGGCATGATCATAGCTCATTACAGCTTTGACCTCCTGGGATCAAACTGTGCTCTCACCTCAGCCTCCCAAGTAGCTAGGAATAAAGGTGCATGCCATCATGCCCAGTCAATTGTATCATTTTGTTGTTGTTGTGGAGACAGAGTCTTGCTATGTTGTTCAGGCTGGTCTGGAACTGCTGGCCTCTAGTATATCATGATTATTCAGTGTCCATTAATAATTTAAGTAAATACTATATGCTCTGCCCATCGGATGCTCACCATCAGGTATTTATTAATAATTTACAAAACTCCTCAACACTAGCATATTTTACATTATTTCTTCTCTTTGAAATTTGTATTTTCATTCCATATTTCGTGGAATATTTTATTTTAATATAATATACCTTTATTCTTGAAATTCCTTTATTGTTCAACTTACTGTACTCTCCTGCAGCAAACACAGCCATAGATATATTTGAAAAATGTCTGTGGCTACAAGGTCCTAAGAGAGAAACAAATGATCTTCTTTGAATTTCAGAAACAAATGATCTTCTTTGAGTTTCAAATACTGTTGTAATCTGTACACACTTGATCCAAAACCAAACATGTACACTCTAGTAAAAAATTATCGTCTGTAAAAATTGGCTGGGTATGGTGGCTCACGCCTATAATCCCAGCACTTTGGGAGGCCAAGGCAGGTGTATCATGAGGTCAGGAGATCGAGACCATCGTGGCTACCACAGTGAAATCCCGTCTCTACTACAAATACAAAAAATTAGCTGGGTGTGGTGGCGGGCGCCTGTAGTCCCAGCTACTTGGGAGGCTGAGGCAGGAGAATGGCGTGAACCCGGGAGGTGGAGCTTTCAGTGAGCCGAGATCACGCCACTGCACTCCAGCCTGGGCGACAGAGCAAAACTCCCTCTCAAAAAAAAAAAAAAAATCACATTTGTGGCCAGGCACTGTGGCTTAGCAATTTTGGAGGCCGAGGTGGGAGGACTGCTTAAGGCCAGGGGTTTGGGCAACATATGAAACCCTGTCTCTACAAAAAATAAGAATATTAGCCAGGCGTGTTCGCACTGCCTATAGTCCCAGCTGCTCTGGAGGCTGAGGCTGGAGGATAGCTTGAACTCAGGAGTTCAAGGTTGCAGTGAGCTATGATTGTGCCACTGCACTCCAGCCTGGGCCACAAAGTGAGACCCTGTCTCCAAAAATAATTTTAAATATAAATAAATAAAATTGTATTGGAAATGTATCTCATAATGAAATGAGGTGGTAATTGTAATGGTTCATGGCTCTTTAATTTGCTGCTGTAGAATGGCATTGCCTCATGGTAAGTTTCTAGATAGTTGTCTTTTTTTAAAGAGTGAAGATGAGAAAAGAAGCTCTTCTGTAGGTACCAGATCAGCCAAATCAATATCAGGGCCTGAAATGAATTCCTTTGCAACTCTTCAGGCTTACATACCCCTTAGAAAGTTTTTACTCACAGGATTAAAGATACCATGGCTTGAAGACCACTGGTCTAATAGATGGTACATTTTTATGAATGATCATATTATGATTATTAATACACTTTAAAATATTCTTATTTGTAGGCATCAGCATTTGCTCTATATACATTAAACCATATTTAAATTTATTATTTAGATGAGTGAGTATAATTCAGCTGGGGCACTATTTAGCATTGTGGATGGGATAATTCCTTTTTCTGAGAAACTGTCTCTTACATTTTAGGGACATCACTTAGTCGAAGTATCCTTAGAGGCTAACAGACATTGTGGCAACTCAAAAACTTCACACCCCATTTCCAAACATTCTCAGGCAATGAGAACTGTCCCAGATTGAAAATTACCGTTATAAATCCCAAACATCCTTTTCAAACCTGTTTGCTTCTTTAGAGGTTTAAAAAACCTGTTAAACTGTTATTCCACTATTGTTTTGTTTCTATTCTTTGTGTGTGTATTTCTTACTGTTTTGATTTATTGATACATAGAGTTCATGCCTATTATATTTTCATTGTAGGCTGTAACCTTAATATATATTCTTTTTTATCTAAGTGAATGCTTTTTTCTATCATAATTCTATTTTATTTGATATTAATATTATATCCCCTGCTTGCTTTTTAATGGAACTTACCTGGTTTATGTGTGCCTCTAGCTTTACATTTAACCTTCCCATTATCGCTGCTTCCTAATGCTGTTGTCCTCTTGTGCATAATGGTTGCAAGTCACACTGTCCCATCTCCCTGAGACCTACTCCCATCTATACACTTCAGCTCTTGAAAAGAGTTGATGTTAATCATGCTTCATTAAAATTTCTCCCATGTAAGTCCTCTGAACTGCAAGGGCTTCTAAAGATGGGCAGTGTGCATTTATTGGAGGTACCTTCCTTCCGCTAATCACAACTACAGTGGATCTAGCAGACAGTCCCCACTATTTCTGGAATAGGAGGGCTCCTTTAGTGGTAGGTTATCCCCTGGTTTGACATCTTTAAGTCGTTTCATTTCATATTAGAAGGGAAGACTGTTAGATGCCTATCCCTAAGTTGCCATCTTATTTTAAAGTTGGTTATTTTTTTTTAGTTATTCTTTTTAAAATATATCAGTGATTATCAAATTATGTAAACACAAAACTCTGGTCATGGAATGGAGAATGGGTGTGTCTACTATTGGTGTATATTCCTTATTTAAAACTGATCAATATGTTTTTTCTGGGTCAGTTTCGTGGAAGTGTAAATATTCAACAGAATGACTTGATGGAAGTTGTAGTGAACAAATCATATCATTGATGATAGCGGATGTGTTTTTATATGCCTAATGTCAGACTGAAATGCCATCATACTAGAGGACATTTAGAAAGCATTCTGTAGCTCTTAAAAGATTGATACTTTGGTAGCTCGCGTTATTAGAGACCAAAACATCTATCTACATACATATACATACTTCTTTATTCAGTTCATAAATTTAACTTGTGAAAATGACAAGTAGTAGCAAGCTCACACTCGGGGTTTAATCTTCACTGACTCATTCACCAGACATTTTGCCTTTCTGTAGTCACAGATGGTTTTAATGTCTGTCTCTATTGAACAGTCACTCAGATGTGTCCATCTTCGTCTTTATTGGATAAATAATAATTCAGTATCCCTCAAGTGACTACGATAATTGGATTCCAGAAGAGGATTCAAGCCTTGTAGGTACTATCGTATTCAAAATTTGATCTCTGTGTTCCAGACTCTCTCGCACATTTGAATATTTTCCAGCTTAAGTGGAATATATGGGATGGTAGTATTTTGTGTAAATTACTTAGAATAGATTTTGTAGAGGAGCCCTAAGTGTAACCTCTTTGCTTTTTAAAAATGGCATTTGCCATTCCAAAGTAAGTCCCTGGTGGTATTACTTGACTCATTCCAAAATGACCTACACTTGATTAAGTGAAGTCTCATCTAATAGCTGAAACTCCCCAGAGATTTTTAGTGGGTGTTTAAAATGGATGTCTATATTTAAACCCATTTTAGTCTGTAGCCAACCTTTATTTCCTCTATATCCAGAGGTAGAAAACAGATGTATTTCTTTTTTCATCTCTTGTCAGTAAAAACAGATAGCTGTTGTGGCAGTGGTTATGTGTATGACTTTAACTGTTTGGGGTTGGAGAGAAGAAAAACCTGATAGCATATGAAAGTAAAGTATTTAAGACGGGCTTGGTGATTTCTTTGATGCTGAAGGAATATATATTTTTATTGTCGATTTTTTGAAGAGTTAGAAAATGTTTTGTTTTGTTTTGTTTTTGTTTGTTTTTGAGACGGAGTCTCACTCTGTCGCCCAGGCTGGAGTGCAGTGGCCTGATCTCAGCTCACTACAAGCTCCGCCTCCCGGGTTTACGCCATTCTCCTGCCTCAGCCTCCCGAGTAGCTGGGACTACAGGCGCCGCCACCTCGCCTGGCTAGTTTTTTTGTATTTTTTAGTAGAGACAGGGTTTCACTGTGTTAGCCAGGATGGTCTCGATCTCCTGACCTCGTGATCCGCCCGTCTCGGCCTCCCAAAGTGCTGGGATTACAGGCTTGAGCCACCGCGCCCGGCCGAAAATGTTTATTTTTAAAGAGTGGTATTAAGAGCATAAAATTTCAGCAGCTCATTCTATTTTTCATGATTTATGTAAATTATATACAGAAACATACGTGTGTGTATGTATCTATATGTTATATTTGGACACACATACATTTCATTTCTCAAGTTTTTATTGCTCTAATACTCCGAATTTACTCATGCTTTCCTTAAGAGCTTCTATATCAACTGCAGAAGTGAACTTTTAGATCTGACAGTGAGCTTCCATGGATAAAGTACATGGTCTTGAAGATCAGCTACTGTAAATGTTATAAGAACTTATTATCGATGGGAGAAGCTGAACAATACCAGCTCTCCTGTTGTCTCACAGGAGGTCATTGCTGACATTGGTTTTGACACATTCTTGAATCTTCAAAAATGTTATTAATGTCCACTTCTTAAAGTTTAATCTGAACAGGCTTGTTCTACTTCTAAACCCAATTGGAATGAGTCTATGTTCAACACTGTTCATAAGGTTCTCCATGCCAGAGGACAGCCGCTGTCTATAGCAAAATGTGAAGATGAGGCACAACTATCTCCGTGAGATATTTTTACTTCAAATATTTATTTCAAGGATTGCGCCATGGTTAGTATTTGAATTTGTTTTTAGTAGTGACCTTGGCTGCTGTGTGTATTGGCACAGTTGCTAGAGCCGGCACTTTTCACTGTCCATTTTCTTCAAAATCTTTGATTTGATCAAAACCTTTAAGCACTTTACAGTTTAGAACCTTTGAAATGACTAGATAGTTGTATAGGGATTGTTACCTTGAGTAGAAAGAACCTTGTATAAACATCCTAGCTATTTTCTGAGTTTCTACCCAGAAGGAAGTGTGAACACACTGTTTTCCACCTTTAGCCATAATCAGCGTTCAACCTTTATTGAGATCCTGCAAGACCCTGGTAGCCTTGGTTTGCAGGCATAGTTTATATCATGTAAAAGCAGACAAATAAAAATATCAAGCCTAAATTTATTTCGTATGGTCACAGAGTTCCTAAAGGTTAAAAACTTTCAGAATGGGTCTGCATAGGGCCCTTCCACCGGCCTCTTCCTCCTCCAGTGACTTTCCTGTCAGGTTTAAAATGTCTTTTCTTTCTTTATTTCTTGATTGCATTCTATGATTTTCCCCTGAGACAAGCTGTGTGATTAAATTACCCAAGTTTCCAGGATTATACTTTTCTTTATATAGCACAAGCTGTTTAATACATTTTGTATCTGAGATGCAACTAATCACATCTGAGATACACAGATACACAACAGTTCATCTACTTTATTTTTTAATACTTATTTTTAATAATCATAAAAAAATCATACTTTATGTCTTTAAATCCTATTTCTAATTATAGAAAGTGAATATTGAAAAACAAAGCAAAAAAAAAATGAATAAAATTATGCAGCTGCTCTGGAAAATACCTGGAGGGAACCTATGACTAGTTTGGTACAAAGCAGAACAAATGTTAATTTAGTTATAGATTATATATACTTTTATATCATACCAATTGTCAATTTTATACATAGTGAGACCTGTTTCAAATGTAAAATGTCTTTCATGAACAAATCTGAATATTAATTTAGCTTACTTGTTTCTGTGGAACTTAAAGACTTTTACACTTTCCTTTAGAATTTTGAATTTTAAAAAATTAAGAATAACTCTTGTAATTGAGGTAAAAATCCTCATTTGTAGTCTTGAAAATGTTATTTCATACTACTTTCATTCTTTAAAAATAAACACTAAAAATAACCAGTCCAGTAAAATTAAAGAATTAGTCAAATTTTTTCTAATATCATGTGAAAATTTATTGAATATTTTATTTTTTGAAATATTAGTGCCATGGTAGTGCCAGTTAACATATTTAATGGTTGATGGACAGTATTTTTCTAATATTCATTCTGCTTATGTCATTCTTATAATATTTTTAGGAAATAAAATCTGAGTTTCATATGTATGGGTTTTTTTAAAATAATTAATCTCCTGTAAAGAAGTATGACATATGGTGTAAAATTTTGCTGTTCTGTTTTTCAGGATTTTTTTATAGCCCTCACCATGAGTCTTCCCAATCACAGGCTTTCATCTTTATACAGTGACTTGACTCTTTGCCACTAGAGGGCAGTAAAAAAATTTATATGTTAATAAATATAACATTGTAACTTTTTTTAGGCTTTTGTACTATTGTTCTAGAATGTCAACCCTGGAAAGTTTATCTAGATGTCTGCTCTTCAGAAAGGAAATACACAAACCTGGGTAAATTTATCTTCAAATCTTTATGGATTATACTTAAATTTTGTGTTGGTTATATTAAAACTAGTTATATTGTAGATAAAATATTATTTAATCATGCAGAGTTTCTAGAAATGTATGGTTTTAAAGTACTTCTTTTGTTTTATTAGGGTGGGGATTATTTTAGGAATGGAAGACTTTTATGATTGATGGTTGTTGGCTGAATTTTATTGGATAGATTCTTTGGTACAGTTTATGTACTAGTATATTTTACTTGAAGGAATGTTTGTCTTTTAAAATGTTTTTCAATTTTGTTGAAAATTGTAGTTGGAAACTAAGAGATTCAGTACGTAAAATACTTTGGAACCCAATACTTGTCATAGTTTTCCTTAACAATATAGTAAGTATTCAGTTTAGTTTCCTGTTAGACACAAAATACACTCTTTTAACTTGGCAAGTTAAAAGTCTGTAATTTTCTTTTTTTTTTTTTTGAGACGGAGTCTCGCTCTGTCACCCAGGCTGGAGTGCAGTGGCCGGATCTCAGCTCACTGCAAGCTCCGCCTCCCGGGTTTACGCCGTTCTCCGGCCTCAGCCTCCCGAGTAGCTGGGACTACAGGCGCTGCCACCTCGCCCGGCTAGTGTTTTGTATTTCTTAATAGAGACGGGGTTTCACCGTGTTAGCCAGGATGGTCTCGATCTCCTGACCTCGTGATCCGCCCGTCTCGGCCTCCCAAAGTGCTGGGATTACAGGCTTGAGCCACCGCGCCCGGCCTGTAATTTTCAGAAGTGGATAGAGTTACTGAGGGATAGAAATGTTAAAATTTTCTAATGATACTATACACATTTATAATTTATATAGTTCTGTGATGAAATGCCAAAGACCACTTTTATGGATTAGTCAGGCTATGTTTTTATATTATTTTAACTTACCTTTTTGTTTTATTTTAATATAAATAAATTCATGAATTTGACGATTATAAATATATTTATTATACTCAGCCTATCATCCCCAGCACATTGCAGCCTAAACTCAGGCTTATGAATACTTAATTACCAAATTGGAAAGTGTAGTATCTTGTTAAAAAAGCAAGGCTTATGATATTGAATGTGCAATTTTGAAGAAATGAGGAATGCCATTTGTTTTTATTAAGCTGGGATTTGAGTGTTTGAAAAAAGCATTGAGGGAGGCATTTCTTTAGAAACTGAAGTAATAATCCTCATTTGTAGTGTTGAAAATATTATTTTTACAGTACTCTGATTCTTTATAAATAACCATAGTATCTACTGATACATTGTTTTTTGTCATTTTCCATTCTATGGAGAATTCTACATAACTTCAAAATTAGAAGTAAACATTTTTGATCTCTTAATGGGGTATAATTTTCTTGTGAGGGAAAACCCAATATATATTGGTTTAGGATTTCTGATATGTAAGAACCTTTTTTATGATATTGATATTCTGCAAAAATAAGCAAATGGATGGAATTATAAAGTCTTTTCCTCTGAAGTTTTGCCTGCACATTTAGAAAATAAATATTTAGAAAGACGAAAGTGAGGAATAGTGATTTTTTTCATGTAATCTCAATATATTGTATTCTTTAGGTATGATTGATAGTAACAGGAAGTATTTGATTATATTTTCAAAAATTGTATCAGCAGTTATTCTTTTTTGAGAATTACGATCTATATTATTGTAGAATTTTAAAAGTGGTTTTCCAGACATTACATTTTTAATCTCTCTGAGCTGTGTGGAAGATTCACTTATTTTGGTCATGCTAAGCTTTCTTAGTGTAATTGGCACTAAAAATAAAACCAATAATAATAATTTAACAAGTAAAATCTTGAGTGGAGTCCAGAATTTTACAGTAATTTAACAAAATATCTTAAGTTTCTCTCTCCCAGTCTTTCAAACTGAAGCTTTTTGCAAATGAAGCTGCTGGAGGCTCTTGGTATCCTTAATTGTTTGCTAAAATATCCTAGAAACACAGCAGGCCAGTTTTCTAATGATATTTTTCAAAATCACAATTTCCTTTTGCCAAAGTGTGAAATAATTATTTTTTAAATTCAGTTTTTAAGTTTGCTTGTAGGCCTTAAGTAACTAATATATTAACACATTTGCTTTAAATTCATATATGTGCATATACATTTAATTTTAAAAAGTATCTTCGTAAAAATGAATAATTAAAATTTATTTCTAATTCTATTTGGAACTCTGTATCTTTGAAAACATCAGTACTATTTAATGAACAATTGGTTGTATCATTTTAATTTTTCTTTTTCATTTTTGAAAAATCAAAGCGCATAGATATTTCATGAAATTTTCTTAGGCTTCTTGTATTTTAACTCTGAATTTATATGGTGGATTTCTAGACACAAAATGAATTTTCTATCAATGACTAAAATATGGTTTTATTATGTCAAACCTAAACTGACATATTTTTAGGCAATTGTTTCAGGGAACAGAGAATTGGGTATTTGATTTTGAAATATGCTGAGTCATTTTATTGATTTTGAAAGACACAAGTAGTTGAGAGAATTTCCTTTTTTTCTGTTAAATACTAGTCTATTTGAAGAGTCGTTTTCTTTTCTTTCTTTCTTTTCTTCTCTTTCTCTTTCTTTCTTTCTTGTTTATTTATTTATTTATTTATTTTTACTATAATGCTCTTATCTATGCTTGGGGTTCGAAGTTGAGAAATTTCATTCTGCCAAAGTGAATAATTGAGAATTTGTAACACAGACTCTGAAAAATAATTCAGAGAGAGGCCAAGAGAGTTTCTATAACAAGTTGTAAATGTATTTTTTAAAGATACTGAAAAACTAATTTCTAAATCAAGCTTTAAATGTAACAATAAACAAGCAGTTAAAGAGAAAGTCCAGATATAAACCTAAAAATTAAATAACTTTTCTTTATCTTGAACTTTGTAACAATAAAGAAGACACCTCATTTTCTCTTTTTCTTTACCTTGACTTTTCTGGAATTCTTACGAAATAAGTGTAGCTCCTGTTATCTGTTTTAAACAGACTTTTGCGCTTAAAGATTCATTATTCAGTACGGTAAATCCTCAACTTTACACTTATGTTGATAGATATTTTTTAAATGATTTTTCTACTTTAAAATATAATTATAGACTGGGCACGGTGGCTCACGCCGGTAATCCCAGCACTTTGGGAGGCCGAAGCGGACGGATTGCCTGAGCTCAGGAGTTCGCGACAGCCTGGGCAACACAGTGAAACGCTGTCTCTACTAAAATACACAAAATTAGCCAGGCATGGCTGTATGCGCCTGTAGTCCCAGCTACTGGGAAGGCTGAGGCAGGAGAATTGCTTGAGCTCAGGAGGCAAGGGTTTCAGTGAGCCAAGGTGGTGCCATTGCACTCCAGCCTGGGCAACAGAGTGAGACTCTGTCTCAAAAATCAATCAATCAATCACTCAATACAATACAATACAATTATAATTTAATTCTAATAATAACTGATTTTTTGCTTTATTTCAAAATTTAAGAAGTGATATTTTGTTATTTTCTTTCATTTCTGGTTATTGTAATGGGAGGCAAAATATGACATACCAAAGAAGCAAATTTCTCTAGACAGTACACCACGCTGAAGTAAATGCAGATACTGTTATCTTGAGTATATTTAAATGCAATGTTAATTAAATTTATATTTCAGTTTTTACCTATGAACCTAAAGCAAAAGCCAGCAATTTTACATTGGATTTTATTAAATATTATATCTATAACTTACAAAAATAATGTAAATTCAGTGATTTTCATTGAGACATACTGAGCTAGAATCACTCATTGAAAAACAGATTTTGGAGGGTAACTCTTATTTTACTATAAATATATTTGGCTTAATTACAATAATGCTTTTCAATTTATGGTTCCTTTCCTTTCAAAATAAGGATAAAGTAAACCTAGTTATTAATATGCTTATATCTATATTGCAGTTTTTTTGTATGTTCCTATGAACATAATACATACATTGATTTTATTTGCCTTTTAATAACATGGGCAGAATGTAATGTGGAAGTTACCACCACTAGTTGTGATTTTAAAAAATTACCCTTCAGTCTAATCCTGCAAATATTATTGTGGAATATATCAATATGATTAAACTTTGGCACTGCAAAACAGAATTGTCAGTGCACTGTAGGTTAGAATACGAGAAAAATTGAAAATAAAATGAGAAAATTTCTTTCTCAACCTTTTGCAATTTTAGCATAATTATCATTGCTAACCTGTGAAAATGTCTACACATAGGCATTGTCTTGTACATGGCAAGATGGCATTGTGTCTGATACCACCTGCATTATTTGAGAGGTAGGCATTCAGTCAGCTCTTTTCAGGAACGACAAGTAGATGTTACACACGAATATGGTCTGTTTTTATGGCCTTCTCCCGTAAGATGCCTTTGTAACATATTACAGTGTCCTTAAAAGAGGTCATTAAATTAAAATCAAAAAGATCCAAGGAAGCAGTTACGAGTGTAGACCTTCAATATATGAATTAATTTTGAATTTCAGATTCCTTTTAGATTTCTTTTAGCTTTCTACATGTCATATACTTAAAGTTTTCATTGAAATTAAGAATGTTACCCAAATTTTCATATTGCTTTAGGAATACTTACAGGAAAAGAAAAAGAACGTGTTTGTTCTTCAGGTATTTTTTTCTTTACAGAGCATATCACCACAATTTCACATTCAAGCTTTAAAGCAGAACTCATTAATGCATGTTACATATGTGTTGCCAAACATACAAAATTGTTTCCTTGCTTTATCTAGTGATGGGATTTTTAGCTGGATGAAGGACATTGTGTTTGTCTCTATGCCACACTGTCAACATGTGTCTGCAGCAGAAATAGTAGATGGTTGGAATAAATAGTGGACGTGCACTGGTGTGTGTTTATGTTTAGGTAACAGTACCATTTCCCAGAGCTATCGTTTAATACCAGCAATTTATGCCACATTGAAGGACAGTTGCAAGCCAATGACTTGATGCTAGTTTGTAGTCACATAGATAATGTAATGAGCCTAAAGAATCGAGCAACTAAGTTTCTCAAATATTAGGGTCATTTGATACCAGCTCTCCTAGATGGGATTTAACCATTGTTTCTAGAAATTAGAAATGGAACTACTATACTGATAACAAAAGGAGCAGTGTGTGATCCCATATACGTCAACAATGAGGTGTGTCTAGAAAGGTATAGCAATATAACAAGGCTGTCAGTATATCCATTAGTATGTCTTTGTATTAGTCTGTTCTCACATTGCTATAAAGAACTACCTGAAGCACTTTGGGAGGCTGAGACGGGCGGATCACGAGTTCAGGAGATCGAGACCATCCTGGCTAACATGGTGAAACCCCGTCTCTACTAAAAAATACAAAAAAATTAGCCGGGCGAGATGGCCGGCGCCTGTAGTCCCAGCTACTCTGGAGGCTGAGGCAGGAGAATGGCGGGAACCCGGGAGGCGGAGCTTGCAGTGAGCTGAGATCGTGCACTGCACTCCAGCCTGGGCGACAGAGCGAGACTCCGTCTCAAAAAAAAAAAAAAAACCTGAGATTGGGTAATTTATAAAGAAAAGAGGTTTAATTGGCTCACAGTTCCACAGGCTATACAGGAAGTATGGCTGGGGAGGCCTCAAGAGACAGTCATGGTGGGAGGCAAAGAGGAATGAGGCAATGTCTTACATAGTGGAGCAGGAGGAAGAAAGAGGGAGGAGAAGTGCTACACGTTCTTAACCAGATCTCGCGAGATCTCACTATCACAAGAACGACAAGGAAGAAGTCCTCCCCCATGAGCCAGTCACCTCCCACTAGGCCCCTCCAACGGCCGGGATTACAATGCTACATGAGATTTGTGTGGGGACACGAACCGGAACCACATCAGCCTGTTACTTTCTTGAGAGTGGGACTCATGCTTTCTTACTATCAGTTTATTTCTAGCATTTATCACAATGACTAACACACACACAGTAGAAAGTAAGTGATGATAGCAGCAAACATCAAATGTCAGGTACTGTTCTAAATACTCTGCGTAGATTCGTGTATTTAATCCTTACACCAATCCTATAAAATAGGTACTATTTTTATCACCCATTTTACAAGAAACTGAGGTCAAAAAGAGATGAAGTAACTGGCCTGAGGTCATGCAGCTAGTCAGTTGTGGAGCTAGGATTTGAACCCAGGCAGTGTGGCTTTAACACTTAATGCTCCGAATCATTGCAGTACTTCTCATGTGTATAGAGTGCACGATTACCAATCAATTGTATAGGCTGTGTTTTCTTGTTTTCCCTTTCACAACTGATGAAACAGTGGTAATACTTTACCTTATTTTTTCCATGTGGTTATTTTTAATACATGGGGAAAACAAGAGAAAGTTTTAAAAGTTGGTTGATATGAATTGCCCTTTGATTAGGATTACATTTGAATGATTGTGTGCCCACCTATGCGAATTGTTTGTTAAATTTTGTATGTCAGGAAAGATTCAGGAATATTAATCTTAAAGAAATTAATGATAAAGAAAAGCTGTCGTGTTATTTCTGCACTGGAGTACCCATTTTAAAATGTATTAAAAGTTATGCAAATTGGTCCTTCTTAAAGTTACTGATAATTGTGTGATTTACTGTTAATGACCATGAAAGCTACTTGAGTTGGTACTGGTCTGAATTAATTTATTTATAGAATTACAAGACAAAATTAACTTTTTAAATTCAGTACAGTTGATGATGCAAATATTATCATTGAATATACATTAATAAATTAATAGTTCTCTAATGGCCATAGATACTCCATGTTTTAAGCCATGTTAGAAATTTTATAATGTTTCATTTTCACTTAGAAAGATACATTTATTATAAATCTGTTTTTCATAGTTTTCTCTATTAATAATTCACAAACGTTCAAGAAGACATTTTATCTTATACTTCCTATAAATGAAGGTATACCATGTTCCTTTCAGGCACTGAAAAAATTGTGGTAGGGTATATAAATCAGTATTTTCTGGTAGTGGCTGTGCAAATGACTTTCACAGCCCTCTCCACATTTCTGTTTTTAGGAGTGACATAAGTGTATACATAACATTTTCCCCCTTCATTACAAACACATCCGCAAAACGGCTGATACTGGATTTGTAAGAGTATGAACTGGTTAATTTTAAAAGAGTGATACAGATCCCTTTGTCTAATGGCAACTTTATGGAAATGAACATTTCAGATGACTTCAGAAATAATTATTTTCAGACTCCAGAACAAAAGATATTATATATCAATTTATCATCCTCATCGAATAACATGGAGTTATATCCAATTTCAATCCTGAACAAGCAATCAATAAATTTAACCAAGTAACTATAAATACATTTGTCTCACATACTGTGTGTGACACATATATACATACATACAGTGTATAAATACATACTGGAGTCTCACTAAATTGTTCAATATTTGATACTTTGCTTTAGAGGTAAATAGTGAACATAGAAGCAAAAAAGTGTGATGGAATTTGGTATGACTTACCTTTATGGGTTTCTGGAATTTGGTATTTTAAACTAAAATCTGAAAAAGCAATATTTCGGTAATTTTTTTACTGAGCAAATGCTGGTGTTAGGTGTACTGTGTGAGCCATTGAGATCCAATGCTGAGAAAGACAGCATCTCTGTTCTCAAGGTGTTTATAGTTGATTCATAAATGCAGTCAAGTAAACAGGAGATTGTGGAGTATGACACCAATTAAGACAGTGTTAAGTATAGGATTCAATGGTAGCACAGAAGATGGGCAGCTAACCTGCCTTAGGGGACTCTGTAGAGATTAACTAGAGGAAATCACATTTAAGCTGATACCTGAGCAATGAAGAGAAGTGAAGCAGGGCTAGGGACATGTGTGGTGTTGGTTTTGCACAGTAGGTAGCATGTCCAAAGTTGGAGCCGGAAGCCAGTGTGGGGGAGCTGCACATAGATTAAAACCATCAGAGTGCAGGTGTGGAAGGACAACCATAAAGACGGAAACCAAACTGAGATGCTTGGACTTTATCTGGAAGTTGATGGAAAGCCACTGGAAGATTTTTAAGCATCCAGGCTTTTAAAAACCCTTTTAAATAAACTTTTTTAAAAAACTAAGAAAGAAAAAGGTTCTACTTTGTTACCTTTCATTCTTAAGAAGTATTTTAATTGTGTGTGTGTTGGGGGCGGATGGGTGGTCATCCCTATGGGAAATATTAGCTACTATAATAAATAAAATTTAAAAGATAGGGGAACAAGGAGCTATATTAACTGTCTGAGTGGCCACATCCCAGAGACCCCTCCATTGTAGGAGTGGGGAACATGATTTTGTTCATAGTTTATAGCTGCCAATCACTGATACAACTAGTTACCTAAAATAGTCAATGCTGTTCTCATATAATGAACAGTTACTTGCAAAAAGAATTAAGCATCCCTGTTCTCAAGGTGTTTATAGTCGATTCATAAATGCAGTCAAGTAAACAGGAGATTGTAGAGTATGACACCGGTTAATACAGTGTTAAGTATAGGATTCAATGGTAGCACAGAAGATGGGCAGGGGACTCTATAGAGTAAATCGACAAAAATCTTGGTAACAGAAATTTTATGTAAGGTCCAGGATCACAAAAGCCACAGAAAAATGCAGAGTTAGAACCCCATATGCTGCACATTTATTGCAGGACAGCCCAAAGAGTTTCCACCGGATTGTGTCTTGACCTTCTCCGACAAGGGCATGAGGGTGATCCAGTTGTGTTCCAGACTTGTCTTACCATAAAGGGCTAAACTTAATATAGATAACCCTCAATATACACTGCCTTGGCCTTAAGGAAACTGAAATGTCTAAAGTGGTTTTATGATAAATCTAGTCTGTTGGGAATCTTCCAGATGATGTTAGTTATTTAAGCCAGAAAGAGATCCAGTTCCTGGGAAAAGAAACAGAACGAAACATTGTATTGCACGACAAGACCCTCTGTTTTTTTCTCTTCCTCTGTGTGAGTCATCTAGTACTATACCTCACTCGGTATCATAACTTTGTTCTGAATGTCAGCAGTATTAGAGGAGCTCCACAGTGGACATCTCCTTTAACTCCCTAATTCTTGCACCTGGTTTCTAGAATTTGGAGAGTCACTGGGGTGTGGGATATAATGTGGAAGAAAAACAGCCATAGCCCTTTTTATGACTGCTGCAAACTAGTGTTGTGATATAGTTTCATGTTCCTCTCATCAGATGCCAAAGTTACCTGTATGGAACTCGGACTGTATGAATCCCAGAATGAAATGTGAAGTGCCTTTTAATTGAAACTGGTGATTGTTATGGTTACTATTATTTTGTGTACTTGTCTTTTTATCTTTGAATTACTGTAGATAATAGATTAACTGTATTTAACTATCATGTATCAAGGTTGTGTAGATTACAAATTAAACTTTTTGAAAAAGAATAATATAGAGAGTAATTTCATTTTCATAATGCAAAATAATGTACATTTGCTAAGGGCAGTAGAATTAATAAACCTGGTTCTGGTTTCGTTATTTGGAACCTTGGTATATTAAGTATACCACTGAAAATAATTTTGATGGGCTGGTGCGGTTTCAATCTTCAGTCTGACATTCTCCCAACTGAGCTATTTAGGCTACTCTGGCCAGTGCAGTTTAATAAGTGCCCTTCTAATGCTAAGCATGCTGGCTGGATGTTCATATTTTACAAAATGTAAAATAGGACTTTTCTCTACCCTCAAGGAGTTGATGCAGGTAACATAATCACATGATAGATGCTTGCGATATCTTTAAAATGAGACCTAAATGAAATTTAAGGGATTCATTCAGACATTTATTCTCAGGTCCAGTGGGTGAACAGTATGTATCCCATAAATATTTATTAAATGCAGTGAAGCAGTTTTTGTAGTGCAAACACAGCCTTTAAATGGTTGGGCAAATTATAACAGGAGTTCTAGAATATGGTGGGTTAAAATAGGAAGTTATGTATGGCAATAGTGAGTTTTAAGCCAGGTTTGCAAGAAGTAGAGATAAACATTTGTACAGATGATAAGAAAGTGAGTATATTTTGGATAAGATGGCAAAAGCAAGGACATAAAAATAATGATTAATTGCTTCCAGGTGATGACAAACATCTGCCACACAGGTGGATAATGATGGGCAAGACCGTGTTGACAAGCACAAAGGAACAGGATTTTCCACTTGAAGGGGGTCATTGTTGAGACAGTTTGCTTTGAGAGACCAGAATCAGAGAGGCAGGAAAGGAGTCTAGGCTTGAAGCAATTAACATAGTGGCTCTCCAAATGGAAAGAGGTTTCTAAAAAATACATACCAGCAGAAAAAAACAAAGTATCATGATTTGGTGATGTGTTTAATTTCCAAGAAGGAGTTCTTTTAGATGGTGTCACTGAAGAGGGGGAGATGAGTGACTGAATATAACAGGAAATAAAGAGCTTTGAAATTAAGACTTGGTGCGTTATCTATATAATTTTATTCTGCATACAAATAGAGATATTAGACATAGTGCTGGAGAGCATGGCCAAACCTGGGAATGCCAATTTCATTTTGTTCTTTTACTTATATTTTGTATGGAAAGCCATATAAGAAGTCCAGCCAAGAAAACAAAGGAAGAAAATCATCAGTTCAAGGGGAAGTAAGAAACTGGTAGTTAATGAATACCACAGAAAGAAGTCAGAGATAGGACAACTGAGAGCCTAATGTCATCAGAATACTAAGACAGAAACAATTTCAAGAGGAAGGTTTTCATTTTAGTTGAGGGATCTAGAATGAAGACTATATAAAATTATGTAATAGGTAGTGTAATTCACGAGTGTTTATGAAACCGGAAGGCATTAGTAATTTAAAAGTTCTAGAAGAATGCTGGGACAGAAGCCAGTGGGGGTGGGAAGAGGAGGTAGCAAGAGGTGAGGAACTGAAGGACCTGGGCCTAACAGTCATTTCCAGCTGCTGAAAACAATGATTCATTTTCACTCTTAAATGAGTAATTACATAATGTTATTCAAGAGTTAAAAGATGACTTTGTACTCTTCATTTTTAAATGACTTTATTTTCTGAAAAATGAGTATACATGCTTTTCTGGACATAATATATTTGGCAGTCTTGACGGGTTTTTATTTGTGCAGTGGAAAGAGTTTGATCTTTAAGGGAGACTCTTAAATTGTTAAGTAAACATATTCACTTTTGGAGCCAGAATTTTATTTTGAAACCATGAAGCCTTATGAGAAATAGTATATTTTATAATATGCTCTAATAAAGGGAAAATGTATCCTTTCAAAATAATTTAATTTCTTCTCTAAATTTTTATGTATATGTGATCTCCAAAGCTACAGTTTTATGATTATTTTTACCAGACAAATATTACTCTGACCTAAAATGATTTACAGTAGAAATTTCCAAACCAGTTTAGTATCTTTTTAGGAACAGTGAAATAATCTTTGGTTATTTTAATAGTAAATTAAATATTCAGGGTTTGTGTGGATTTATAGGATGGGGGTAAACATGCCAAGTCATATAGTGGACATGTATAAAATATTTAGACTTTAATAGAAAGAAAAACCAACCCGTATTGAGTTATAAAAACACCATACTGTTGAAATGATTGATGGTTTTCTCATCACATGTAACAGACTAACATAATTTCACAAAACCTTTGCTTACCACTTACAAATTATCCAAAATTCTTTTGCAATAAAGCTAATAGTATGTGCTCCCTAAGCAAAACATTGCCTATTTCTTTTTCTTTTCTCCCCTTCCTTCCTTACTCCCTCCCTTCCCTTACTCCTTCCATTCCCCTCTCCTTTCGCCCTGTTCTTTCCCTCCCTCCCTCCGTCCCTTCTTTCCTTTCTTCCTCCCTCCCTCTCTCCCTCCCTCCCTTTCTTCCCTTCCTCCCTCCCTCCCTTTCTTCCTTTCCTCCCTTCCTCCCTCCCTCTCTTTCTTTCTTCCCTCCCTTCCTCCCTCCCTCCCTTCTTCTCTCTTTCTCTCCTCCCCTCTCCCCGCTCCTGGGATGTTGCCTTAACAGAAATAACAGTCTAATAGAGAAACTCAAAACATGTAAAAAATATTATGCAAGGTAGAAAATGGTAAAATGTATAAGAGGAGTAAAGACCAAATTCTGTCGGAGAGAGCAGTAACTCTCAGCTGGGAAGATTAGGAAGGGCTTCAGTGGAGAGACATTTCAAAGGTGTGAATGTCTTAATTCTCACTATATTACTCTGGAAACTCATGACCGCCATTCGGACAATGTAGTATTATAAATTGTTAACGCCTGGGGGCTGTATCTTTGTAATGGTGATGTTGTTACGTAAAATACTTGGCCTTTTGAATAACCGTATATATTCAAATATTACACTAATAAATAAGAGTGTTTCTCAAAGACGAGCTATAGCTTTGTTTTTGTCGTGTTTAGCCATGGTAACCAGCTGAGATTGACAGCAGTTACTTAGGTTATCCTGTGATCAATTTCTGGATGTGTAATCATATGAGGTAACTGGTATTATCTTTAAAATTCTGCCCATTTTTGCCTTGAGGAGGGACAGTGCTGGGTAACAGTATCCTCAGTGCGCTCCTCTGCTGGGCGTTGTGAGTCAAGAGCTCACCAAACAATAAATCATGTTGTAGTACGTGCATAAAGATGTCAGATTGCAGGGGAAAAAGTGGTTATAATTTTTGACTTCATGGAAAAGTGAAGGGGATGGAGTGTGCTCAGAGTGTTTTATGAGGTAAAATATCCCCATTATCTATGTTAGTTATGCCAAAAATTGCTTTAAAATACATTTAGTGATGTTGTGAATGACAGAGTTTCAGAGATGGTTCCTTTGGGTATATTTGGTACAAAATGAAGGGACTTGGCAACACTGGTGGTATCTTAGGCATCGTATTAAGCTTAAACTTGTTAGCTCTTGGCCTGGGAGCACCAGCTCACACTAGATGCTGAGCTGCACGCCTGTCATTTCATGACCTCTCCCAGCCACTGCAGTTCTGCTTCATGCCAGCTTGTGTTTTTCTTACCTTACCTCTTGCCTTCCCAGGATAGGGCATATAGTAGATACAGGAACATTTTTGAGAATAAAACAGTAATTTAACATACACAGATGTACATAGTACTTCATATCTACTATTTCAGAACACTGTAGCAAATTAAGAACTTTAAATTATTTTCGTGAACTCAGTTTTGAGGCTAGTCAGCCTGCTGTTGGTTTTTAAATACTGTTTTGCAAACAAAAATGTATAATGAGATTTTTCTTTGAATACAGTGTGGTCAGTACTTTTTAATTAATAAAGTAAATGTTAAGGCAAAAAACTATCTCCAAAAAAACCATTACCAGACAAATATTTTATGTAAACCTTGGGAAATGTTTATTAATCATGGTTCGGTTTGGGGCACATAGGATGTTTGTCAGGTTCGTGAATAAATTTCCCTATATGTGTGTTAATACTCTACCTGCTTAATTTCATTACTTTAAAAATTGCAGTGAAATTTGTGTGTGTGTGTGTGTGTGTGTGTGTGTGTGTGTGTGTGTGTGACTTCTGTGGAAAAGTTATTACAATTTACGATCAAACTCAGTAGCCATAAATGTTTTTGATTTATATAGACATGATACTGTGGTAGTTTTGGTATAAAGAATATTTATATTTTTGTCAGTGTATTTCATTAATGTTCAAATGTTAGTGGCGGATAGTGTTTTCAAATTTGTTGAAAGATTGCATTGAAATTTGTGAAACATGGTAGTGAAAATTGTATTTTTTCCAGTATTTTCTTTTAAAGGTGAATTATATTCAGTTGATTATAAGAAGTCCCAAGGAAGTACTTTTTACTAGCTTTAAACTGTTCACCATAGATGTTAATGTGGGACACCTACAGAATCCACTCTTGACATGGGGCAGGTTGAAATAGTATTGCATTACACTGTCAGCAGGTGCTGCCATAGATATTGGTGTAAAGTAAGAAGGAAGGGATTGGGATGCAGAACAGTAATTGGAAAGAGAGAAATAAATCCTTCTCTTTCAGTTGCTTCACTGATTCCCAATGTTCCAGGTAAAGTGCACCTGCTGAGTGCCTGAGAAGAACAGGTAGATGCTAGCATTCCATTAATTTCAGAGTAATGGCAGTGGACTGCATCTACCCAGCAGGTGTGCTGAGCTGAAGGAAGAAGATGGATGGGGACAGAGTATAGAAAAGAAAGGAGGTAGCCCAGATAGGGTGGTTCTCAAAATGAGAGACAACAAGGGTAGGATTAAGCTTGCATTTATCCTCCTGTAATTCCTAGTGACACTATACATTTTAATAGTATTTGAAGCCACATTAGAATTATGACAGCATATGTTAAAATTGTGCAAGTGGTTCAGTAATATAAGCTAACATTTCCTGAAATGATTTAAAAATCTGGCAGACTGCAAAGTTATCCTGATAAGAAACTTGGTTTTGATTACAGTAATGAGATATACGGGATGGTGTCAGAAACTGTCTTCCAGTTGACACAATAATCCATAATTTATAGATTGGCTTAAAAATTAAAAGACAAAGTCAATTATAACTAATTATGATGCTACATTTGCTCGAGAAGTTACTATATCCTTTGGGATAAAGGAAGTAATATTCATGTCAGTCAGGAATCTTTAGCTAGTTTCCTGGTTCTATCTTAAGAATTTTTCAGTTTCGTTTCATGAGAATCCTAAGCCACTGAAAGCCTGAAACCCTGCTATTTTTAGAAATACTGTAGTAGCTTCTGTATATCACTGCACATTTGTTCCTATTCTGAACTTCTTATCTGTGCCAGATCTTCAGAGAGGTTACTGGAAGTTTTGCTCGATGACTGCTGAATCAGTCAGAAGTGAATTTTAAATTATGCTGGAGAAAATAACAATCAACTGAGTTACAGCATCAAGATATTGTTATTTCTGTTGATACTGGTTTCATCACTTGATAGGATTTAAATACCCAGACTATTGCGTATTTACTAACGTTTTATTTCATCATGTCAGCATTTTTTTTTTTTTACACTTGAAAACCATTTGATAATTTTATCAGCAAAGGGTATTACAAGGATAGGTATTGTAGCATCTTTTCAAGAAGTGAAAGGAAGGCATGGTTTATATTTTTCTATAATTTTATGCCCTAAGACGTGATAATTTTCCTTCTTAAGAAGGACAGTTAGTTCTTAGAAGGAAATAAAAATGCATTCTTATAGAAACTTCCTAGAAAATTTAATGACTTGATAAATTGCTAGCTGCATATCAACTTACTACTCTTGTGGCCTTCTTTTGTGTGAGCTCTGATCATCAAGCAGTTTCTAAGTGTATTTGAAGCACATGTGTTGCGCCTGTGGCACAGGCCACAGTGCATATGTGTAGCGTGGGCTTCTTCCAGAAAAAAACATTCTGAGAGCAACAATGACGGAATATGTATTCAAAGGAGACAAGCTACAATAAACTGGTTGTTTAAGTAATATTATGAATTGTTATCCTTTTTAGATATTTTGGATTTCATTTTGTTGGAAAGCTTTCAAAGGGTGACCCAGTACGTGTGCCAATGACAAAAGCTCCTTGGAACAATTCAGAGCATGCTTTATGCTTTATGAAATGGGATTGTAAAAATCCTCTCAAGAATGACATCCGAAATAGCATTAAAACACAATTTCCTTTGATAAGGCTTTACAGCACTCGTATGAAAAGTGATACCACTTTGAGTGAGACTGTGTCAGCATTATGTGATGTTGTGTTGCTCATAACTGACACTAATCCATTAAGGGTGTGAGGATCGTGTATTTTTCTCACGAAGTCATTAAATGCAGTTATTGATTTCTGTTCAGTTAGATTGTATCTTCATTTAATGATCATTATATACATTAATGCTAAGACTTGATTTCATGCACTTTAAACAAATAGAGATTATATTTGGACTTTAAAATAAAGTTAATGACAATTATTAAAAAGATATTGTCATTGATTCACTAACCCAAGATCATGTTTACCTAGAATTGTAAAAATTATATTGGTTTTTAAAAAATTATACCCATTCATCTTCAGTGTATTATTTGCTAAATAGAACAGATAACTTTTGTTTCTTAATAAAGTAAAATTAATAAAACTGGTATGCAGGTCTATATACTATTCCCCTCTTACTGCTACTGTTTTTATAACTAGTTGTATTATTTTCTGCTGATTTGCAGATGGGTTTCTTGCATTTTCTAATTTCCTATTTTTTGCCATGTAAATGAAAACAGAGTAAATACCTAACCAAATTCCTTTTTCTTGAGTGTGTTAAGCAAGAAACTGGGAAAGGAAAATAAAAAGACATCAGTGTATGATATTCTGCTCTGGAAACGTAGATGAATATTACTAGTGACCAGATGTGTTTTGGTATATACAGTAGTCCCTCCTGATCGCTTGTGGCAGTTTCAGTTACCCATGGTAAACCATGGTTTGAAAATAGAGTGCATACAGTACAGTGAGATACTTTGTGAGACAGACACCACATTCACATAACTTTTGTTAGGTATACTGTTATAATGGTTCTTTTTTATTATTGGTTATTTTTGTTCATCTCTTACTGCCTAATTTATAAATCAAACCTTTCCTAGGTGTATTTAAGGACAAAGCAAGTATATATACGGTTCAGTTTCAGGTATCCACTGGGGGTCTTGGAAGGTATTTCCTTCAAATAAGTGGGGATTAATCTATTTTATGTTAAATTGCTTGTTTAATTAGAATCATGCAGAATTGACGTTTCTGTACATTCCCTTGAATTTTGTCAAAAGAAACAGCAGTATAAAGAATTCTGTAATTTCAGGTTTCTGTCACTTATTAAGACCAGTAATTATTTCCCTGATTGAATATATTATATTTGTGTTTTACTTGAAGGTATGCCATAATAGTACCAGAAACTTTTAAACTTTCATAGTTGGGCAATGTTTTAAAATTATTTCTTTTACCTATCCTTTTAGAATTTGATGTAGAAATTATTGGTTTATGCAATAGTGAGATGACGTTTATTAGATCACCTTTCACATGGGAAGTACTACTGGAAGTCTTTAGCCTCTAATGCAGTAGCACCAAGTGGTACCAAGTTCATTGCGGCAGCATCTTTGGAGATGTTGTATGCTCAGCACTTTTTCATAGGCATCTTGCCTGGCTCATTGAAGGAAACCTGAGCAAAACTGTGATATTAATGAATTATGACAAGCCTTTTGCCTGTCAAGCAGAGGTTCCCGCCTTCCTCCTTTAAGACAAAAACTTAATGGAAGATGCTCAGATGGGCGAGCTCTCTGATGATACCCCTTAAGTGCTCATCTCTTTCTGATGCGAATATTCAGAGAGCCGTGAAGCTGCAAGTGGCAGCATTTAATACTGTCTTTCTCATAATGCCTGAATAATTTTCCAGAGACTGATCGCTGCAGCTGCTGCGAACATGGTTATTTGTTTATTTTTCACCTTGGTCCTGGTGGAATGCTGACCTAGCCAATCTTCAGGACTCACAGGGAAAATGGTTTCAGATTCGTAGCTCTCCTCTTTTCTTTCAAATAAACACAAAACTGAAGCTTGTGAACAGCCACTTGAATAACAGAAAAATAAGAGGGACTGGTTCTTTAGTTTCCTTTAAAAGTGAAAAAAAAAAAAAAGACTGTATGAATGAAGAATTTATTTGGTGAAAAATGAAGACTCTCTTGCATATTTTTAATGGATATTTGTGAGAGGAAAGGAGAAAGCATAGGCTGTCGTGGTGAGTTATAGAATGTTTTCAAGATTTCCCCCCGGTAGTGCTGCTCATTATGTTAAACAGTCTAGCTTTTAAGCTACTGTAGTTTTCGTTTTATGTGTATTGGCCTTCATTTGCTGAAATGCTTCAAGTTCACAGTACTAAAGTCATTTTGAAAACGGGATGTAATTACAAAGGTATCTTATGCTTACCAACAGCTTTTTTGGATCAATTTAATTATCATTACTTGTGGATACTGTAAATTGAATATCCCTTCCCTAATTACATTAAACTCAGGGGTTAGCTGCTTAAACATCTAAATGAGAAAAGTTCATCCTTTGCTATAAATAGGAGAATTGTTCTCTTATTTAGACTGACCTTAGAAGCTAAGCATTTTACATGATATTGTCAGGTGAGCATTATAAAGACAGTCTGTAATGAGATCTGTAATGAGGAACTAAGGTATAATAGCCCTTTGAAAAGTTAATTTATTCAGCATTTTCTTATTGCATGATAGAATTAAAGTTTGTATATATGTCCAGACCCTTTTTAAAGGGGCCAGTCTCACTGTTCTTGGTTTACTCATATTCTGCCAGTAGTTTGAAGTGGTTTAATGTTACTATTCCAGCTTAATGGAAGCCACCATTAAAGTAGTGAATTAGTCTTGCCCTTTTAAACAGAGCTAATTTATTTAGGGACTAGGAATGTTATTTTCCCTACCTTCTCCTCGCTTCCTTTTACAGAAATGATTCTGATAGAATTTATTCAAAACACTTTAAGCGTACATTTTCCTGAGAGGAAAAAAAAATGCCTTTAGACATCCATAAACAGGAACGGCATTTTCCTGGTACGGAAAATCAGCCTTTAATTAGTTGATGTGTGTGTCTTGGGTTAGTATTTGTTGTCTGTTTCAGCTCAAGTGATTTTTGTGCTTTATGAGAAAACAGAGATTGTTCTGGTGAGAGATTTGATTGATTTCTGCTTGTTATAGTCATTATAAATTTTAGTGCCATGCATAGCTACTTGCTTTTATTTACTTTGTTTTCTTTGTCAATTGAAGCTTCATTAAAAATCTGTCTTATCTGTTCACAGTTGAAACTCTTAAAAATGTAAGCGTAACTACTTATTTCCACAGAACAGCTCCTGCTGAGTGTGCTTTACGATTTATCATAAAAACCTGTAAGGACAAATTGAGGCTGGATGTGTTAGGAGATGAAGCCGTCCCTGGGATCACTAGGAGAGATTTCTATTATGCAAAAGAAGTAGCTACAATGATTGATTTTGAGACTTCAGTCAAAACACACCCTGAATGTTTTCTGGTTTTTCTAATGAGATATATTGTAGAATACACCAGAATAACAAGAAAAATGTAGACTTAGTAGCATAAATAATTAACAAGTGGTTTTGGGCTCTGGGGTTTCCAAAGCAATTCCATGTTATACGAAGTATACTGGGAGCCATCCATTTACAGCTTTTTTTTTCTTTTTTCTTTCTTTCTTTTTTTTTTTTTTTTTGAGACAGTCTTGCTCTGTCACCAGGCTGGAGTGCAGTGGCGCGATCTCAGCTCACTGCAACCTTCGCCTCCCAGGTTCAAGCTATTCCCCTGCCTCAGCCTCCCAGGTAGCTGGGACTACAGGCATGTAGTCCCATGCCTGGCCAATTTTTTTGTATTTTAGTAGACGTGGTTTTGCCATGTTGGCCAAGACGGCCTCAATCTCCTGACCTCGTGATCTGCCCGTCTCGGCCTCCAAAAGTGCTGGGATTACAGACGTGAACCACAGCGCCCAGCCCCACTTACAGCTTTTAAAAACATTTTTAACCATACTAAATTCCAGAAATTTACTTTTAGTGTGCTATACTAAATAACAAAACAATTCTAGAAAACTTGAATTTAAGTATAGTATGTCTTTTAATATCTTTTAAAACTAGTTTTATAAAAATATGGAATGTTTTACACTATCATTTTAGTGGTTAAAGTTATGAAATTGAATGTTCATACAAGTGGCAATTTTCCTCATCAATTCAAACAGGCAGTGAACTCTGGAACTGCATTTCTAACTAGAGGACTAATCATAGGCAACCTAACTTTTTAAAAACAGGCAACAATTTTATGCTTCTGATACAATTAGATACAGTTACCAATCATATCAGTCCATTAGCTGTCAAGTTTTATTCTTCTTCATAAAAAGCAATCAGAGGTACACATTTAAGCCTAGATTATGTAAACACATGTGATGCACATATATATGTAGCATATACCCAGTCTCTACTAAATATATGTGTATATATATATGTATCAACCTAGATGTATATAGATTAGATAGGAATTTCACAGAGCCTTGCACATATAACTCCTTCAGAAAATGAGTCTTGGTAAGAATACTTAGATATCAGTTGTTGAATAATGAAAACTCAGGATCACGAAAAGTAAGAATTGTTAGAAGGTGATTTGGGGCATCAGTACATATGATGCTTTTCCTATTCAAAATTAAGTAGAGAAAGTGTTTTTGTGGGAGATGGAGAGTGGGTATCTTCATTAGCATATGATGCCTCATAGTTGTAAGAGTTGAGGTTCTCAGTCCAGAGTTTGTGGGGACCAAAATATATCTAAGATATAGGCTTCTTGGAAGGAAAGCTGACTCATAATTTCTTTAACACCTAGTGAAACACCCAGATGTCAGTGTTTTGATGTTGATAATGATAACTGACACACACTAAATTTAGCTCAGAAGTTAAGGCCTATTAGGAAAACTGTGCTTCATCACTTCACCTCTTGAGAAATTTGTGTACATTGTGGAATATTTATGCTGTTCTCCACGTTCAGTTAATAGTGTCACGATCCATTCCCGTCACTCTAATTAGGTTTCACCGAGATGGTACCCAATTGGGCAGTTTTATGAATACTTTTCTTCTACTAGCTTTTTCAGTGGCTTCCTGTGTACCCTTGGATTCTATTAAAATTTTTCTCAGGATCTTGCCTAGGCACAGTGTCTCACACCTGTAATCCCAGCATTTTGGGAGGCCAAGGCGGGCAGATCACCTGAGGTCAGGAGTTTGAGACCAGCCTGGAAAACATGGTGAAACCCCGTCTCTATTAAAAATACGAAAAATTAGCCAGGCGTGGTGGCACATGCCTGTAATCCCAGCTACACCAGAGGCTGAGGCAGGAGAGTTGCTTGAACCCTGGAGGTGGAGGTTGCAGTGAGTTGAGATTGTGCCATTGCACTCCATCTTGGGCAACAGGAGTGAAACTCCATCTAAAAAAAAAATTCTCAGCATCTTTTTAGAGTCATTTTTTAAGAACTTCTAGACTTCAGTGCACAGGATGGTTTACAAAGCAGCATTTGTGTAGTTTACCGTTACGCAGGTTTCTTCAGAGATCTCAGTAGCCTTAAGTTATATCAAGTATTTGCCAAAACTTGGAGGTGCCTAGTACTATAATTGTGGTGGAAGCCTGAAAATACAGGCATAGCGTTTTTACTTTGCACAGTTTGTGGTCATTCAGTGTACTTAAACAGTGGTAGGACTGTGAAATGATTGACTTCGTAATAAAAACATTCCTCTGGTAATGAAGAAATGAATGAGGTTATCTAAACCAGGGTGATCTGAACAATGTCACTAAAATTGGAAGTTAAAAGAACTCAATATTTAGGGTAATAGAAAAGAAAATAAATTACAGCCTCAATTGCAAAAGATACCTGAACATGTAATTTTTACCATCACCCTCTGAAGTGTTGGTCCCACTTTTCAAATGGCGTAGCTTAGTCTCACAGGAGTTCCAACAAAGGGCTTTCCCAACAACACAGAACTGAGAAGGAGATCGTCTGGCATTTGAACCCAGGTTTATGTCACTGCAAAGGCTTTCAGTGAAAAGCTGCCTACCCTACTCTGTTAGAGCCCATGGGTTTGGCTGTCAGTAGAAAGACAAAGAAGAAATATTGAGAAAGGAAGACCCTTCCCCTCTTGCCTCTTTTCCTATTCCCTTTGTCTGAGGCCCTTTCGTCATAGCTGCCACCAGATTAATTTCCCGTAATCGTCATCAATTGTCCTAAACTTCAAGCAAAGAAGTAGTATAAGTAAGAAAGTATGTTTGCCATGCAAATGCATCTTCACAAAAACTTCTTGAGCACCTATGAGAAAGTTCTTGAACCTTCATTGCTCGCAGCACCTAAGAGCTAAAAGAGATAGACAACTGATGACAGAATATGCAGTTTAATAGCATTTTCTAACTAACTGAAAATTGAATAAACCCAACCACAAGCCAGATTCCCAACTACTAAAATCTCCACTACCCTTCTCCCAAAATATATTTTTTCTTTAAAACATTTACAGACTATAATAATGCTGTATACATAAACACTGAGTAGTAAATGCCATCATAAAGTATTTATGTGCTTTTAAAGGGAAATGTACAAAAGCTTTTTCCATCATGTACCTTCTGGATTAGCAACAGGGCCAAAATCCAAATGAGTGAAAAGTAATGTTTTAAATAAGACACTTACATGACTTCTGGTTTATATAACCATCAAAATATTGCTTCTAAGTGTCAGAGTTGTTCTGGTGTGTGTCTGAAGCATGGGATCCTGGAAGCAAATACTCAAGTAGCTGAGGCATAATGAGCCCAAGTGAATTTTTGGGATTGATCAATGAATTGATTGAGAAACACCGAGAAAATACACAATAACTTTAGAAAGAAGAGCTTTGAAAAGAAGCTTTAGAAAGAGACAAGTAAATGAGTTCATGGTAAGTATGAGAGAGGGTCAATATTCTTGATATATAAAGAGCCCTTACAGATCAGTACATTTAAAAGGGCACAATAGAAAAATAAGGAATGTGTAAGGGACATGGATAACTAAGAACAATGAGAAAAATCATCAGCATTATTATTGATGAATGAAATTGAAGCAGCAGTGAGATGTATTTCATTTTTCACATTGCGAAAGATTTTAAAAGATGCTTACGTCACTGTCATATGCTTCTGATGGGATTGTTTACTGGTGAATGCTTTAGGCACAATTTAGCAGTATATGTTTAAAATTTTTTAAAGCAAGAATGTATCATCTGATTTAGGAATTTGTATTTGGAATTCAGGAATTTATTCTAAGTAAATAATTAGAAAAATGTGTACACAAACATAAGAGAGGCAAGTGTGAGGGGAGAGAAATGTATACATGCAAACACATGAGAACATGTATCAGCACTGTTTGTAACTGCCAAAAAATGAAAATCTCAATGGCCAACACAATAGAGGGTTGACTAAATAAAGTACATGGTTTCACATGATAATCTTAGAAAGTTCTGATATAGATTTATATGATCTCTAATAATTATTAAGATAATTTAGGATATATTAAGTGGAAAAATTGGTTATAGAAGATGTTTTTATTTAATAAATACTCT
Organism: Macaca fascicularis; assembly: GCF_037993035.2. Classification (NCBI taxonomy): domain Eukaryota; kingdom Metazoa; phylum Chordata; class Mammalia; order Primates; family Cercopithecidae; genus Macaca; species Macaca fascicularis. Next base: position 187,283,016 of record NC_088379.1, read on the forward strand.
GCATGTTTGAGTGGGATATTTCCGGGTGAGGAGAGTTGGAGAGATTTCCGTTATTTCTTGATTTAGTCTTGATTTCCTTGACTCTTCTAACTTTTCTAGAATGGTAAGCATGTATTGTTTATGTACAAAGTGAGGAGAAAGCCACACAGCATTGGTCTTCAAATGATTTAATCCATTCTTAAAATTCTAGAAAAAGTTATATCAAGCAAATGCTTGTCTTGCTTGGGTAATAAGAGCTGAATAATACAGGTATCTTTAGTTCAACAGAGGTACCTTCTGTGTTTAGTTGAGTGCTTAGTTAGCACAGTCATACTGATAACATGAAATCAATCTATAAACAGGCAATGAAAAATGTAAAATGAAGAGAGAAAAATTTAGAGTTCAAAAGTGCTCTTGAGGTTAAAAAATAGTTAAAGCTATGTCTAAAAGTGGAGGGGTTTTTAGCTATTAATCTTATTACTACACGACATCTTAGGTATATTAACAGAGTGTTTTATCCAGACTTTATAAATATCCTGAGTTGAGTCATATTTTACAGTATTTGTTTTTTCATAAATTTTTAAAAATTAAAGTCATTTGAATACATAGTAAATCAAATAGCATTGAAAGGTCCATCAAGAAGAATGGTACTGTCACCCCATCCCATTTCCTTATCCAGAAGCAACAGCTCAATAATTTTAGCTGTTCATTTGATAGTTACATCCATTTTACCTTATGATACACCATTATTTCTTAATGTATCATTTTAAATATTACGTGTTGACATCTTGTAACATGAGGACCCATCTTTATTATAAGCTTGTCTGCATTCTTTTCTCTATTCTTGCGATATAGTTATATGACTTTTTTTTAGTCGTTAAGTATATATTGTTAACTTTAAAGCCATAGATTGTACTCAAATTGTATTTATTCTTTCATTCAGCTCTTTGATATTTCTTCTTTTACTTGAGCATGTTCTTGAGTCTTAATTTACTTCCTCCAAGGGAAGTAAATTTCCTGAGTCCTTAAGTATCTAAAGCAAACTTTTTTTCTGCCCCCATATTTGTTTGATCTCTTGTATGGAATTCTCAGTTGAAAATCATTTGCTCTCAGAATTGTGAAGGCACTGCTCCATTGTCTTTTACTGTCTGCTACTGTTGCTGAAATGTCTAGTGCCGTTCTCATTCTTCCTTGGTTATATTCTGCTTAAACCCTACCACCTGGCACCCTACGGAAGCATTTAGGATGGCGACTTTGTTCCAAGAGTTGTGGCATTTCATGAGGATGTTGGGGGCGGCGGGGGCGGTGCTGTGTATGTACTTCATTCATTGTGCTGGGTACTCTGTGGGTCTTTTGAAGTTGGAAACTCACACCCTCTGTTATGGTAAATTTTCTTAGAGTATTTCTTTGGTAATTTTTTTTCCTTCTATTTTGCGGTTTTCTCTTTCTGGACCTCCTCCATTCATTGGGTATTGGACTCCCTTTGTTGATTCTCCAGTTTACAGTTTTCTTCTTTCACATTTTCTCCTTTTCAAGTTTTCATTCTGCATTCTCAGAGATGACTCATCTTTTGTTTCTAATTCTTTAACTGAATTTTCTTTTATTTTGACCCAATGTTTTTAATTTTCAAGAGCCCTTTCTTTTTTATAATTTATTTGTCATAACATGCTGGTTTTGTATTTGGATACAGTATCCTCTTTTAACTCTGAGAATGTTACAATTTCTGGTTGTTCAATTTAAGTTTATCTGTTCCCTGCATTATCGACTTATTTTGGTCTCATGCCAAGATTTTCGTTCCTCATATGTCAGATGATCCTTGGTTATTCATGTGTATTAAATTGTGAGATGCTAAAGGTTATTTTGTAGCTCTGTGTGCATGGGTCGGAGCTTTTAATTGGTGGGCTTCACTGCCTCACTGTTTTGTGATTGGATAAAATCAGCTTTTTTTTTTTTTTTTTACTTACCTGCCAATGTCTGTATGTGAATGTCTTTTATCTGAAACTGGTTTATTTCTTCTTAAAATAATCTTGGGCTCTCTTGTCCAAAGTTTAGACAGTCCATCTGCTAATGAGACTGAGAAAGGGAATTATTGGTTCAACTATTCCTTATTTCAAGCTACAGTTCATTTCACCTCTGCCTTCCATTAAGTCCCCAAATCTCCCTCATTCTTTTCCTCCAGCAAATATACCATTAGTTTCTTGCTTTGGGTGAGGACTGGGGAGAGTGTATACATGTGGCTGCTGGAATTCTTTATATTAGACGGGCATGGTTTTATATTTAGACTTTCAACCTGTCCCCTAATAGTCTGTCCCAGACTTTTCTTCTGCCATTTGTCCTACAGGGACGTTCAGTCTTTAGCGGCTCCACGGACTCAGTTTTCTTCTCATTGCTTCAGTGGATTCAGCTGGCAAACTCTGCCCCTCAGTTATTCCTCTCCAGTTTTGCTGGCCCCTTGCTTTTTTGTGTGTATAGGTTAGACATACTTCTGCCTCAGGGTCTTTAAATTCATGAAATGCACTTACTACATATAGACTCATTTTTCTGCCCCAAGGAACAATCCCCAGATCTGAAGAATTTGTATTACTTAAGGATTGCAGGTTGGCAATGGCATTCCTGGGGTCAGCAGGCTCAGGTCCACACATCTCATTTCAAGATCCAGGTGATTTTTCTGGATTAGGTAGTTTTCACGGTAGAGGGCAGAAACTCAAGGGAGGACAGAGCCAAATTTAGCCAATGCATTTAAAGTGTCTTTATACATATGACATACCCCGTGAGCCCATATTCCATAGGTCAAGACAAATTGCATGGGAAATATGATGAGGAAAGAAAAAATAATGAATAATTCAACCTACTACACCCCAGATATCCACAAGACTTACTCCTTACTTCCTTCAAGGCTTTGTTCTGATGTCACCATCTCCGTGACGCCCTCCCTAATTCCACCCTATTTAAAATTTTATTACTCTACTTCCTGTTTCCTTTCCCTGATTTATTTTTGTTCCTAATACTTCATACTATCTGACATATTATCTAATTTACATATTTTTTAATTAACTGTCTTTCACAACTAGAATATTTGTAAACACCACAAGCCCAGAAATGTTGGCTTCTGTTTATTACTGTATACTCAGTACCCAGAATAGTGCCTGACACCTGGAAACTGCTCAAAAATATCTAAATATCCCTTCCTTCCCGTGGAACTTTTTTTTCCTTAAATTTTAAAATCACTGATCCACTGATGAATCTGCATCCGTTTTCTTTGATTTTTGTGATTTATACCTTCACTATTATTAAAGGCTGTGTGGAGAGACAGACATAAATACTTTTTATCAAATTAGCCATTCTTCACTACAAATCTGACTTCTTAAATATTTATTAAATAAAGAAAGGCTCTTGATTTAATGTGCTGGCTTTCATACAAATTACCAAATGCAGATTTGATTGGGATTTTTTTTTTTTTTTTTTTTTTTTTTTTTTTTTTTTGAGACGGAGTCTCGCTCTGTCACCCAGGCTGGAGTGCAGTGGCCGGATCTCAGCTCACTGCAAGCTCCTCCTCTCGGGTTCACGCCATTCTCCTGCCTCAGCCTCCCAAGTAGCTGGGACTACAGGCACCCGCCACTTCGCCCGGCTAGTTTTTTGTATTTTTTAGTAGAGACGGGGTTTCACCGTATTAGCCAGGATGGTCTCGATCTCCTGACCTCATGATCCGCCCGTCTCGGCCTCCCAAAGTGCTGGGATTACAGGCTTGAGCCACTGCGCCCGGCCTGATTGGGATGTTTTTCCAGAGTTAAGTCCTCTGTAAATGTTGGAGTAAATGAATTGCTTAGCATAATAGCTATACAAGATATGTTTTGGTTGGTGATGCCACCTTCTGTGAATAGGTGATTTCTTGTTTGTCCTTCATTTGAAAAAAGTAACATAATAGTCAACCTACTTGAAAGCAAATTAGTTCTTATTCGCATGTGAATGAAGAGGCCTAGGTGGGATTAAAAGCATTTTCTGTACTGAATACATATGGCATTCGTAATTTGTATTCAAAGACCTGTTTGCTATTTTTGGCTTGACTTCTAACCTCATAAATGCAAAAAGCAGCTTCATTTCTTGTAGCAATATGCCAGCCTGGTCTGTCAACGACAATTATTTCCCGTCAGTTATTCATCATCTCAGACTTTGTTTCAGTAAATTGTTCTGCGTTGTTTTCTGCCCTCACTACATGTTATCTCCCCAGCCCAGGTCATAATACAGCAGATAGTTGGGTATCATGATGTTATATATTCTTTTCCAGCTCACCATGGTGATATTGGGAAGGTGATCTTATTCCTGTTTTTCATATGGGAGATTGATAAAGCTGGATTTTAGTTTTTCATTACGTCATAATACTTATTTGTGGACAAACTCATCAGAACTCTCAGGGAGCCATACATTTGTATCAATATAATCAATATTGATGGAAATGCTTTGAAACTCCTCCTGTAGAATTAGAGTCAACTTACAAGCCACATTGCAATGGTCTTATTATTATATACCAGACTCTTATTTCTGTGTTAATTTAGTATGAATGTCCACATACCCTAGCATTTTTTTTTACTCCAAATAATGTTTATTTCCCAAAATAAATTTCATTCTGCAAAGATGAAAATCTGTATCACACCTAAAATCATGTGATATAGATGTTAAAACTGCCAGATAGCATTCCAAAGTGCTTACTTTGAAAGGAAAATACTTAATTAAATGTCTAAATTATTATACATTTGTTTTTTTAAAGATTTCTTTATTGCTGTAATTCTTACTGCTTTCTCTGCTTTTCCTTTTATTTTATTTTACTTTACGATTATTTTTTTGAGACAGAGTTTCACCCTTGTTGCCTAGGCTGGAGTGCAAGTGGCACAACCTCAGCTCACTGCAACCTCCACCTCCCAGGTTCAAGCGATTCTCCTGCCGCAGCCTCCCGAGTAGTTGGGATTACAGGCACCCACTACCACGCCTGGCTTTTTTTTTTTTTTTTCTTTTTTTTTTTAGTAGAGACGGGTTTTCACCATGTTGGCCAGGCTGGTCTCAAACTCTTGGCCTCCCAAAGTGCTGGGATTGCAGGCGTGAACCACCACACCCGGCCTGCTTTTCCTTTCCAACCCCAAATCTTAGATTCCGTTTCCTCATGACATTGTCACCAGCTCGATATAAATCATTCCTTTGTTGACATTGTCATCATGTGCTTGCTGAAACATGCCCTACATAACAAGGTAGAAAGAGCCAGGCTTCAGGTTTCGTAAAGCAAAGCCTTAATTTTCTATAAGGAAAGGTAGATGTTGAATATGAAATAAACTTAAAAGAGGATGCCTCACATGTAAAATCCCAGAATGTTACAAATGGAGGGGACCCAAGATGGTTGCTAAGAAAGATCAATGCAACAGCTCTGGTCTAGAAAGAGGCACAAATTATTAAGACCTCAGCAAGACAGAGTCAAGGAAGAATTCTGACTGAGCATGAACAGGGAGTTGCTTACTGGTTACTTAGCATCGGCTTCACTTTAGCCCCGTGCATGTGACCCCGAAACCACGTTGATAATGTGTAAGGCCCTTTGGTTGTTTTTGTTTGTGTTCTGAAGAAGTTTGCTACTTTTGAAATGTTTCCATATTTAGAGGTAATACGGTATGGTTGAAAGAGTGCATGTTTTGGAGTCAGAAAACCTGAAGTTCAGTCATGTCATTACCTTAAGCTAAATTTCTCCCTCTGTAAAATGGGAGTAGTGACATTTAAATAACAGTTAAATAATAAGGAGAAGTAGCATATGAAAAGATTCAAGCACTGGCCTGGCACATGGTGCTTAAAAAGTGTCTTGCTCTTTCTCTCTCCCTTCTTTATTATTTAATAAAATTTGTCTTGTATGTGTATTATAATTTGTACATCTTGATCTTATATACTGTATTAAAATTTAAAAATAGTCAAAAGCTGAATGCCTGGTCTCAAATACTTTAAATTCTTGTTGGGACATAAGATAAGTACATGTACTCCAAATATATTTACAGAGTAGGTTTTATTAAATGAACCAATAGATATTGTACATAAAAGATTAAAGTGAAAGAATGATCAAGTTGTAAGGAGTACCGAGTAGGTGAGCTTGGGGCTGTATACGAAAATCTTTCACGGAAGAACTCAAAGACATCTTTTTGAACTTCCTTGACTCTGTTTGATAGTACTTAATCGGTCAGTTCAATGGTTCTTCATACCGTAAAGATCACTGGCCTTTATTATCCCGATAGTAGTGAATATAGCATGTTAAGGTTATCTTACCTGTGTTTAATCTTCTTAGGCACATACTATGGAACATCTTTATCTGTCATATTCATGATCCATGAAACCTCTTTTGAAGTCAGGTTGCATATTGCAAAAAAGTAGAGCTCTAAAGTAGGTCACAGTCCTAAGAGAGACACTGGAATCAACATCTGAAATTGAAAAGCTATTCTCCATTCGTATTAAGTTTTTAGGTTATCACTAAGAAAAAAAAAAGCACACTAAAATTAGATGAAATAAAAGAAGCCCGAGTTATTCAAAATGTAAAGACCATAGAATGAATGCTAACATTTTTCTTTTGCCCTTTTTCTTCCATCATTATGTCTAAAGATTGAAGTTAGTCTAAATAACTTTAGGTCTCATAATCTCTGAGAATTTAACAGCTTTACTGTTTTCTTTTTCTTTCTGGTCGAAGTACATCTGCCCTTATGCCATTACTCTTGTCAGAAACTCATTGCCAAGTGTCTTTAAAAATCAGTTACTGTGAACTTACATATTTCAAAACAGAACTAACCCTTCAGTTTGATTTTTCAGGAGTCATTCTTTCATAGACAATTCCGTCAGAATTTTTTAAAATATAAATCAGTGTGAAAGCATTGGATTTTCTTAATTTAGTCTTGTCCAGGAAGCTGTTAAAGCTTGTTCCACATTGAAGATAGAACACTAAATTGTCAGAATGTACTCATTCTATGGGAGAAGTTTTGAAAGTAGAGGTTTATACATTTTCAACTTAGAGCACGAGATTCTTTGCAAAAGATTTAGTCAGATATCTGGAAGTCTTCCACTTTTGAAATACAGGGCTTCCAAACACATTTCTTCAAATGCCTTCTATATAGTTACTGTCTTTTATTTTGGCAAGTTATGCCAAATAGATGAAATAGATCTTAGAGGCCTTAGAATATTAAGATCCTTAAGTTACATTCTTATATAGCATCCACTAATCATTTCATATACTTAAGTGATGAGTATATTAGTATCTTAAATTCTGGTTTGGTCATAGAGATTTGTGCTTTCATGGGTCCTGGAGCAGATGGTTTCTGTCCCGAGTGATTCATACTCAGGCTCTGGTATCAGGTTTCCAGGGATGGAATCCTAGCTCTGTCACTAACTAACTGGGTGGACTGAAACAGTTCATTTAACCCTGATAAGCCTCGGTTTTCTCTTTGTAAAACGCGGATAAATACTACCGATCTTGTTGAGCTGTTACAAGGATGAGACATATCACATGTCATATTGACAATGCCTGGCTCACAGTAAATGCTCCATACATGTTAGCCATCATTATTGTTGTTACTGATGATGGTTTTTGGAAGGCTCGCCTGAGTTTTCTCAGTTATTAATATTGTGTAGGATAGGGTCTGTGAACCTTGGTTTCATTCAAGTAACTGTTCCTGTAAGAGGATGCTCCGTTGTGATTATGGTTGTATAAATCTCATTTGGCAATTGAGTACCAATAATATGATAGTCATAGATTAGGTATAGCTATCTAAATTGACCTGCTGTCAACAACTCCTGAAAGAGCATTTTGCAATAATTACGACTGTCATCATTATTTCTGCTTCATGAAATCCATGAAATATTTATCTTTCCTTATATCTAATCAGAATGATATAATTTTAGATATCACATAGGTGAGTAATAAATGATATAATGGGGTCCCTTTCTTCTGATAGATGTATATTAGTATATTCTGATATAATGATATGCTGTGTACTGATCAGTGTACAATTAACTGTCAGATTTTGTGCAAATGATTAAAAGATTTTGTGCGGTTAAATAGATGATGAAATGGGTCCTTTCTTCTTTCCTTTGAATCACAGTGACAACCTAACTTAGACTTTCAATTAAGCTTTCCAGCTTCCTACCTGTGTTCTTGTATTGGTTTCTTAGGTAGGAACATTTTCTCTGCATGGACAGAAACAGTTGATAAACTCAACTCCAACAGAGAAATAAATTACATGCCAGCTATAATGAGACATGAACGTCCAGTAAATTTTCTTTTGCAGGTAGAAATGTGGCAGTATGAAGTAAGAGTCAATAATTATTTATTGTTAATTCCCTAATGTTTGCTTCTGATGCACATGTAAATTGTGATGTGACTAAATTGAATGGAATTATCCGTTATTTTTAACATCTTCACTCTAATGCACATGGATGAAAATGACTGTGATAATCTAGCAGGGATCCTTTGTGTTTTAGTGAGGCATGGAGGTCCGTATCCTGCAGTCTAATACAAATGGATCTCAAACCAAATTTAATGAAAATTACCTTTGCTGACAGCGAGCCTGAGACACAGATGGTCACTGTATCCTCAGATGTGTTTAACTCCATTTCAGTGGGGCCACCTTTGTTGTTTATAACTTCTAGGTATAGATTCTTGTGGGAGTTCTAAGATTTGTTTTAAGCTGTTTTTCCTTTCTTAACAAAAATAGTAAGCACTGTATAATGCTTGCTTCGTTTCAGTGATATTTTTTCATTCTTCGCTCTTTCTTGCACATTTATTTGATGCTCAAGTGATAATATACAAACCACTTAGAATATTATTTCCTATTTTTCTGGAATATTAGAAGGAAAATATTACGTAGAATTTTACATTCCCATATATAATTATTTCAATAATTTTGCCAGAAGAATTATCTCTTTTGAACAAATGCCGTGTCTGAGAACAAGAAGGATTGAATTAAATAAATGAGGGGATGGAAAATTAAAAATGGGCTGGACGTGATGGCCCACGTCTGTAATCCCAGCACTTTGGGAGGCTGAGACAGGTGGATCATATGAAGTTGGGAGTTCGAGATCAGCCTGACCAACATAGAGAAACCCCGTCTCTACTAAAAATACAAAATTAGCCGGGGGTGGTGGTGCATGCCTGTAATCCCAGCTACTCAGGAGGCCGAGGCAAAAGAATCACTTGAACCTGGGAGGCAGAGGTTGCGGTGAGCCGAGACTGCGCCATTGCACTCCAGCCTAGAGCACAAGAGTGAAACTCTGTCTCCAAAAAAAAAATAAATGGAGGGAGATACAGGTATATTGTTTGTAGTTCAGATCTAAGATTATTTCTGAACCTGAACCAGAAGATAGACATTTGAAACAGAAATTCAGTCAGTTAAGATCTTAGTTGTGTTTTTTGCCAAATACTGTAAGATTTTTTAAAAAAATTAGCCTACCAACTTTTAGTCTCCAGTTTATTGCTACCACCATAGTTCAGTCCCTTCAGTTGGATTATTTTTGTGTTTTTTTTCTAATAAAATAGCCAGATTAAGCTAGTTTACATTGCTTTATCAATCACTGTGTGTCTTAGAAAACTACAAAAGTATGCTCACTTCCTATCCATCAGTACTACATGTTTTCTTCTGTGCAGGCCTTTTTTGCTCTCGCTCGCCTCTTAGCTCTCTAGCCTTATTTTGTCTACTCTGAAGACAAACCCCTTGGCTTTGGTTAGCTCCTTCCGATATGATTATGTCATGTCCCACTTGCCTAAAAGACTTCTCACTATAATCCTCAGTTTTGAAATCCTCTTTATCCTTTAAGGATTAACCTCAAGGATTGATTAATTTTCTAGTTATTCCAGTTCTGATTGGTAATTCTATGCTGTTAAGTTCTCTTATACATACATGTAGCATTTAATTATATTATGGATAATATGAATCTTACAATCAATGACATTTCCCTATTTGTCGTTACCACTAGGAAGTGCAGGGCTGAATTATTGGCCAGTCTTTAGTAACTGTACAGAATCTTCATCATGTATTTCTGCCTAGGAACTTCCCCTATAGCATTGTCTTAACCATAAAGCTTCTCTTTTGCAACATTTTTTTCTAATGTTGTAATCTTATTATACATTCTTTCTTCTTGTAAGCCACATCAAATCCTTATTAGGAGAGGCAGTCTTCCATGGGCCCTGAGCGCATCCTGCACACCCTTGCTGGCCTTGCCAAAAATGTAAGTCCCTGACTGCTCTTTACCCAGGGGATTTCTCAGGATGGTTTGTAGCAAGAAAGCTTGACAGATGAGGCATTAGCCAAGAGCAGGCTTGTTACTAGTTACTGTCAAACAGTGGATTCCCCTAGCTCAGTGTTCCTCAGCTGTGACAAACCCATTGTGTGCACAGCATCCGTTTGGGCCCACCAGACTTGGGGGACAAAGGGACCAACGTACAATCCAATACTCCCATGCTGCTTGCTGTGCTATGCCATGAGTTTTTGCCCCTGACCCAGGAGTCTTATGTCAACATTTATGACAGCAGCAGGCTGTAGTAGGTTGTAATTAGGATAAAATCAAATACTATACCAGATAATCATTTATGGAAGATAGAAACTGTTCCATAAAGTAATACAAATAAACGTGTTTTGAGCCTTTCAAACCAACCCACTATGCATACCACTAACCTGAACATGCTGAACATGTAATTAGATGTTAGTCTATACTTATTATGCTTTGAAGAACTGAGCTTTTATGGAATTATGGCAGCTGTGACAATAATTAAATTGATAATTTCTTGGAATTATGTTGAGAAGACTTAAGATATTTAAACTGGTTGGATTTGTCTGCTTCAACTAAAAAGATGAATAGAGAGTATGTTTCACTTCACCTTGCCTCTTGAGAGGTTTCTGAAGAGAACTGCAGTGTAAAACGTAGTGTCTTATTTAGTTATCTACCTTAGTCTGTGTTCTCTCTCCTTTCATCGGTTATGTTGCTTTTTTCCATTTTTAAATTATGTTCTCACTGCAATTTTGAGAATGTAGCATTTGTAAATGTGTAGAAAAATCAGTAACAAAATTTTCCATTTGTTTAGTTTAGTTTTTTTTTTTTTAACTCTGGCCTTAAAAGACAAAACAAAATTAGGATCATATAAATAAAGGACATATGACCTCTGAAGGACTGGGTAGAAAAAAAATTAATATTTATTGATTAGCTAGCAAGTGGTAGATTCTTTTTGTTTTGTTTTGTTTTGCTTTGTTTTTGAGACGGAGTCTCGCTCTGTGGCCCAGGCTGGAGTGCAGTGGCCGGATCTCAGCTCACTGCAAGCTCCGCCTCCCGGGTTTACGCCATTCTCCTGCCTCAGCCTCCCGAGTAGCTGGGACTACAGGCGCCCGCCACCTCGCCCGGCTAGTTTTTTGTAGTTTTTAGTAAAGACGGGGTTTCACCGTGTTAGCCAGGATGGTCTCGATCTCCTGACCTCGTGATCCGCCCGTCTCGGCCTCCCAAAGTGCTGGGATTACAGGCTTGAGCCACCGTGCCCGGCCGGTAGATTCTTTTAAAGTGCTTTACATGTATTATATCATTAAATCTGCCAATGATCTAAGAGTTAAGTATTATTAAAAGAATAAACTAGACTATTAGAAAGTGACACTAATTAGATTTAGGTAACTAGCCCAAGTTCATATTGTAAGTAGCAGAAGCTCTACCCAGGTAGATCAGACATGATCATCAAAGGCATGGTTCTTAACCGGGAACTCTCATCTCCTGTGAGAGTGAAAGTAAAGGAGGATGTGGAAGAGACTGTTTCATATTACCAGAACCTATTTTTCTGTCTTCCTTGATAAGGCTACATTTCCCAGCCCTCCCCTCTACCTTGCGCATAGGTATGGACATGTGGCTAGTTCTCTACAGTGGAAAGTGAATGGAAGTGAGGTACCAGGCCAAAAATGTGCCTTCTCCATGGTCTGTTTTTACTTGCTGGAAGGTAAAAGCAAAGAACTTCAGGGACCATAGAAGATGGCAGAGTCACCAGATGGGAGGAGCCCAGGTCTGAGTTATCACATGGAAAGTTGTCCCATTGAACGCCAGCATCAGACTAAGGTTAGAATGAGAAAGAAAAGCTTTTGTTGTGTTACATCACTCATATTTCAGGGTTTATTTATTACAACAGCTCACATTACCTTACCAAAATAGATGGGTATGATCAAATGTCACTACTAGGAGCATTAGAGGATTTTAAATATTTGGTGAAATCATTATGGCATTAGTTACTTTTCAGACTTCTAAAACATTTGATTATTACCTTGAATATATGAACAAAAAGTATTATGATTGCTTTATAAGAAGGATAAACACTCTGAAAATACGAGCATATTGGGGGTGATGTCCAGATAGTCGGAACCTGGTCCTTGAACTGCCTCTGTTTAATCTGGGGCAAGTGATTTAATCCCTGTGAGTCTCCCTTTCCTAATGTGTAACATGAAACAATCTAACCTCTTTGGGGCGGCAGTAAAATTGCTATAGGCTAACAGTGTACAGAAACACAGTGGTTTGTATACTCCTTGAAGATGGAAATAGTGTCCAGTTTGTAAGTCTGCACTGGTACTGTTTTAGCACATAAGAAGTGTCAGTAAATATTGAATGCGTTTTTGGTGGAATAGGACATGATATCCTTTTAGAAAACGTTTTGGCATTTTGAGTCAAAGCCATAAATATATATATTCTTGTTGTCCCAGTATTAACGTTTAGGATATTTATGAATACTCCACAGGAAGGAAGAAGTGAGGATAGGATAGGGTCGCAGAAGTCTCATCTCAGCCTTTGGAAATAGTCTCAGTGTTTAACTACAGTGGAGTAATTTGGTAGATTTTGGTTAACTTCATTCACTGCAAAGTTTTCCTGCTATTAAGAGGCAAGTAAGAAAAACCATATTCGTACCGTGAAAGTTTATACTAGAAAAGTATCGAAGCATAAAATACAGAACATAGCTACATCGTTACTAACAGCCTGGAAAAATTAAATGTATACTCAGTAAAGAATTAGAAGGAGTCATACATAGAAAATGGAAAACAGTTTGATATATTAGTGATATGATTATGGAATTATGTTTTTCTTTCAGTTGCATTTGCAAACAAGATGGAAGAAGAGGCTGGAAAAGAACATAGGCTAGCTATTTAAAGATCCTGAATGAAAAAAAAAAAAAAAACCCTTTGGGTTTCATTTTGTAAAGTTTTTAAAAAAATAGATCTGGGATTAAATCTGGCTTTCAGAAAGATAATTTGTAGTAAGAGAGTTAGTAATAGGGAGATGGATTAGAATATTACTGCAATAATTCAGGTGACAGATGTGGAGGACCTGCGTTTCTTATTTCCTGTGTTTTGTTGCTGTGACATCTGGGGCCTTGCTGACTCTGGAGGGACTGCCCCTCCTAGTGTTTGCCAGTTCTAGAGATAATAAATAACTCACCCACGAGTGCACTTTTCCACCTCAGCCATCTCCTTTAGTGGGCTTTCACACTCTGGTCCATTATCCACCTGCCCTGATCACCCCAGGGCCAGGTACAGAGAGCCCTTGTGCCTCAGAGCCAATTGAAAATATTTAAACTACCAATTCTAATGGTTTTTAGTCTGTTTTGCCCATTTCTTCCCAAGGAAACCACAATAAAGGCTTGTTTAGGGTTTCGCCTCTCTCCCTCTGCCTCCTAATGAACCCCGATGCTTCTTTTTGTGACACTGTTGGGGCGGCATGCCCCTTCCTCTTGGGAAGCTGTGAGTAACAAGCTGTATTTTCAGTGGCAGTCATCTTCTGCTCTGTTGGCCTTACTACACCTCAAAGCTTCCACTGGTACACGATATTTTTAAACTAAATATTGTGGGCCTAAATGAAAGCAGTGAAAATGGGGATGAGGAGGAACATTGAGAGATGTGTAGGAGTGAGAATTACAGGTTTTTGATGGTGTTAGGATATGAAGAGTAGGGAAATGGAAGGAGCAGATGACTACTGACAGATTTCTAGCTTGACAGTATTAACTGTGGGGAAACAGACTAGGAAAAATAAGTTTCAAAGGGGAAAGATAATAAATTCGATTTTGGAACCTGAAAGACATCCATGTAGAAATATCTAGTGAGCAGTTGTGAATATGTGTCCTGAACAGTGGTTTTCAAACTATGAAACACAGTAACAAGTCCATTTTACACCCGGCCCTATATGAAGATACGATTTCATATTTCACAGAACAATACCCCTTTCTTTGTGTGATGTATTCTGACAGCTTCTGTCTGTGCCATTCATTTTGTTTCGTTTTTTATGTGTGCTGTAAGCCACTAAATTGAGTTCATGAACTACTAAAAGGTCACAATTCACTCTTTGGAAAACGCTGATCTGGAGCATTAAAAAAAACTCAGACTCGAAGAGATTTAGAAGTCATAAATATACAGATGTGAGTTTAAGCTATGGGACATTTTCTAGGGGCTGAGATAAAGATCAAGAACATTGCCCAGATTATTGCTGCATAGAATACCAAACATTTAAAATTTTTAAAGCTTACAGAGAGAGAGGAAGCAGCAAGAGAAAGTGAGAAAGAATAGTACATCCTAATAGACTCAGTCAATTAATGTTGAGAAACCAAGAAAGGAGAACATTTCGAAGAGGGAATAATCAGTGTCAAATCCCAATAATGCGCAATCATTTTTTACCCAGACTAGCAAGACTGGATTTATCATTTAAGCTGTCACTCACGGTAAGTGAAAAAGCAGTTTTGGTAGTGTTCTGGGGGGGAATAGGTTGCAGTGGGTGGGAAAAATGAATTGGAAGTGAAGAAATTGAGGCAAAGAAGTTAGACTCCTTGTTTAGAGAGTTTGATCTTAAAGGGAAAATATATTGATGTGGGTGACGGTCACTAAGTGAGGCACAGAAAAAATCCAAGTGAAAACTTTGAAACAGGATGGTTTGTCAAGGATGCATGTTAAAGACAGAATGATTGTTTGCGGAATTTTTTTTGAAAAAGGAATTTAGAGAATTTGAAAGGAAGTAAATGAGAGTGACAAACAGGTGGAAAAACAATAGGAACAATTAAAATAAGATTACAGCCATTTCAGTTATTTAGCTTAGAAATGGACAGCCTAAAAACTGATAGCAAGAATCATCTAATAACTATGGCCCTAGATTAGAAAGATAAAAAAGTAGTCTGGTGTGTGTGTGTGTGTGTATATATATGAATATATATATATGAATACATATATGTATGTACATATGTATACAATATTTTATTCATTACTGTATATAATATTTCTTAGGTGTAAATTAGTTTGGAGAGACTTAATGAATAAACCTCATTAAGCAGAGGGATGAGGTTTAATGTAAGGAGACTTCTGAAATACATATTTTAACACATATTTTTGATGATTTAGAATCAGTCACCTGGGAGAAACGGAATAAATTACTACCGTAAGTTATTTAAAATTCTGTGAGTTTGTGATATCTTATCTGTGAAACAGTAAAAGTCTAATACCCATTTAAAAGGTTTAAATAGAACCTGCTACATAAACTTTTCACATTTTACATTAGAAAACTTTGTGATTCCACACACAGCTCTAAGCAGCAGCTCTATAATGACCACATTTTCACCCTACATTAATCTGCAATTTCAAGTCATAGTGTGGTTATGCTAGAGCAAAAAGTTTATTGTTGATTCCAGGAGAAGAGCATGTCAATGCAAAAGTCTTAACATGATGCTATTTTACCACAAATTTAAACATATCATTGGTCAGCTGTGACCCTAGGCAGAGAGTTGACTGAAAATCGCCACATAATTTGTTGTGGGAGAATGCAGCAGTGAATTAATGTGAATGAGTAGAAATAGCACTGGACTGTGAGTTAGGAACTATTCATTCTGCAAAACATCAAACAAGTCAATCTTATCTTTAAATTGAATGGAAAATACCTCTACTTCCTATCTCACAGGCTTGTGATTATTATTCAATGTGGTAATGAGTGTCTAAATCCTTTAAAAAGTCAACAAATGTATAAACATAAGTTGGTAGTATTGGATCATCATGGTTACATCTATTGAAAGTACTACTCTCAGATTTGCTTAAAACAGAAAGTTCCAGGGTGCTTTGGCTAAATCCCAATGGTACTTTTATAGTTCCCTACCTCACAGCCGAACACTTTTTATTAGGGTTCTTTTTCAAAGTTATGAATTTTTTTTAGAGTTGGCTGTACTTTCCCATTATTTCATAGAGTCTGTAACGTGTAAGCAGATGAAAAATGTTCTGTAAGGCCCGGCATAATGGCTCATGCCTGTAATCCCAGCACTTTGGGAGGCCGAGGTAAGTGGGTCACTTGAGGTCAGGAGTTCTAGACCAGTCTGTCCAACATGATGAAACCCCATCTCCACTAAAATTACAAAATTTAGCTGGGCGTGATGGCACACACCAGTAGTCCCAACTACATGGGAGGCTGAGACATAATAGCTTGAACCCAGGAGGCAGAGGTTGCCGTGAGCCGAGATCATGCCACTGCACTCCAGCCTGGGCAACAGAGCAAAACTCAGTCTCACAAAAAAAAAAAAGTAGGATTAATGTATATCACATAAAAAAAACAGAGAGTTGTTCATGATTTCTCTGGGGTACATTCTCTTTGGAGTAGGAAGAATGAGTGCATTTTATATAAGAAAACAAAAAAGGAATTTCAAGGCAGGTAATTCCTATTGGATTATAAAATATGAGGCCTGTGACTAATTCTTAGATTTTTAACAGAAAAAAAAGATAAAGGAATAGAAACTCTGCATTTTAAAAGAACTTCTTTCCTCACTTTTACCATGGAGCCAGAAGCAAAGATACATCCAAACCCCGCCAAGAAGAATATAAAAAACATAAGTTGGACATGCTTATGGAAATGGCCAGAACCATAATTTAAAAGTAGGGAAAAGGTTTCTGAAGTGTCATGATTGTTGTCTCAGAGGTTCACAGTAGCATTGGAATTCAACAGGCTCTTTGGCCTCTTTTCTGTAGTCTGTTATTTGGTTTAAAAAAACAAAGTTCAATATAACATAATAGATAATAGTCAACATTGTATGGTTCTAGGAGAAGTGATTGAAGTTTAGCCAGTTTTTATACCTTATTTGCATACCTATACTTAACATTCATCTTCAATTATTTCAAAATAATGTGTTGCAAATATTCATAGCACACTGAAAAGCTATAATTCTACTAACGCATATAAAACAAATTTAGAAGTGTAGAACCATGAGAGAAACCACACGTTAATCTACCTGGAAATAAATACAAGTAGTCCCCTACATGTCCAAGCAGTGCTGTCTCTGCTTGCTTCACCAACACCACTACTTGATGAAGACGCCCTAGATCCTCTTTTTCTTGATCTTTTTCGTTCTCTTTTCTTTTTCTTGTTCTTTTTGTTTCTGAAGCCTTGGAAGCCTTCAGTTCATATTCGTAGGAGTCTACTGTGTTCATGGTGCCTGGGGCCTCATAGTAATAAAAGTCTTTGGGAATCTTACTGGAATCAGGTACACCCTGGAAACACTCAAATCATCAGGAAACACCAGGCAGTATAATAGACGGTGAGTGTGTTAGGCAGAATTCCAAGATGGCCCCCATTCTGTATGAATCTGTGACTGTGAGTGGGATCTGTGAATATGATGGAATATCACTCTGGTGAGTGTCTTATGTTATATGGGAAAGGGGTTTGTAAGCATATTTAAGATCCCTAATCAGTTGACTCTGTGTTCATCTAGTGGGAGATCATCTTGGGTGGGCCAGACCTAATTGAAAGAGCCCTTAAAAAAGATAAGAAGCAGCAGCAGATGCTCTCCAATTAGCCTAAAAAAAAAAAAAAAAAAAAAAAGGAAACTGCTGTGTTATGAAGCTGCTGTTGGAGAGAGAAGGCGTCTAGGGCCTGAGGGCCTCAGTCCCATAGCTGTAAGGAACTGAGTTCTACCAATGACCTGGATGAATTAGAAGAAAACCCCCAAGCTCTAGAAGAGAACTGCAGCTCGGCTGACACCTTGATTTCAACCTGGTAAGATCCTGAATGGAGGACCAGTAACTCAGACCTGGACCATCCTGACCCTGGAAACTGTAAGATAATAAATTTGTTGTTCTAACTGGCCAAGATTAAATGGTAATTTGTTACTTAGCAATAGAAAACTAATATAGCTACACAGCGAATAAAATCAAAGAGTACATGAGAATCCCAAACCTATTAAGGAAAACAACTAATAATAACTTACTTATTTAGTACCAGCTATGTACGGGGCATTATACTGGAAGTTGTTTCTAATTCTCACTGCAGGTTTTATGACCAAAACTAAGACTCAGAAAAATGTTGAAACTTACCCAAGTTTCTTCCCAGTCCACCCATTACACTGTCCAGTGTGGTAACCAGTAGCCAATGCAGCAATCAAGCACTTGCATAGTGGCCAAGCTGAATGGAGATGAACTGCAAGTGTGAAATAAATGCATTTTGAAGCTTTAGTGCCCCCTCAAAATGTAAAATATGTCAATTATTGTTATGTATTGATTCCATGCTGAAATTATTATTTTTGATCTATTATATTAAATAAACTGCATTATTCAAATCAATTTCACCTGCTTTTAAAAACTTTTAAATGTGGGTATTAAACAGTTATGATTATGTTATGTGGTTCGTATATATTTCTGTTGGAAAGAGAAGAATTTGAAAAACAAGAAAGAAAACAAAACTCACATCCCACTACTCAGAAATAACCATTGTTAATATTTTCATATACTTCTGTTCTGTTATTTTTAAGGTAGAAATTTTTCTTTCCCTCTCCACAGTTTATTTCAGTATGTCAAGAAACATTTGTAGGGGCAAGAGAAAGAAACCCCAGGAAAGCTTAAAATGTTTGCCTGAGATGTTACATTTGTTAAGTGAAGGAGCTGAAATCCAGTCCCATGTCTTTCTGAGAATTCCACTTCTATTTGTTTCCAAGACCTGTGCTGTCTCTGCTGTAGCACACTACGTCTCTTCAAAAATCTTTGCAAGAAAAATTAAAAGATGACTTACAGTATTACATAATAGAAAGTATTGAACAGAAAAGAAAACTCAACAGGGCCTGAAATTTTACATTTTTATGGACAGTTTTATTTGGGAAAAAAAGATTTCTGTATTTCATAATTTCTAACTGAATTTCTAAACATTGGTGACTACTTATGTTTATACCATTGTTGTATTTGGGAAAAAACCTCTGTATTTCAAAACTTCTAAGTGAATGTCTAAACATTGGTGACTACCAATGTTTATAGGATCGTTTGTAATTTTTTTTCTAAAATGTATTGAAGAGGCATAGGTGGGCAGGGGATGCTAGATACAGTTAATGTTGGCTGTTAATGCTAGCAATTATTAATAGGTATGTATAGAATTAAGCAAATAATTGCTTTAGAGAGAATTTTTTAAATGAAATTTGAAGGAAAAGAAAGATACAGATAGGAAGAACTAAAATTGTCTTCGTTTGCAGACTACATGATCTTGTCTTAGAAAATCCTAAGGAATCTTTTTAAAAAATTTCTGGTTGAGCAAGGTCATAAGGTACAAGACCAGTATAAAAAAATCAATTGTGTTTCTACATTGTAGCAACAAGCAATCTGAAAGCAAAATTAAGAAAGTAGTCAATCAATAGTAAATCTAGTCTCTGGATTAGCAGGTTCATTTCCACCACAGGCAAATACAATCCTTGACGTCAGACAAGCCCATAGATGTGTATGCATTTAGGGTGTTTGATCTCAACTTAAAAGATTTCATATTGCTTTGGTTTCAGAATATATATTAGTAAGTTTTGAGCATTCGTTACTGAATTGCATTGAAAGTATCTCGTTTCACATATTAGCGTTTTCAAAAGCAGATACAAAAGAGTTGTGCATTAAATTATTCCTGCTAAGTGTATGAGCCGGCGTGACAGTTTGGCTGCTGCTTTTATGGTACAACAGATGTTGGCATTTCAAAATAAACATAAACTTTTTTCCCTAGAAGTAAATTTCCTTCTTTATAAATTAGTTCTGGACAAGTTAGTATAGGCTTGTATCTTCTAGAGAGTTTGTGATTTATTATTTTTATGACAAAATGGCTTAAAAGAAAAATAATTATAGTACCATATGAAATTCATACATCAGCTCTTTCCTTCTCTCATGGGCCATACTTCTAATTATTTTTTCTAATGGTAATTGATAACCAGGTGAATTCCCTTGCCGTTGCAGCTTTATAGAATTTTTTTGCTCTTAGCTTTCTTGGGAATAATAGAAAATCTCCAAGTTCAAATATATGTCAGACTGATGTGCTCCTTCTGTACATAAATAATAACTTTATTCAGAGGCCTGTTAAAGGTAGCTTTCATTTTTTATTTCAGATTTGCATCAGAAGGGTAGTGACAGTTCATTAGCTCTTGAAGTATCTAAAACTTAGAAAATATATTTCACAATTCAAGGTTAAATGGGTCATGATCAGTTATGAAAGGAAGTGTCATGCACTCTGTAGAATGTTTCACATATTTCAAAGTGTTATCTTTACAGGGAAACACGTCACCATTCTTCTTCAGAGAAGCGACCTGATGATAGGAAGATCTATCCCATCTTATCCTTTCATATATTTATCAAGATTTGGCTATGTAGACTTTTCCTGAGGGAAGTTTCACACTGACTTTAGTAGTTGTGTTTGGTACTAAAACATTAGATGAGAAGGATTGTACAGTTATAAATTATCATGCTTTGTATGTGCTTTTGGAACAATGCTTTTTCATACCACTATATTTGCATGTAGAGTTTTAATTAAGAGATAACTGTCTCCACAGGTTGGCTGCAGAAGGCTGCAGTCTCCAGCAGGGAGATAAATGCCAGTGCCAAGTCATACAGGTTGGGTAGCAAATGGGGGGTCGCTAAGATAAAATGGGCTTGAAATTAAAAGCATGAGAGTCACTTCTTTGTAATTTAATGAAAAGTATAAAGTATTTTTAATGCATTCACTTATTTTTAAATAATTCCCTATTTTTAATGCACTTTAAGAGTATCCTGAATGTTGCTGCCTCAGTAGGATATTTTTTTTTTTAATTCAGCATATGGTTTATTTTTCTAAGCAATTATTATTTAACTCTTAACCAGGAATGTTATAGTCCATGACAATTTAATTTTTTCCTTGTTTTTCCCTGATTCGTTAGAGTCAGGATTCTCTTCCCATGTTCACAAATGAATTTTTCTTACAAGTGACCTAGATCAAAGAGAAAATAGTTAATTGACTCTCTAGAAAAACCATTCAGAAAAGAGACTCATATGAAGTTCTAACTCAGATTGGCTATTAAGAACTAGTGGCTAAGAATGTTTTATACAGAAAGAGAAAAAAAATTTGAATATTTTTTATTGATAGAGTTGTACATATTTTTAAGTACATGTGATATTTTGATGCATGTGTACAACGTGTAAATGATCTAATCAGGGTAGTTGGGATATCCGGCACCTTATACATTAATTTTTTTCTTTGTGTTGGGAACATTATAATTCTTCTCATCTAGCTATTTTGGAATATACAGTAAATTATTATTAACTATTATTTCCCCATTGTACTATCAAATATAGAACTTAATCCTCCTATCTAACTGTATTTTCATATCCATCAACCAAATTATCTTGATCTTTTCCTCCTGCTTTCCCTTTGCAGCCACTGGAAACGGCCATTCTCCCCTCTACCTCCATGAGATCCACTTTTTTCACTCCCACGTGTGAATGAGAATATGAACTATGTGTCTTCCTGTGCATGGCTTATTTC
The DNA here is from genome assembly GCF_037993035.2 of Macaca fascicularis. Classification (NCBI taxonomy): domain Eukaryota; kingdom Metazoa; phylum Chordata; class Mammalia; order Primates; family Cercopithecidae; genus Macaca; species Macaca fascicularis. Next base: position 187,304,778 of record NC_088379.1, read on the forward strand.
ATTTCACACAATGACCTCCATCTCCATCCACGTTGTTGGAAATAACAGGATTTCATTCTTATGGCTGAGTTATATTCCACTGTGTATATATACCACGTTTCTTTCTTTTTTAAAAATGTATTTGTTTTAAATTTTACTTTAAGTTCTGGGATACACGTGTAGAACATGCAGTTTTGTTACATAGGTTTACATGTGCCCTGGTGTAGACCATATTTTCTTTATCCATTTCTCTGTTGATGGACAATTAGGTTGATTCCAAATCTTGGCTCTCGTGAATAATTCTGCAGTGAACGTGGGAGTACAGATATCTCTGACATACTGACTCCTTTTGGATATCCAGCAGAGGGATTTCTGGATCATATGGTAGTTCTATTTTTAGGTTTCTGAGGAACCTTCCTACTGTTTTCCATAACGGCTGTACTACTTTACATTCCACCAACAGTGTGCGAGCATTTCCCTGTCTTCGCATCCTTGCCAGGATTTGTTGTTTTTTGTCTTTTTGGTAACAGCCATTCTCATGGGTGAGATGATCTCCTCGGGGTTTTCATTTGTATTTTCATTTTTTTATATACATGTTGGCCATCTGTCTCTCTTGAGAAATGTTTGTTCAGGCCGTTTGATCATTTTTAAACTGGATAATTTGGCGGGTTTCGTTTTTTTGTTTTTTTGTGGTTTTTGTTTTGTTTTTTGTTTTTTGTTTTTTTGCTGTTGAGTAGGCGGATGTTAAGTAATGCTTAATTGAGACCTCCACTTCCAGGCCAGACGCAGTTCATAGACCAGAGGGAGAATGTTGTCGCCACCAAGCCTGTACTTCTGATCATGACTCACTGTTTGTCCTTTCTGCTTTTACTTTTAACCAAGTAATTATTTCTGCTTTGTCCACAGTTATATTAGTCAATTATAACCTTTCTTGGAACATTTAAGGTTCTTTTGTGCATAATGTGATGGAGAGGGGAAACCTTCCATTCCCTCTTCTCATAGTAAATTAGTGGCTACTGAGACAAGAATTGCTGTATTGTAATATGACATAGCATAATATAACATGACATGTCATAACATGATGGAATAATCTACCTTCTCCATTAAGTATTAAAAATTAGAGCAAATATTATTCCCCAAGAAGAAGCTCTGGGCAATTTGAAGCTGTTTGTGTAAGTAAGAGTATAGATTCTGATGTCTTTTATTACTGTTTGTTTCTTGGTTGAAGATTTTCTATATATATCACTTACAGCATACCTGGTTTGGAAGGGGTAAGAGTTGAGTCAACTCTCCTTATTTTCTTATTTAAAAACAATTATTATAATGAGAGATAAATTGAATAATTGAAGAGAATAGAAACAATACATTTTACTTTATTACTTTTATAATATCATATAAATATTCTGTAAGATATTTACTTTCCTTATATGTATCATGACATACTACAAAGGAATATAACCAGTTTAGAGGGAAGAATTTTCCGTAGGAAAAAAAAGAGCTAGAAATCTGACAGTTCATGCAGTCTCTTTCATATCGCTTCTTGCCATTATCTCTGTTTTTCATCACTTTCCTGTAACTTGGACGCAGTCATCCTCTTTTTACGTTTAAAGTCCAGTCTGTTAAGAGACAATCGTTACTTAAGTTTATTTGGAAAACAGGATGAAGAACATGCTCACACCAGGAAAGCAAAAGTCAGATTGTACAATTAATTATTTTGCCAAATACTTGAATGGGTTATCATTTCAAATTGGTGACATGTCAAAAATCTTGCACTGAGAACCAGTATACCATCTTTTAATTCATTCAGAATGATGGGATAATATACCTCCACACTGATGAACTTTTTTTTCTTTTTTGAATCAGAGTCTGTCTCTGTCACTCAGGCCAGAGTGCAGTGGCATGACCACGGCTCATCGTATCCACCACCTCCCAGGCTCAAGCAATCCTTCCACCTCAGCCTCTCAAGCAGCTGTGGCTACAGTTGTGCACCGCCATGCCTGACTCATATTTTTTTTTATTTTTTGTAGAGGCAGAGTTTTGCTATGTTGCCAGAGTTGGTCTCAAACTCCTGGGTTCAAGTGATCCTCCTGTCTCGGTCTCTCAAAGTACTGGGATTACAGACTTGAGACGTCACACCCGGCCTGACTAACCTCTTTTAAAATCAAACAAATATTTGTAAATCCAAACTCAGAGTCATTGTTTTTTAAGACCAGAGGGGGCCAGGCACAGCGGCTCATACCTGTAATCCTAGCACTTTGGGAGGCCAAGGTGGATGGATCCCTTACCCCCTGGAGTTTGAGACATAGTAAAACCCTGTCCCTACAAAAAGAAAGAAAGAAAAACAAAAAAGAAAAGAAAACTAGCTAGGCCTGGTGGCACGCACCTGTGGTATGGTCCCAGCTATACAGGAAGCTGAGGTGGAAGGATCGCTTGAACCCAAGAAGTGAAAGTTGCGGGGAGCCAAGATCACACCACTGCACTCCAGTCTTGGTGACACAGTGAGACCTCAAAAAAAAAAAAAAAAACCAGAGGGAATAAAATTTCATGTGAGGAAACAAAGACCCAGGAAGTGCACAGTAATTTTCATAGTCACACAGGTAGGCCCTGGTGTCCATGAGTTTAGCCTCTATACCTGCCAAATCCTCACTCCAGGGTGCAGTACTCCACCCTGCCTCTGCCTTGGGTAAGGAACAAATTTAGTAGTCAGGAAATTTATGAAAAAATTGCCCATAGGGCTATTCCACAAAGTGGACTCCATAGTCTGTTAAAACTGTGATCTTAAAAATTAAAAAAAAAAAAAAACAGAAGCTATAGCAGCTGATGGCTCCAGACATAAATTTAATCCTCACAGCCATGCTGTTGGATGCACATTATTTCCAATTTTACAGATTAGGATCCAGAGACTTGGACAGGTTAGTTAGGTGATTAACCCAAAGTCATACCATAATAGTTGCCAAAACATAAAATTCAGCCTGACTTCAAAGACCAAACACTTTCCATCACGCTATGCTTTCTCTCCTTTATACTTTTCAAAAAATCCATTTCTGATGAAGCAAAGCACATATATGTGACTTACGAATGTAATGCTTCTATAGAGAAGTCCAGAACTGTGTTTATGTCCACCCACCCCTCTGACACCTGCCGCGTATGCCTCGTATGGGAGTTGTAGTAAGAAATTTCTGTTGCCCTTCGAGTTCTATTGTCCTCATGCGTATTGATTGCCTGCAGAAGTTTAGTTGTCAGATTACTTGCCTCTTTATCAGTTAACAGCATTGTTTGCTTGAGTGGAGTACCCCACTCAAAATGAAGCCAGCAAGATTTCCAAATAAATGAAAGACATTCCGATAAGAAGTATGGACATAGTCGGCCGGGCGCGGTGGCTCAAGCCTGTAATCCCAGCACTTTGGGAGGCCAAGACGGGCGGATCACGAGGTCAGGAGATCGAGACCATCCTGGCTAACACGGTGAAACCCCGTCTCTACTAAAAAATACAAAAAACTAGCCGGGCGAGGTGGCGGCGCCTGTAGTCCCAGCTACTCGGGAGGCTGAGGCAGGAGAATGGCGGGAACCCGGGGGGCGGAGCTTGCAGGGAGCCAAGATGGCGCCGCTCACTCCAGCCTGGGCCACAGAGCCAGACTCCGTCTAAGAAAAAAAAAAAAAAAAAGGAAATATGGACATAGTCAAGCCTCATGAGAGGACGTAATCAGGAAAACACTGAACAACTCATTACTGATTTAGATTATTTTCTACAGTTTCCAATGCCTGACACAAATTTTCCTTATGCATTTGCCGCTTGCTTTCTTTTCCTTTTTTTTTTTTTTTTTTTTTTTCCTGAGACGGAGTCTCGCTCTGCTGCTCAGGCTGGAGTGCAGTGGTGCCATCTCGGCTCACTGCAAGCTCCGCCTCCCGGGTTCCCGCCATTCACTTGCCTCAGCCTACCGAGTAGCTGGGACAACAGGCGCCGCCACCACGCCCGGCTGATTTTTTGTATTTTTAGTAGAGACGGGGTTTCACCGTGTTAGCCAGGATGGTCTCGATCTCCTGACGTGATCCGCCCGCCTCGGCCTCCCAAAGTGCTGGGATTACAGGCGTGCGCCTCCGCACCCGGCTGCATTTGCCGCTTTCTTTTTTTTTTTTTTTTTTTTTTTTGAGACGGAGTCTCGCTCTGTCTCCCAGGCTGGAGTGCAGTGGCGCGATCTCGGCTCACTGCAAGCTCCGCCTCCCGGGTTCACGCCATTCTCCTGCCTCAGCCTCCCGAGTAGCTGGGACTACAGGCGCCCACAACCGCGCCGGCTAATTTTTTTTTTTGTATTTTTAGTAGAGACGGGGTTTCACCGTGGTCTCGATCTCCTGACCTTGTGATCCGCCCGCCTCGGCCTCCCAAAGTGCTGGGATTACAGGCGTGAGCCTCCGCACCCGGCTGCATTTGCCGCTTTCTTGTGTATCTCATAGAGGCAGCCCCTAACCATCCCATTTCAAGTGCTCCGCCCCTCTCACTGTCCTCTTGGGATTGGTAGTACCCTCAGTAGCGCTGCACGTTTAGTCTAACCGTATGACATTCCCCTTCTTGTTTCACTTTCCTTTTGCCAAATCAAACACGTGACCTAGTGGGACTCTATACGTGACATCGTTGTCAGGTATAAACATGCACTCAAAGGAAATGAAATAGAAAAAGAAAATAGTAGGAAGGAAGAATATTACTTTGTTTAGTGTCTGCAACCCTCACTAGAATGTAAACTGCATGAAGGTCGAGCTGTAATTGTGTTTTGTTCACCTCTCAAACAGAGAACACATTTGCTAAATGACCGACTGAATGAATGAATTGCACTAATTTACTACGAAGCCTCAATAGCTGCTCATTTCTCTGAACTATTTTACTTCCTAACGGATTTAGCATGGTAGCACGTCTTTTATTCCTTAACATAGACAGGTAGCTACCGTTCTTGTGCTGGCTTGTTGAACTGTGTGATGATAATCCTGAATCTGTGTGATGATAGTCTTGAGGCTGTATTCACTACTGTATATAATATTATTGGTTACTTGTCTCTCTTTTACCTTCTTGAAACTAGTTAGCCCTTTCCCTCCTTTCTGAGTTCTTTAATTTTTTTTTTCTGAGCTCCTAATATGGAAATCTGCTGGTATGTATAATGCATCTGACAAACGAAATGTGGGTAATTATATTGTTTTTCTTTAGAGATATAATGAGTTGTCTAAAGTATTAGACTTGAAAGCAAATACTTCAATTAAAGAAGTCAAAAGTAGTTAACAATCAAAGGAGGTAATACAGTCAAATAAAAAGTTAGGCAACAGGTTCTTAACATACATTTGCTATTTGTTGCCTACCTTACTTCCTCCAATTTTGAAACACACTTTTGTTTTTTAACTTTCTGAAATTGGGATGTATTTCCAAAAAGAAACTTGCTTGCTGCCAGGTAAGAGGAATAAATTATGACATGGTTGTCACCATGGTGCTATACCTAATTACAGATGATCAGGTCATTCAGAAGAATCGTTAAACTTTAAATGAAGGAAAGGCTTGTGATTGTGTTACAAAAACAAACCAAAAACAGGATATTTAATTATGTAGGTTAAGGGGAAGTATTACCTGTTGGTTTAAAAAAAAACAAAACACACCCCAGTGTACATGTATATATACACTAACATGGCATTTTACCCTGTGTAAGATGTAATTAAATGGATGACTGATGATGTTACAATTCATGATCTCACAGATAGAAGGAATACAGCGATTGTGTGCATTTGGATAGGTCACTTAACCTCTCTAAACATTCATTTTCTCACCTGTGTATATAAGGAGTTAGGCCAAAGAAATTTTTTTTTTTTTTTTTTTTTTTTTTTTTTTTGAGATGGAGTCTCGCTCTGTCGCCAGGCTGGAGTGCAGTGGCACGATCTCAGCGCACTACAACCTCTGCCTCCCAGGTTCAAGCAAGTCTCCTGCCTCAGCCTCCTGAGTAACTGGGACTACAGGTGCATGCCGCCACGCCTGGCTAATTTTTGTATTTTTAGTAGAGACGGGGTTTCACCATGTTGTCCAGGATGGTCTCGATCTCTTGACCTCATGATCCGCCAGCCTCAGCCTCCCAAAGTGCTGGGATTACAGGTGTGAACCACTGTGCCTGGCCTAGGCCAAAGATTTTTAAAAATCCTTTCCAACCCTAATATTCTTGCATTCTTATGTTGAAAATGAATCTTGAAAACTTAGCAAGATTTTAAATGTTTGGTTTTTTCTGAGACAGAGTCTTGCTCTGTCGCCCAGGCCGGAGTACAGTATTGTGATCTTGGCTCACGGCAACCTCCTCCTCCTGGATTCAAGCTACATTCCTGCCTCACCCTCCCAAGTAGCTGGGATTACAGACATGTGCCACCATGTCCAGCTAATTTTGGTATTTTTAGTAGAGACGGGGTTTCACAGTGTTGGCCAGGCTGTAAACAGTTTTAATCACTACTTAAAATCACATTCTCTGTGGCCTAAGGGTTTCTCCAGTGCCTGCTTCCAGAATCAGTTTAGTAGAGGAAGATATACAAATACTGTATTATAAAACATTCAATGAAATTACAGAATCCTGAAGAAAAAGTAGGCTATTTCTCTGATCTATGTATGTGTTTTAGGGGAAGAATGATTCTTTTTTATCAGCAAAGACCTTAAACCAAAATCTGAGGACAAACAGGAGTCTCATTTATTCATGCAAAAATGCTGTTTTATTACAACAGTTTGTTAAGGTAAATTATGCATTAAACAAACCAATTTTGTATTACTGCGAATCACTCGGTATGGTGAATTTGGATCATTTAAACTGCAGGGTTGTCCCATCTTTCGGCTTCCCTGAGCCACATTGGAAGAAGAATTGCCTTGAGCCACACATAAAATACACTAACAATAGTAGCTGATAAGCTTAAAAAAAAAAGCAAAAAGATCTCCTTCTAATGTTTTAAGAAAGTTTATGAATTGGCGTTGGGCCGCGTTCAAAGCTGTCCTGGGTTGCATGTGGGCTGCGGCCCAGAGGCCACGGCTTGGACACGCTTGATTTAAAAGATTGTACTTTGACTATAGAAGTTCAGTGTTCGTATTTACTCTGTACCTTAAGTACTTGACGCATGATCGTTCTCTGCTTACCTGTGTCAACGTTTAGCTGCAGTAACACATTTTTGTGATTTCTATGCTTGCGACTGAAACTCACTATGGCTTATGAACTTGTCAATTTCTATTCCTGTCATTTTGAAGAGATTTCCAGGTAGATGCAAATTTTCAATATTTTCATAGAGAAAGGAAGAATGTCTTATATGCTGGGCTAGTGCTATAACTGAACTTGAAAGGAGTTGGGAGGGAGGGCAGTGAACATTAGGACCACTTGTGCTCTAAAGAGGAACCCTAAGATGAACCAAAATTTATCGCTTGGTCTGAAAAGATTATCTCTTTGGCTTATTTTGTGTCTTATCGATAAATTATGGTGGACTTTCAAGTATAAAATGTGTTCAACATCGATTTTTCATTCAGTATTAACTTTCTTATCACTTAGGAGTTCCAGGGCATAATAGAGATAATCATCTGGAAAGACAGGCCTCTTCTCTCTGCTATACCCACTAACTTTTAATGTTTATCTAGGGTTGTGAATCCAGGATGAGTTTTTAGCTTCCATTTCACTCTTTTTCCTTTCTTCTACAGTAGTATAAATTTTTTCCACTCCACCCCATTTGGTTCAGGGGCCTAGATAGTACTAAAGGCATACCATAACCTTCTCCCTGTAATTATCAAGGAGCACTGTCTTTTCCTCTCCGTCTATTCATTCATTCATTTGTTCATTTATTCCTTGACATATGCTTTTAACAAATATTTGTTCAACACCAACTTACAGGCTAAGGTGTTCTGTATATAAACCCCAGTTAGCCACTGGCACCAAAGTCATGGCTTACAGTGTAGTTGCAGAGAAAAGTGAGTCAACAATTACCATACAGTGTGATAAATACAGTAAGTAGACTTGTGTACAGGTGCCAAATGATTTAAACTGGGCTCTAGTGAGGAGAGACCAACATTGTTTTAAGCCTTTGCTCTATCCTTGCCAGTAGGTTTTTATGTGGTTAGCTGGTTTGAGTATATATGTAAGTGAGGTATCTTGATATCGAGTAGTAAAGGAAAATTACTTTTTGAAATAACTGGGAATTTCAGACTGGTCAGTGAGAATTTGTTTCTGTTTTAAAATTAAATTATCGATGTGGCCGACATCTCAACCACAGCTTGTTCACAAACATATTCATCTCATAGTCAGTGACTTTTTTGTAAATTTTTTTTGGAACATGAGAAAAAAAAAATTAGACATTGAAACTCAGCGGGCTCCTGTTTTCTTTTTTGTCATTGGAATTATCTCTAAATTTTATGCATGCACACATTTTCAACAGGCTGCCTCTCCAAAGTATTGTGTTTAGAAACCTGCAGATTTTAGTTGAACTTTGCCTTTCCCTGTTTGTAAAATATCTATTTTACTTACGTTGCCCTGTTCCAGGACACATTGAAAGTAGTTCAGAAGGATATGTGAAACTGAAAGGGAACGGACACGTTAAAGCTAGAAGCGATTAAGTGCTGCAGCACTCTGTGTTGCTTGGTCTGGAGCAGAGTTCCTCATCTTAGTACTAGCAACATTTCGAGCCCACAGGTGTTTATTGTGGGGCCGTGCTGTGCGTTTTCGGATGTGTAGCACCATCTCTGACCTCTACCTACTAGATACTGGTAGCACCCTCCTAGTCATGGCAACCAAAAATGTCTCCAGACATTTTCTAATGTCCCCTGGGGGACAAAATTGCTCCCAGTTGAGAACTGCTGATCTGGAGTGTAGTTGCAGAGAAATGGATCTGTTTTGGAGGTAGAATTAGCGGGACTTGCTTATGGATTCCCCGTGGAGGTTGAGAAAAAGGAAAGAGCTCGAAGTGAATCCTAGATGTTCGGCTTACACTCCCAGTGGAGGTTGGTGCCGTTTACTGAGATGGGGAAGACTGTGGGAGGACAGGTGATCACGGGGACTGGGCAGGTGTAAATCAAATCGTTTTTGTTGATTTGGACATAGCAAGTTTAAATCCAGAAGAGATGTCAAATGGGCAGGTGGATTTGAGTCTGTTGCTCAAGGGAGACTTTTTTACAGCAGAGTCAGTGAGGCCCCTCTGGAGAGAGTGTAGATGGAGGAGAAAAGGATGGTCTCGAAACCAAGCTCTGGGAGTGGTTAGAGGAGAATGGACCAGCGAAGGAGGCTGGTGAGAGGAGATCAAAGAGCCTGTGCTATCGTGGAAATGAAGAAAGGAAAGTGTGTCAAAGAGGAGTATTCACTTTTGTTAAATACTTCCAAGGCATTTGATAAGAAATGCTAACATTGTCTTGTTATAAATAACGGAAATTAATTTTTAGCTGTGAAAAAATTAGGTCCTAAAGCAAATAAAAAGATAGTAATGGGGACATAAAATAGGCTGTGAAGTGAATTTAAAATGCTAAACGTTACAAATCCCAAAGACGTAACCCTTGCTCTGGATGTGCTACAAATCTTGGCTGTGGACGTTCTAAAAGCCATTAGAAAGCCTTTTGTCACTTCCAGTATTCACAATGACCATAAAGTAAAAGGGGTCCCCAAGACCACCCCAGGCTAGATGAGTTGCTAGGAGGACTCACAGGGCTCCATATGTTAGTCATATTCACAAGGAAGATTTACTAGAGTGAGAGGAACTAGAGCAAAGTCAGCAAAAGGAAAAGACACGTGGGGTGAAGTCCACAGGAAACCAGGCACAAGCTTCCAAGACCTCTCCTGTGTCTGTCTACCACAGGACAGTCAGTTCCTCTGGCAGTGAGAACACACGTGTGAAATGTGTTCCACCGGGGAAGCTCGTTAGAGACTCCGTGGCAGGGTTGTACTGGGGCTGGTCATGGAGGCACCCTCTGCCTGGCATGTACCAAAATCCCAGGCTCACAGAAGGAAAGCAGATTCAGCAGAAACTACACTGTGTGCATAAACAGTTTAAACATGGTGAGCTGCTCTCATTAGTCTGAGAATGGTGGGAACCTTCCTGAAATCTGGGTTCCCAGACACCAGCCACGGCCAGCCTTGCAAGCAGGCCTTTTAAAGCCGTCTCAGGACTGCTATGTTAACTCTTTTTTTTGTAAACAGGCCAAAGCCCAAGGAAAATACAAGCGTACTTGGCACTATGACTACCTCAGAATTTCTCTGGAATGGGCATTTGTTTAATAAACTGTTTCTAACATATTCTAAATCATTTGGATAGCTAGTAAGCTAAAATTTTTGTCTGTATGTATTGGGAGGCAGTCTAGCATATAATAAAATAATCATAGACTGTGAAATTTGACAAATCTGGCTTCTCTAGTCGTGGCTCAGCTACATACTCTCTCTGTACCTCCATTTCTGGTAATAAAACCTACCATTTTGAAGATTCAGTGATATATGCATACAGTACCTAGAATAGTGACTGACACATGGTGGCCATTCAGAAATAGTAGTGGCATTGATGTTAATAATTGCAACAAGAGTTGTTTTATTATTGTCTTTCTTGGGTTAGACATGCCATTACTTTTCTTGGATTAATCGATTGTAATATCCACTCTTCTGTATTTTCACTAAATGGCTTTCAGTTTTTCAATTAAAATTTCGGTTGAACAGTATCAGAGGCATTTTAATAAAAAATTTTACCGAGCTTGATTAGTTGATGAGAAGTAAATTGCTCATTTTTGATTACCACATTAACTCTTTCTGGCCATTAGGGTACCATTTAGTAAATTACCTCTTTTAGTACAGGACTCAAAATGTTACCCAAGTGACCAGAAAGAGTTAATAATGCACCAACAGGCTGAGCCCTTGACTACCTCCTTACTATTAGATCAGTCTCGTTATATTAAATGTTTCCCTTCCTATAATTGTCATTTTCTTTAAAAAATGAAATATTGGATACAGTTATTTATTTTTAATAGACCTTATAAGCTCAATGAAAAGTATGCTGAGTTCACTCATACGCCTTCTAACGGGATTTAAATATCGGTACTCACTATATAATATGCAAAATCAATCCAATGTGGATAATAAATGCAGCTTTCACAGTGCGCAGGAAGGGCATTATTTCCCAAGGGTACAGGTGATTCCCTGATTATGATCTGAGTACTAAGGAGTCATATTAATATGCCTCCCTAAGTGCTTGAGCACTAAAGAGAGTTGCGCCTCATGGCATTGTAGCGGGTAAACTTTCATGTGGGCAGGAATCCTGCCTTTTAATGTATACATTATCAGTCCTCCTGTGGATGTGTTTTTATTGCTAATTCTAATACAGCTTTTAATTATTCAGGAGTACGCCTTACTTTCTTATGAATAGGGGCCTGCAATCTATTCTTGAAATTACATCTCTTGCTGGGCACGGCAGCTCATGCCTGTAGTCCCAAGCACTTTGAGAGGCTGAGGTGGGAGGATTGCTTTAGCCCAGGAGTTCAAGACTAGCCAGAGCAATATTGAGACCCCTGTCTCTACAAAAAATTTAAAAATCAACCAGGCATGGTGGTGCATGCCTGTAGTCCCAACTAATGTGGAAGGATCACTTGAGCCCAGGAGGTCAAGGCTGTAGTGAGCCGTGATCACACCACTGCACTCCAGCCTGGGCAACAGAGGAACACCCTATCTCCAAAAAAAAAAAAAAAAAAAAATCTCTAGTCAAATATTTTTCCAGGTCACCTAGGAAAATTGTTGTTACTCTCTTGGAAAGAATATTTGACTCCTGAAGTACTAGTTTTTGCAATATAAAAGGTTGTCTTTCACTTTGGGAGGCAAAGGCAGGTGGATCATGGGGTCAGGAGTTGGAGACCAGCCTGGCCAAGATGGTGAAACCCCGTCTCTACTAAAAATAGAAAAATTAGCTGGGCATGGTGGCGGGCATCTGTAAACCCATCTACTTGGGAGAGTGAGGTGGAGAATTGCTTGAACATGGGAGGCGGAGCTTAAAGTGAGCCGAGATCACTCCACTGCACCCCAGCCTGGGCGACAGAGCAAGATTCCATCTCAAAAAAAAAAAAAAAAAAGAAAGGTTGTCTTTTCATTGATACAGTATAGTCTGATAATCCATGAGCCACTTAGTGTTTACTGAGTTGTCACTGAATGTGTAACATTAAGTGCTTTCAGTGATACAAAACGAATAGATGACTGGCTTGCTGATTGATTCAGTAGATGCTTATTTAAAATGAGAGCTATGTGCTGTGTACTCTAAGAATACAAAACATCCAAGAAATTGAAGTCTGTCTGGGGAGATGATTAATGATGACATCATAGTACAATACCATTGCAGCTATAACCATGCATTCAGAGGAACATGCGCAGCTACTGCAGCATGTCAGAGGGATAACCAACCCAGATTGGAAGGAGTCAGGGTTATTTACCTCCAGGAGATGAGGCTGAGCTCAATCTTATGGGATAAATAGGAGTCATCTGGCTATTTGTACCCGAGAGGACAATATAAAGATACAAAGTTGAGAAAAAAGATGAAGGGCAGAGGGCTAGTGCTATAATAGTGTCTTGTTGTTTATTTCATGTGCAAAGCAGAAAGCAAGGCTGGATAAGTAGAGAGACATCAGGTTAGGGATATGCCATGGTTTAAATTTGCTGAGTTTTTTGTAATCTAATTAGAAAAAGGAGAGTAATGTGTGTACACAGTGGAGACAGTAAACACATGGTCACTGGAGTTCATTATTTTATATATTCTTCCCCAGAATCCATATGGGGGATAGTATTATTTCTCTGATTTTATATATAAGAGACTGTTTCTTCGAAATATTAAGTGAATTGCCTAAGGATTCAGAGAAGATAAGTGATAGAGATAGAATGCACTTCTACGGAATTCCAAAATCCAAACTTGTAGAGATATTGAACAACATGCCCAGGATGATACAGTGAGTAAGCCCTTAAAAACCCGGATTTGGAAAGTGAGATCAGATTATGTTTTCTAGTTATAACTGGATTAATTGAAAATGAGGACGATCACTGATTTCACAGTGCTATATTCTTAGAGATGTGCCAGATCATAAAATGGATCTTTTTTCCTCATATACTATGTAGCACCTTGTCCAAGCAAGCTGAAATTTGGTGGATGATTTTTGTTTTATAACAGACTTTTTTGGGTGTGTTAAGAGTCAGGATTGCTGTGGTATGGACTTGCACCCTCCTCCTCAAATTAGCCCAGTGCAGAGATTTAGCCTTTTAATACATACAAGTGGAAAGGTAGCGTGGACTATAGGAACAAAACAACAACCACACTGTGCATTTTCCTTAGATGGTTAGATCTGCCTCAGGCAATCCTGTAGAGTTTCAGATAGAAATGCGTTCATCTTTCCTATGGGAAATAAATTCTCAGTGAGACTACTTACTTATTTTCAAACTCTGACCCTCATATACATATTTCGGTTAATTTTCATGCTTGTTCTGAAATTCTTGTTGGTATTTCTATTGAAAAAATGAACTGTTGTGATTATTGTATTCTTCTCATAGACTCTGAGGCAAGGTTGAACACTTCTTAGGCCAGGATTTGGGCAGAGAGGGAGTCTTTTTTTTATAAAGTATTTTTATTATGTCTGCGAGTGGTGGCTCATGCCTGTCATCCCAGTGATTTGGGAGGATGAGGTGGAAGGATCACTTGAGCCCAGGAGTTCAAGACCATCCTGGGCAACATAGTAACAGCCCCATCTCTACAAAAATGAAAATTAAAAAATTAGCCAGTTGTGGTGGCATGCACCTGCCGTTCTAGCTACTCCAGAGGCTGAGGTAGATGGGTTACTTGAGCCCAGGAGTTCGAGGCTGAAGTGAGCTATGATCGCGCCACTGCACTCTATCCTGGGTGACACAGCAAGACCCTGTCTCAAAAACAACAACAGAATTTTTATTGTAATGGCATTTAATCCATAATGAATTATGATAACCATTATTACATTATTATATGTGAATAATAATACCTACCCTCAGAATTAGTGTGAGAATGAATTAAATGAATAAAGATATGTTAATATATGTGAAATGTTTAGAACAATTACTGGCACACAATAACCTCTATACAAGTATTTGTTATTATGACACATATTTATATTTTATATTTAGGTTATCTATTTTAATATTTTATATGTGTTGGCCTTACAACAATGAAGAATTCTGTCCAATATGTAGAAACTCCAAATGGGAATTGAGGTAAATGCTATGAACAAATGTGGTGTATTTTTATTTACTTTAGATTTGCACAGATTAACTAGATTGTTGTTTCTGCTGTTAGTAGTAGTATTTTTATTTTCTGTTTATAGCAAGTCTTTCTTCTTAGTAAATCAAGTTTGTAACTTGTAATTATGTTGGGGCAACCAGTGTCAACTGGCACTGTCCAGAGAAAATCCATTGAGATCTGTAAGCCATTCTCATAAAATTCACATGCACATAGCTTCTCAGGTCTTTCTTCTGTCAGTGTGGCCTTGTTCTAGCAGTAGGACTGAAGGCCGTTGAATAGGAATGTCACAACGAATGCCTCTGCCGGGCACCGGAGCAAAATAGCTGCCAGTAGGCATGCCATGCTTTTTAGCTTCAGTGCGATTCCAGTTAGAAATCTTGAGAGGTTTCTTAGTGGCTGATGGCAGCTCACAAGTGGGTCAGAGGATCACATCCTGTCCGCCACAAAAAGTACACACTTTCTTTTCTTTCCTTCTGCCAAGACAAAAAAGCACTGACTTGCTGAAAAGAAAGAAGCAGAAGTGACTGCTGCTCCTCTTCAGGCCAGCCTCCTATGTTTTCCTGCTTTGATGGCTTGGCGGAACCCTGGGCACATGTAAATATTTTATACTGGTTTAGGCTTCATTCCTCAGCATGGAGCCTGTTTCTGCTAGCTCATGGTGAACATTTCTGTGAAGTCACTCCTTCTTACCCCAAATCCATGAAAATTTCATCTGTTGCCTCTCCTGGTATCAGAAAGCTGAAGTTTAACTCATGTAACTATTAGATATTTCATTTGTTTGTCAGATGGAATGTTTTGAATAGTTTTTTAATGTGTGTCTGGGGTTCTTTTTTTTCCCCCTTACTTGTTTGCTTTTTATGCATTCAGTGATTATTCACTAAAAGCCTGACAGTTGGCAAGATATTGATATGTTAGGTGCTTTGAAGGAGTGTCCAGAAGAATGAAAGACATAAATACAGTTAACTGTGTGTTTCAGTTAGGGAAAAATAGGGATTTCAAGGAGGTACAGTGTGGATGAAGTGTTAGGAGCTCTGATAATATCTGCCATTTCTCTGCTCTAGAATATCTTGTCTGGTTTCTCATCTTTCTTCTGTTTCATCCTTTTTGCATTCTCTCGTCATCCTGTGGAACTCTTACATAAATCAGTGTCGTTGGTGGTTTCTTGACTCAGTTTTCAAAAAGGCTAGCTCCTGCAGTCATTTCATCATGAACCATAATCTGTAATTGCAGGATCTAAACTCTTACTTTGTAAATATCATTGCCGTCTCTTTCTCTTCTATGTAAGATCTCTCTCGTCTAGTTCAATCTTCTAATTATGTACTTTGAGGTCTTTTACCGATTGTTTGCACCAGCTACTTTATCTTTCTGTTTCATGCTCCATTACTCGCTAAACCAAATTCTCACCTTCAGTCAAGTAAACTATTTATTTACCATTCCTGGAGCAGGCACTTTGCTTTCTCCTATTCCTTGGCCTCTGCACTTGCAAACGCTTTCCACTTGCACGAAGAATGCTCTCCTTCCTTCTCACCGTGAAAATGTCTTCTGCCCTTGTTCAGAACTTTTCTGTGATACCGTCTGTATCATCTCATTGCCTCTAGTAATTCTACATTTTCCACGTGTTTAATTGTTTAGCTGTGAGTAGTTACTTAATGTGAATTTTCTCTCAGGTTTCTGTGGATACGTTCGTATCTCTGTCTGTGTGTTTTGTTGCATGCTGCAGCGTGTTACGTTTCCAGGTACCCCCTACGGTGTCCTGTGAACGTGCACAAATGCAAACTGCAGTATATTTGTATGTCCATGGAAGATGATGGATTCATCTTGCTGCTCACCGACTGCTGTTTTGGGAAGTGCATTGTTTGTAATCTTCCCAGTGATTTAACTATATTTTTATTAAGCGAGGCCTTTAAAGCACCTGCCATTTGCTTTTGGCTGTTCTTTTTGAACAGGAGTAAAAATGCTCATAGTGCTTGAATGCTTACATATAGAAATTAGTCTGATATAAGCTTTTAGATAGTGTTTTTTAAGTTCACATTTCAGGCAAGTATTCAGGTATCCGCACGTCTCTTCTGTTGACCAAACGTGTACCCAGGAAGAGTCCGAAGAAACAGTGTTCCTAACAGTTATTTGTGGAGTGCCCAGAGGCACAAGGCATTTGGCTGAATGCTGAGAATGTAATAGTAGGCAAATTCAGAAAAGGGAGTTTATAAGTTAACAAGGCATATTAATAAAATGATCACACAAATAGATGTCAAGTCACCACTCAGGTCACTCAAGGAACTGGTACTTGAGCAGAGATTTGAAGGGTGAGCGGGACATACCTGGGGACGGAGGAAGGAGAGAAAGAAGGAAATACAGGTAAAGGGTAGAGCATATGCAGAAGTAGCAGGTGGGAGGATGACATATATGAGGAATTAGAAAAAGATGATTGTTGCTGGAACACAGAGCAAAGCAGCATAATGCAAAGGTGAGCTTTGTTTAAGGACTTGGATCTTCGGCCAGAAAGCAGTAAACAGTGCTGGGCGTAGAAGGATGTGACCACATTGCTATTTTGCATTATTACCTTGGTTACAATATAGAGCAAATTGGAGACTGCAGGGAGGTGGTAGTTGAAGACAAGTTGGTGGGTGTTGGAAGATATTTAGAAAATACTAATATAGTATGGATGTAAAAGCAAAGGAAAAGGAGGTTTCCAAGATGACAGCTACATTTATGATTTGCAGGAAAGGATGGTTGGTGGTACCATTTTCTGAAAGGGGGTTTGCTAAAATAGAACAAGGTTTGGGGGCGGAGGAAAGATCCTTAGTTCTGTTGTGAACATTCTGAGGTTGAGACATTTTGCAGCATTCAAGTGGAGATATCAAGCCATTACATCTATGGCTGAGTAGCTCAAGGGAAATGTCAAAGCTATGGATATCAATTTTATAAAGTGATCATTAGATAGATGATAACTGACGCTGTAGGTATAGATGAGATTGCTTAAGAAAAAAAGCATAGAGTGGGAAGAGAGCCCTGAGTGATTCTGTATTTTAGTGACTTAGTAAAGGGACAAGAGCCTACAAAATAGACTGAGAAGGTCCAAGCGGAAGGGCATGGAGGAACTGCTGAGAGTTGAAGAGTGCAGAGTCCCCGCAGGCAAGAGAAGAGACCATTTGAAGAGGGACCTAATCAGTGGCGTAGAAAACCATCAAACATCAAGAAAGATGAAAAATAAAAATGCTCTGTTTGATTCATTTACGTGGAGAACGCTGAGGAGCTAGCAGTGACTTCTCTGGAGGGATGGAAGTGGAAACCAGAGTGGAATGGATGCAGAGTGAACAAGAAGATAGAGCCGGTGGGAATAGGGAACTCCTCCAAGAAGTCCAGTTATGAATAGGGATGAGAGGAATAACATGGTATCTGTATGTTCAGGGAATATCTTAATTTTTTTTTAATTATACAGAATTGTGCGTGCTCAAGTGCTATTCAGATGTGGGAGGAAGATACTGGATGTGTAAACCAGGTTTGTTATCAACAAACCATAAGGATCATTCAGATGATGTTAAATTTTCCTACAGCATTAAAATTTCTCCTCTAAGCACAACTATTAACTTCATTCCTTCATTCAGCAAGTAGTTATTTTAACACTTTCTGTGTGTCATGCGCTGTTCTAGGTTCTGGGAATATAATTGTGTATAGTATTTACTGAGATGGAGAAGATTCAGCGTGGGTGAGGTTGAATTTGGGGGAAAAGCGAGAAGTTTGTTTTGGCCATATTAAGTTTGAGCTGTCTTCCAGACGCCCACGTGGAGATGTCAGACTGCTGGAGAAGCTGACTGTAGAGTATGGCAGGTGTGAGGACAGGGACCTTAGTGTCTTCACTGCTATATCCCCAGCGTCTGGAACACAGTGGGTGCTCAGTACATATCTGAAGAATGAATTAATGAATAAGATATTACCTAATAAGTATGCAGCCTTTAACTGTGAATTTGTAAAACCAAAAATATATAAATATAACGAAAACATTAGTGAAGGACTTTGAAGGTGAATCTAGTACGATAATAAGGAAGTTGTTCAGTGCCAAGACTCTTCTTATGGAAGGATGGTGTAGGCCTATAATGAGGCCAAGGCTTCTGTTCAGACATTATTTATTTTATGATTACTGTCATACAGTGCATAGGAATTCTCCGCTTAAAATGGATTAAAAAGATACGTTGTTTCCTAAGTGCAAGTGAGTAGAATCCCTAGATGAGAATAATATTGTGTAGAACACTTTAAACAGTGTTTAAGAAATATTTCAGGCCTGTGGTGGCTCATACCTGTAATCCCAGCCCTTTGGGAGGCTGAGGCGGGTAGATCACTTGAGCCCAGGAGTTCGAGACCAGCTTGGGCAACATGGTGAAACCCCATCTCTACTAAAAATACAAAAAATTAGCCAGGTGTGGTGGTTCACACCTGTAGTCTCAGTTACTTGGCAGTCTGAGGCGGGAGGATCACTTGAGCCTGGGAAGCGAGGCTGCAGTGAGCTGAGATCATGCCATTGCGCTCCAGCCTGGGCAACAGAGTGAGACTCTGCCTAAACAAACAAACAAAAAAATTAAAGTAAGAAAGAAATATTTTAGCAGAATCGTAGGTATAGATCTGGATCCATGCTGTGTTGAAGAATTGAAGGCTAGTTTACTTAAATGAAATTTTAAAGCAAATCAAATTATAAACTTCTCAGGACAATCACTTCTCATAGCTGGTATGCATCCTGAGTCAGTGTTGCATCTTGGCTGTTTAGAAGGTAGCAGTTATTCTGTTTAAACTTCAAAATATTTCTCTTGCTTGTGGAAATCGTTATTGATTATTAACCATAAAATACTGCATAATTTGACTTGAACACTCTTCCTAATACTCCTAGAGAACTTATCTCAATTGATACTCAGTTACTATGGGACACAATAAAGAATAGAAAAGGGTAAATCTAAGATTGACAAGAAAGTTTGATTTGAATTTAAACCTTTGTAACCTTAACCCTACTTGTAGCTTTTGTTCATTTTACCTTCTGGCCTCTGGCATTTCCTCCTCAAGTTATTATGAAGCCATAGTGCAGGAGTGGTGGAGGGAGGAAGAGGGACTAAAATTCAAGATGTTGTATAGAACAACAAGAAATTGCTAACAGAGTATTTGTTTCCACCAAATAAAAATTTCACTTAAGGCCAGGCGCGGTGGCTCACGCCTGTAATCCAACACTTTGGGAGGCCAAGGCGGGTGAATCACCTGAGGTCGGGAGTTTGAGACCAGCCTGACCAACACGGAGAAACCCGTCTCTACTAAAAATGCAAAATTAGCCGGGCGTGGTGGCGCATGCCTGTAACCCCAGCTACTCGGGAGGCGGAGGCAGGAGAATCACTTGAACCCAGGAAGCGGAGCTTGCGGTGAGCCGAGATCATGCCATTGCACTCCAACCTGGGCAACAAGAGTGAAACTCCATTTCAAAAACAAAAAATTTTTTTTCACTTAAAAAATATTTATCCAATGATCCCATGTGTCTCACCAAGGAATGAGAAAACAGGCTGACAGAATGGCATCAGCAGTGTAGATTAAGCATCTACTTCATGTCAAGAAGTGGGCTAGGAATTGAGATAGCTTGGTAAAAAAAAAAAAAGATGCATATACATACATGGCTTCTGCTCTCATAGAACTTAGTAGTTTTGCAAAGGGCAATGAAGAGGAACTGCGTATGCTAACAGAGCTCCTAACAGAAGGAACTAACCTAGTTTGGAGGATCAGGGAGGATTTTCCTGAGGAATCAGTGTTTTGTCACATATGAAACATACATAGATCATTTCAGGTAGAGAGAACAAGTGGTACTAAGGTTAGTATTTACTGAGCATTCACTGTGTGCCTGGCACAGTTTTAAACACTTTCATTATGTTACTAAGGTAGATTGTATCACTAATCCCATTTTACACATGGGAAAACTAAAACAGAGAGAGTGTACCTAACTTGCTCAAATTCAAGCAGTTGGTAAATGGTTCCCAGAATTCTAGCTCAGGAAGTCTAATTTCACAGCATAAATTCTTAATCTCTATTTTGGTTTTTTAAAAGCATGGTGTTTTTGAAAAACTGAGGAACATCTAACATGACTTAACAGAGCAATATCATGTGCTATCTTATGGGTTTGCAATTTTGGACTTTATCCTAAGCCGTAGAAAGTGATTCTATGTGTGTGTGTATAGAAAACGAAATAATTTTGGACTTCCTTCATTTCCGTAAAGCCTCAAAATAGAGAGCAGAATGTTAGGAAATCTGTCATTTGTGCACGAGCATCTTTCAAAAACACAATCATCCAACAATATACTGAATTGATTTTTTTAAAATTATAGGACAGTGCAAACATTTTCCATCATGCCATTGGTCAAGGGAAAAAAGTTAGATGAGAACTTCTATTGAATCCATGCTATTTTATAGGAATTTTGCTAGTAACTTAACATACATTATCTTATGTAGTATGTGTAATGAAGAGTAAGCTGTGTTTTCATACTACAGAGCTCATTACTAGCAATTCAGCACTTAATATGATGGAGAAGATTAGAAACCAGATTTTAAATGCTAAAAGCCAACAGGCTCAATAGCAAAATTTGGTTTTGAGTAACATTTAATAAGCCATCATTAATAGTAACAACAGACCAGGCACAGTGGCTCATGGCTGTAATCCCAGCATGTTGGGAGGCTGAAGTAGGAGGATAGCTTGAGGCCAGGAGTTCAAGACCAGCCTGGGTAACATAGCAAGTCCCCATCTCTACAAAGCTTTTTTTAAAAAGTGACCGAGGCATAGTGGCACACACCTGTAGTCCCAGCTACTTGGAAGGCCGAGGTGGGAGGATCGCTTGAGCCCAGGAGTTTGAAGCCTCAGTGAACTCTGATCATGCCACTGCATTCCAGCCTGGGCGACACAGACTCTGTCTCTCAAAAAAAAAAAAAAAAAAACAAAGTAGTAACAACCATATGTAGCAGTTTTCATTTATTGAGCACCTACTTCGTTTGAAGGTTATGATACCAAAGCCAGAGCCAAGTATTTCGTAACGAAGCCTCTTCCCCTTGTTTGTGAATTGAGTGTTTATTTTGTGCCTCACGTCATGCCAAGGGTTTTCGCTTAGGTTGTTGGCACGAAAGTCATGTTCATTGGAACTGTATCTGTGGACATGCTTTGAGTTCTGGCTGTAGGGGAATTCTTTAGCAGAGGATTTTTCCTTTGTGTCTGCCGAGTACCTGAGGCCCAGCTTACCTGGGACACTTTATTCCTCTGCTTGAGGTTTTCAGACACAGGTAATGTAAATGTGGTGGGCAAACCCGTTTGAGGGCTGCCTCTTGGTTACAAATTCTTGAAGGAGATGTTTTTCTTTCTCTTATCTAGAGCCGGGGTCAAGGCAGGCAGGTTTCTTTGTGTCACTTTATATAGCGGAGGTTTATTATAGTTTCCCTCTACTGAGAGTGCAATTCTTTGGGAGCCTTGCTCTATGGAAGGGTTTTTATTAAACTCTCTACTTTCAAAGGGACAAGCCCTGGGCTTTATCTTCACCCCAGAGTTCCATGGACTCTTTAATGATGAAGCTCGAGGTCAAGTTTTGGATTCACCTTGTTTTTGGCCTCTTAGTATACTTTACTTTCTTACAAAGTCAGTGACATGAGTAAAAATAATTCTCTAAAATTGTTTTCATCCTTTATTTAATGTTAGCAGGAGAGTTGTTCAGGTGTCTACTTTCCATATCACTGTAAATGGAAGTTTAAACTTTTGACTACACATTAAGCTGTTGAATTCTCACAACAATCCTGGTGGTAGATGTGAAGAACACAAGGGTTAAAGAGGTTTGTGTGACTCCTCTAAGTTCATACAGCCAGTAAAAATTTGAAAAGGAGTTTGATCTCAAGCAGTCTAACTTTGGAAGCTATACCAAATGTCGGTGACATAACAAAGGAGTTCCTAAACGAATCTAGCTTGTGATTGACCTGTATCATTCCTACTAGAAGGAACAAACACACCAGTAATAACTCCTTGGATGCATGGATGCATGATGGATGCATGGATACATGGATGCATGGATGGAGGGAAGGGAGGGAGGGAGGGAGGGAAAGAGGGAGGGAGGGAGGGAGGGAGGAAGGGAGGAAGGACAGTGTCTCAACATAGAGACCAGGAGAAGAAATGGCACTACAAAGTATATTTATTTGAACAAATTCAATAGGAGAAAGAAGAAAGGTTCTGTGTCTGGAGGTTCATGCAATTATTCTGCTGCATCTGGTAGGGTCGTTGCTTCTGTTTGGAGGTTACATGTATCTTCAGAAAGTTTAGCTGTATTCCTGTTGTGGGTGTATGTTGATTTTTATCAGTGAAGTAATATAATAAGAATGGGCAAGCACAAGGAGACCCGCATTCTACTTTTAATAACCTCTAACCTTGAACAGGTTACTGAGGCCTCATCTAGGCATCTGTTCCCTTATCTTTAAAAACAAAAGATCTTTAAAGTCTCATCTTTTTTTCACCAAAAAACTTAAGAAATTTGAGATAGAACATATATATACATATATATATATGTAATTTGTTGATACATGCTTTTCTGGTGGTATTCCATCTATAGAAAGGATAATTTTCCAGAAAAGTATATTTTATTTTTAGTTTGTATCAGCTACTCCATTTTAAGTGCTTTACATACTGTTGCTATAGAATAGTCGGATATGAATCTTTATAAAAGTAATTTTCTTTATTAGGTCTTATTTTATTCTTTGGAATACCAATGCAGATAATATCATCAATATAATCCTTCTGGATTAAATAGAGGAAGGAGGTTGGTTGCCTTTTATTTTTATCTATAAGAACCAAAATATTATGTAGTGCCTTTTGCTTCAAGATGTTCAGTTGAGAATGTTTCAAAAAACTAAAATAAAGGGAAAGATAACATACTGTCAGTTTTCCTCTGAATGTTTCCTGACACTTAAATAAGCGAGTTATCAGATTTCAGTTTAGTAAGTTTATATAGCTAATAACAAATACTGTGTTCAGAAAGGTATATACATGTAAGTTGTTAGTTGATTGTACAGAAGAGAGCAACGCCCTGCCCGCCCTATTCTGTGTTTTCTTGCCGTTCCAATTTCTGCTTGCCTTTCAAGTTCCAGCTCAACCTTCCCCTGCAAGGCATTCTCCTAGCTCCCTCTAGCACAGCATTGTGGATTTTTTTTTTTTTTTTTTTTGAGACTAAGCTTTGCTCTGTCACTAGGCTGGAGTGCAGTGGCGTGATCTTGGCTCACTGCCACCTCTGCCTCCTGGGTTCAAGCGATTCTCCTGCCTCAGCCTCTCGAGTAGCCGGGATTATAGGTGCCCACCACCATGCCTGGCTAATTTTTGTATTTTTAGTAGAGACAGAGTTTCACCACGTTGGCCAGGCTGGTCTTGAACTCCTGACCTCAGGTGAGGATTACAGGCGGGAGCCACTGCGCCTGCATTGTGGATTTTTAAGCAGGTAACCTCTCAGTCTCCTTAGCTCTCATGACTGTCAAATAAAAGTTGTTTTGCTCATCTTCTCCTTATCTCCTCACTTTTTAAATGCAGGAATTAATGAAAAGAAGGAGACATTCATTTAAGGAGAGAACCTGTGGGTCGGCTTGATGAATGATGAGTTTGTGAAAGTTAGGGACTTGGAGTCAAATATATGCCCACACTGTTAAAGACAGTGTCTTTCACTTAATGTATAACTAGTCTTCATCTAGGTGAATTTGAGCAAATCTCTTAATACCTCCTGGCATCAAGTTTCTTACCTGAGCAAGAGCTAGGGCAGATCAGGAACCATCAGCCAGCACATCAAAATCTTCAACGGTAGATACTGAAAACATACATGCTGGATCTCATTTAACTAAATTCCCCTTGGGGATTTACTTTTACTCCCCATCTCTGCAGAGATTAAAAGGTAAAGGAAAATTGCTTCTCCTGATAGAAAAAAAAGTCATGGTTTTTAGTCAAGGTGATTTCTAAGATGCCATCTAGTTCTGAAATTACAGAGCTATGAGTCTATCACATGAGTAAAATAAAATTGAGGGAAGAAAAGTTAAGATAACAAAATACCAGTTTATTTACTTGATATGTCCATTTGCCTGGAAAGACGTCTTTTTTGTTTGGAAGAACTCATTAATAGATGTATATTTTTGCATAGATCATATATCAGCAAACTGTTGTTAGCATCTCTATATTATATCTTAAATATTTCCACTTGTCTTCAGCCCCGCTGCAACCACCCAGGTCTAAGCCGCTCTCCATCACCTCTTGCCTGGACCTCTACAGTTGCCTCCTGCTTGGTTTCTAGCAGCCAGAATATGTTTTAAATAAAAGCTGAATCTCAGTTCTCTCTTGTGCAAAACCTGTCCTGGCCTACCAGACCCTGCATAACTTGGCCTTCGCCTCTCTTTCCAGTCTTGTCTTGTCTTGCCTTTACCTCTGCCCTCGGGCCTTCTCCTGGTTTTGGAACGTGCCAGTCTCCCTCCCCGGTGGTGGTACACAGTCAGTTCCCTCTTCCAGAAGACTCTGCCCCTCTCAACTGGTATGGCTTCTGTTTCTCTGTCTCTAGACCTCAGCTTCACATAGCCCCACAGAAAAACCTTCCCTCACTGCCCGATTTAGGTAGCCCACCTGCTTTACTCCGTTTCTCTGTCCTGTTTGCATCTTTTCGTAGGAATTACAGTTGACCGTTGAGCAATTACGGGGCTAGAGGTGCCACCCCGTCTACACACAGTCAAAATTCCTCATGTAACATTTGACTCCCCCAAAACTTAGCCATGAATAGCCTACTATTGACCAGAAGCCTTACCGATCAGCAGTCAATTAACACATATTTGATATGTTGTATGCATTATTTACTGTATTTTTACAGTAAAGGAAACTAGAGAAGGGACAATGTTAGTAAGACAATCACAAGGAAGAGAAAATATTCTTACCGTTCATTAATTGGAAGTGGGTCATCGCAAAGGTCTTCATCCTTGTCGTCTTCACGCTGAGCAGGCTGGCGAGGCGAGGGAACAGGAGGTTGGTCATGCTGTCCCAGAGGTGGCACAGGAGGAAGAAAATCTGCATGTAAGTGCGCCTGCACAGTTCAAACCCCTGTTGTTGAAGGGCCAACTGTATTACTGCTTTGTTAGTTGTTTCCTTTTAATTTTTCTTTCTACAAAAATTGACAGCAGGGGCCATGTCTATTTGGTTTAATACTGTAACATTCCAAGCACACAGCAAGTAAGTGCTCTACAAATACTTGTTGAATCCTTGACTCAAGTACACATTTACCATTTTTTGTTTTGTTTGTTTGTTTGTTTGGAGTCAGGGACTTGCTCTGTCCAGACTGGAGTGTTGTGGCACAATTATGGCTCACTGAAGCCTCAACTTCCTGGGCTCAAGCGATCCTTCTACCTCGGCCTCCCAAAGTGCTGGGAATACAGGCATGAGCCACTGTGCCTGGCTGACATTTATCTTTTTATCTGTCTTTTACTTCAGTTAATTAAAATAAGTTTTATTCTCTGAAAACCGACAAGCTTTTGAAAATAGTCCAAGCAACTGAAAATAGTCTGGAAATGTGCAAAGAAATAGGGAATCCTACCAGAGATTTAATTTATCCACAGATAATCCTGAAAGTGGACAAGTTATATATGGATAATAAAAAGCATGTCCAAGAGTTATCTGTTTTTTGAAAAGGTTCTATATATGCCCTGCTCTAATTAGCAGAGGTTGCTCAAAAGCTGTTCGTATTGAAATCTATGTATATTGGCCAGGCGTGGTGGCTCAAGCCTGTAATCCCAGCACTTTGGGAGGCCGAGATGGGCGGATCACGAGGTCAGGAGATCGAGACCATCCTGGCTAACACAGTTAAACCTCGTCTCTACTAAAAAAATACAAAAACCTAGCCGGGCGAGGTGGCAGGCACCTGTAGTCCCAGCTACTCGGGAGGCTGAGGCAGGAGAATGGCATAAACCTGGGAGGTGGAGCTTGCAGTGAGCTGAGATCCCGCCACTGCACTCCAGACTGGGTGACAGAGCGAGACTCCGTCTCAAAAAAAAAAAAAAAAAAGAAAAGAAATCTATGTATATCTGAATGCACATGATTAAGTCTTTAATTGTAGGTTTGCAACATGTTTGTAGAATCTGATCAGTATGTTAACTGCTGAATTAATCCTGTTTTCTATATCTTCAATATGCTTATTTTTACAAAAGAAATATCTCCTCTTCCATTTCTAGATGCACCTCACATGATTACTTCTCATGAGTAAGCAAAGATCTTGACCTGTAGCTTCTTACACCTGCCTATTTGTTTAGCAGAACAGAGGATTACGGTAAAACAGAAAAATGGTACAGGCGTTTGTGTTTGCTTTACAAACACATCTCCCATCTTAGTACAAAACACACTGCAAACTCTTAATTTTAGATCTTCTTAGGTTTGTTGTAAATAGAAAATAGAGTATAATGTTTTCTAGATTTATTTCTAAACTATATTATGGTTACTTTTCTCATTGTGCTTTTCAGATATTTGAGAAATTGTTTATATGCTGTCATGAATATGAATTCATTATTAAATGTTAATGAATAATTTTGCTTCAAAATAAAATAGTGAGCCTGTACACTTTCACTTGTATAATGTTCTAGCCCGTATTTTAATTTTTCAGTTTTTCCCTTTGTTTTCTTTCATGTCAGCTTCTTCATCTGGTCCATCAGTTGTTGAACATATTACGTCACCTCCGCCCCATCCCATCTTCATGACAGTCAGAGAAGGTTGCTCAGTGCTACTTTCATCCAGGCCATTTTGTGGCCAAATGCTAAGCACATTACCAGCTCTATCCAATGCTCACTGGTGCAAGGACCCAAAATCATATTTTAAACTTGCTCCTTGATAGCTCCTTATTTAAAATTTTCTGGGCCGGGTGCGGTGGCTCAAGCCTGTAATCCTAGCACTTTGGGAGGCCGAGACGGGTGGATCACGAGGTCAGGAGATTGAGACCATCCTGGCTAACATGGTGAAACCCCGTCTCTACTAAAATATACAAAAAACCGGGCGTGGTGGCGGCGCCTGTAGTTCCAGCGACTCGGGAGGCTGAGGCAAGAGAATGGCGGGAACCCGGGAGGCGGAGCTTGCAGTGAGCCGAGATTGCGCCACTGCACTCCAGCCTGGGTGACAGAGCGAAACTCCGTCTCAAAAAAAAAAAAAAAAATTTCTGGGAATATTCTATCACTATAGCTATTAAGGCATGGAGAAGAAATAAATGCTTTATTGTAGCCACAGAAATGGTTTTCTTTTTCTAACCCAATCATTTGCCATCTCTGAAAAAAAATTCCCAGGCCAGGTGTGATGGCTCATGCCTTGAGTCCCAGCACTTTGGGAGGTCAAGCGGGAGGATCAGTTAAGCCTGGTAGTTTGAGACCAGCCTGGACAACATAGTGAGACCCCATCCCTGCAAAAATAAAATATTAAAAAATTAGCCAAGCCTGGCAGTGTACACCTGTAGTCCCAGCTACGTGGGAGGCTCAGGTGGAAAGGATCCTGTGGGCCCAGGAGGTGGAGGGTGCAGTGATCTATGATCATACTACTGAGCTCCAGCCTGGGCAACACAGCGAGACCCTGTCTCAAAAAATAAAATATTCCCTTCTCATCTCTGATCAGAATAGAAAAAGACCGACTGTGATTCATGTTCAGAACTTCTCCAATCCAAACCCAGCTTTTCCTCATTTTATGAAAATATGAGCCGCCTTCAGTTGTACAATGTTCACAGTAAACACACGGTTTTAGGAACTTGAAGAATATCCATCTGTAGAACCCAGACTCTTAACTGCAACACAGATCTTGCTAAAGCTTTGGAGTGGAAAGCAAGGAGTGCACACCCTGCCTCTGCAACTCTCCCTGGGGAAGGGAATGCTTCCATGACCCCAAGGCCGGGTGAGCCTGTTGGTTCTGCCATTCATTGGTTAGTCACCTGATGGAGGTGTTCTACTCCAGAGGTGGCAAGCGTGTGGGACATTTGTTAACACTCCCAGCTCCAATACTTACAACAGACATCAATAATGGATCACTGCTTCTCGGCCCTTTGGCTAAGATCAAGTGTAGTGTCTGTTCTTACCAGTTTAATAATGGATCATGGCGGTGTTTCCTACTGAGTGCAAAGAGAGTCTTGGGAACTTTCTTAACACAGCAGTCACTTTCAATTGCCAACCTTGTTTTAAAAAAGAAGCACCAGCACTCCCTGAAATCATTCTCTGTTTTTCTTACTCTATTCTTATGCTATGCATCCCCTCTTCCCACCCTTCCCCATCCCCTACCATGGCAACTAGACTCTTATTTTTATGATTGCTTTATGATATTTTCTACAGAACCTGTCATTTACTTTTACCAAATGGAAAACAGAGATGGTGTGGCTTTTTTCTGTCTTACTTGGCAGTTCAGCAGTAACTTAACTAAGTGAGCAGTAAGTAGCCTTTTTAAGGTAAGATCGAATTTTAAAGTCTGTCCCAGATATCATTCTAATGTGTCCAGTGACACTGCAGAAAGTTTAACTTTCCCCGGAACTGTGTATTATTCTGGGACGTGTGCATGTGTGCATGCTTGTGTGCATGCTGCTAGATGTTACAGTCAAGTAAAATGTCAGCACAGTAATTATAGACCAAAAAAGTTCACTTCAAAGAATTAATACTGTTCGAAGGAAAATTCACGATTCGGAAACTCACAAATTTAAAACCAAAGCATTTTATGTTCGTTCCTTTCCATTAAAAGTTGGGTGGAGTAGTTACCGCTCTAAGATGAAGTCTGTAATCGCATCAGAAGCCCTCTGGGTAGGAAAGAGTGTGTTGTTGGAGTTTTCCAGCCCATCTTTATGGGATTTCAGAGCTCTTTAAGCGCTTAGCTTCTGGTGTTTTTGGGATTAGGAATGTGCGTTCTTGTAGAGAATTGGAAGGCAAATGTTAGGCTTGTCAGCATCTGAGGACCACAGAAGCAGTCCGCCCATTGTTCGAGTCACGCTTCCAAGACCCAGCACTTTTCACTGAGGAGCCTGCTTTTGAAGTGTTTTCTTTGCTTAATTTTCTCCACCTTTGAGATCCTTTCAGAAGTATTTTCTTTCAAAATATCATGCATTCTTCTTTAGAAGAATTGGTCTTTCTAATAAGACAAAGAAACATAGGATACTTGTAATCTGTCGAGTATGGCTAAAAACATTAGGGCACTGAGGACAGATAGAATGAGGGTTGTGGAAGAAGTTTTGCAGTCTCATTATAAATCAACTTTTTTTCTCTTTTTAATTTAGTCTGACTATAGAGACCTATATCTAGGCAAGAATATAAGAAATTTGGGGTTCATTTAGAAATTGCAATGGGTTTTTTCGTACGCAATGGAAAATCAAAATGGAAATCCTTCTTTGACATTACAATTATGTATTGGAGTCTTGTGTATGAAAGTAATTGAAGGTCTAATAAAAATTCTGCTCAAAACCAATGTCTGTTGTTTTACGGAGTTACTTTTTAAAAAATAACCAAGATGACCATAAAATTCTGTGGAAATTTTATGTTTAAAAAAGTCAGCGTAAAATGTTAACATGGGTTTCAGAACGGAAAATAGCAATTCCTAAAATAGCTCTTGTAGTCACATGTATGTGTGTAAGCTGATGTATAAATCTAAATACAGGATTTAAGAATTAGAGTATACTTTGATTCACAAAATAAATGAAAAGTAGCTATTCTTACAGACCTATTTGTTGAGATGTAATCCACAGAATAATTACATGTATTGGTTCACTGTGCGTCTCTCTGTTTATTAAGACTTAACACTAGGGTCACGGTTCCTGAAGTCACTCCTGTTGTTCTTCTCAACTGCTCTAATAAATCTTGTGTCCTTTCTCTCAGGTGGTGGCATCCTTTGCCAGATGTTAATTTCAGCATCTGGTGGACTCATCCTTAATTTGGTTCTGTGAAACCTTATTCTGCCTTTCATTGTTAGCCTCTGAAGCTTGCTTAAAATATTTCTTTTTGGGTTTTCTGGGTGTTCATCACTAGAGACAAGTTATGAATGCTTCCAACACCAGGGATTTGT
The DNA here is from genome assembly GCF_037993035.2 of Macaca fascicularis. Taxonomy (NCBI): domain Eukaryota; kingdom Metazoa; phylum Chordata; class Mammalia; order Primates; family Cercopithecidae; genus Macaca; species Macaca fascicularis. Next base: position 187,335,064 of record NC_088379.1, read on the forward strand.
GGAGGATCTTCTATCACTGTGAATCTGTGCTCCCTTAAAGTGAACTATTTGAGGTTAAAATAGAAGATGTCTATTTTTTTAACCTCAATAGTTAATAGAGTGTTTAACACAGAGTAGTCACCAAACGTTTGTTGAATGAAAACATGTCCTGAGGCACTGAGATGGGGAAGGAAAGATGTTATTTTCAACTTCTACCAGAGGGCTTAAGCAGTGCTTCAGGGAGTAAGCCAAATGGGAGATAATTTAGTTTCTGTTACAAAAAAATCCTTGGCTGGGCACAGTGGCTCACGCCTGTAATCCCAGCACATGGGGAGGCTGAGATGGGTGGATCACTTAGGGTCAGGAGTTTGAGACCAGCCTGGTCAACACAGTGAAACCCCATCTCTACTAAAAATACAAAAATTAGCTGGGCATGGTGGTGCATGCCTATAAATCCTAGCTACTCAGGAGACTGAGGCAGGAGGATCACTTGAACCCGGGAGGTAGACATTGCAGTGAGCTGAGATCACGCCACTGACTCCAGCCTGGGCAACAGAGTGAGACTCCATCTAAAAAAAAAAAAAAAAAAAAAGAAACCTTATATGTATAATTGTCCCTTCATTGTCCATAGTAACACGAAGATGATGACGTTGTCCCTTTTTCACAGAGCTCTCAGCTCAAGTTTTCTCACTCTGATTTTTAGGTCCATACCTAGTGTTCAGTCCATGTTAATAAACATTTTTCATAGAAATATAACAGCAGCGGTGATAGGATAACTATATAAACTATGTGAAGAAATAAATACATGGTCAATTACGTGAATTTGCATGAAGAAATAACTTTTCAAACTGCGATGATTAGAAAAGTCCTGAATAAAGTGCAATGAATCTGTTATAAATTGTACAAAAGAAAGGGTTAATAATATAGGAATAAAATTAAAATTATAAATATAATTTCATAAGATGCAACCAAGCCATCATTACTATTTTATCTGACTTAACATGACCCGCTGTTCATCAGACCAGTGGAATTTGATACTTGTGTAGTAGTATTCTAAAGTTGCATCTTTTACTGTATTTAAAGTTAAATGGGCCATGCACAGTAGCTCTCACCTGTAATCCCTGCACTTCAAGAGGCCAGGCTGGGAAGATTGCTTGAGACCAGGAGTTTGAGACCACCCTTGGCAGCACAGTGAGATCCCCATCTCTACAAAAAGTAATTAGCCAGGCCTGGTGGTGCATGCCTGTAAGTCCTAGCTACTCAGGAGGCTGAGGCAGGAGGATTTTTTGAGCCTGGGAGGTTGAGGCTGCAGTGAGCTGTGATTGCATCATGACACCACTGCACTCCAGCCTGGGTGACAGAGCAAGACCCTGTCTCAGAAAAAAAAAAAAAAAAAAGTTACATAATAGTAACATTTGGAAATGACAGGACTGTTTATCAGCTTCGGGTCTGGCAGCAACTTTTCTAGAGTTAGCTTTTTTCTCCTTTCTCATGCCATGACTTAAAAATAATAACGTGCTGGGCATGGTGCCTCATTCTTGTAATCCTAGCACTTTGGGAGGCTGAGGCACTTGTGGCCAGGAGTTCGAGACTAGCTTGGGCAATGTAACAGATGCCCTCCCCGCCACCATCTCTACAAAAGAAAAAAAGTTAACCCTTGATTTGCTTTCTAGTAGTGGGTGAGTTTGGAGTTCCAATGATTGTTAACCCATTAATTCTTCATTTATTGAAGATATCCTTATGTTTCACATGCTGCAAAGATGTACAAGACTTTGTTTCCTACTCTCCAGGATCTTTCAGACTAACTGTGTGATATTTAAACTATTGTATTTTGCATTAGTTGAACCTTTATCCGAATTCAGTTTTGCTGTACCATTGTGAAACTTGAAGAGTGTTCTGAGAGCTACCAAGCTAATTAAAGGATTAGAAAATGAGACTCGTGAAAAGAACTCAATAAGAATTGAATTATTTAACAGAAAGGAGAGAAAGCTAACGGGAGACACATTAATCATTTTTGAAGATGTAATGGATGATGACCATCTAGTTCTAGCGTTGGCCAAAGATGGGAAAGGAAAAAGTGGATTAAACTATAGAGTGAGATATTAAGGTTAAACCTGAGAGTCTAAGAACACAGGAGTTATTTTAATATGGGTCCTCTTAATGAATGTAATCTTGACATTTTTTTTTTTTTTTTTGAGACGGAGTCTTGCTCTGTCGCCGGGGCTGGAGTGCAGTGGCCGGATCTTGGCTCACTGCAAGCTCCGCCTCCCGGGTTCACGCCATTCTCCTGCCTCAGCCTCCCGAGTAGCTGGGACCACAGGCGCCCGCCACCTCGCCCGGCTAGTTTTTTTTTTTTGTATTTTTTAGTAGAGACGGGGTTTCACCGTGTTAGCCAGGATGGTCTCGATCTCCTGACCTCGTGATCCGCCCGTCTCGGCCTCCCAAAGTGCTGGGATTACAGGCTTGAGCCACCGCGCCCGGCCTAATCTTGACATTTTTAAAGGGTATTTTTAAATTACATAAAGTATTTTTTGTTTCCCCAAGTTAAATTGCAACTGAATTTAGAGATTAACAGAAAAAAGAGTGTTCAAGTTTCTCTGTCATCTTTCAGAAAATTATAGAGCTTGACTAGGGAGAAAGCAAACACTTGGTTCCAGGACATGCGTGATACTGAATCAGTAAAAAGCAAATGGTCACAGCAAGGGCAGCCCTCTTGTAAGTATATCCGAATTTCTTTTATAATCTTAAATAGTTGTTTTGTTTTGCTTTTTTAGACAGGGTCTCACTGTGTTGCCCAGGCCATAGTGTAAGAGCTGTTCACAGGTGTGATCATGCATATTCCAGCCTTGAGCATCTGGGCTGAAGGCTTCCTCTTGCCTCAGCCTCCAGAGTAGCTGGGACTACAGGCAGGAGCCACCACACCCTGCTGTGCTTCTATAATCTTCATAAATCATTTAGAAAATTGACACTCGTTTACTAGAGATAAACTTAAGAGCATGATTAAAGTTGATTTTAGGGAGTTTCTTATTCCTTTGCTCAGTTGCGTATTGCTGTCTACTAAGAGTGAATGCCTCCTCTCGTTTAGATTTGAAAGGCATTCTTGCTGTTAGCGTTCACAGCACTTTGTCAGACCACAACAGCTTGATAACTTGGGTTACTATCTAAACCTCCAAAGAAAATGGAGAGTTAGAGTCCATCTGCGTTGTGATTTAACTTTTCAAAGCCTCTGATTTTTAAGCCCTTTCACTTCAGGTGCCAAATTTTCTCAAAGCACAAGACCCCTTAACTCAATCTGTTCTCTCTGCCAAATGAACAATTTTATGTCCGTTCCCTTACTATACAGCCACTGAAATCTAGTATTCAGTAATATACTTAGGAAGGTATCTCATTTTTTTTCTTCATGAAAACCTTCTGTGCTGTGTTACTTGTGGCCAATCTCAGACACAAGTGTATGTACATACATAGAACCTGACAAAAATTTATTCCTTAGCTAAAAAGGGATGATAATTTCTTCTCCTTATGCTTAGAAACATTTTAAGTATAACAAAGGCTTTCTAATGACCAGCCGAGTTTTATCTCCTCTTCATCCTTCATCGGATCCATCTTTTCTTTCGTGTTTTTATTTCTCAGTTGCAGTGCCAAAGCTCTATTTGTACTGTTCTTCTAACATAGGAAAAATGCATGCTTGCTCGGTTTAACTATTCCAACTTCTGCCGAGTGATAATTAACTGACCTCAGCCCATCTGACCACTGAGTTGCCAAAATCAGGTTTTATAGTGTGATTGAACAATTAGTTGAACTGTATTATCCTTGTAATTCATATTTTACCAAAAGTTACAGTTTTCTACATGATAGTAATGTAAATGCATCAGGAAAAGAGGGAAATGAAACTTTTATTGGGTGCCTACTTTGAGCAAGCCTGTGTGCCAGGCAACTCGTGTGTGTGTATTCATATGTGTGTGTGCGTGTGCGTGTGAGTGTGTGTGTGTGATATTTAATTTAACGTTCATAGTCTTGAGGCTTTGTTATCATTAACCTTGTTTTACAGATGAAGAGTATGTAGCATGGGGAGGTTAAATAACTTGCCCAAGATTTTAGGATTACTAAGTGGCAGTTCAAATGCTCATTTACTTAAAAGCCATAGAGAAAAAAAATAATCGAAAGAAATCTGAAACAAAGCCCATGTCATCATAATCAAGAGGACTTGGAAGAGAGGGGCAGTGTCTAATTTGTCTTTTTGCAGCTTTGATTTTCTGTTTCTACTTCTGTCCGTGTCCTTTTAAGCTTTTTTTTTTTCCTTTCGCATGATGTACGTTTCTCTAAAGCCAGAGTAGTGAGCAGCTTGAAAGGTTAAGGAAAAGAGGGGCTAGGGAGGTGGAACTATTGTGGTCTCTTTATTTTTCATGCCTCAAGCATACGATGTAGTAATATTCCTCGTCTTCCAAAAAAAGAAATCAGTGAACGTGGTTCCTTACTTAGCTCACATTAATGGCCATGTGAGTGCATGCTGAAAATGTACAGTGAGGAAAGTAAGGACATAATTAACATAACAAACCATTCTAATAGAATTAGTGTCTGACTGAAGGAGACAAGCAATTCCAAATCATTCTGTATTGTTCAGTACTTTTTTTTAACATGAGGTATAAATTTAACTGTGTGTTGCAACCAGTGACAAACTATCATAGAAGTTTGGGTTTTTTTAAATCAAGAAATATTGTTTGAATCTTGCTCCTCCATTAACTGTAATACTATGTAAGTCTCACTTAAAATATTATGCTTATATGGTAGACATTATGTTAGTATAAGTCTGAAAAAAAATAGTTGCCTAGAAGTAGCAGTGGATGCTTTAAGAATTTTTTTCAATATATTTAAACAAAAAGATTATTTGTATGGTTTGGGGCCTACACAGTGATTTGGGGCCTAAAATACATTTAAAACTACAACATTAGAGATGAAATTTTGGCCTGGTTCAGACAGGTGCTTGGTAAGTGAGCACTGAATGAATGTGCTAGTAACTAAACAGTCTTACAAATAAATACCATGGCAAGGAGGACTCAGTACATCAAGAAAACCAAATGCACATATTAACTTAAATGCATTTATATGGGTTTTAAATTGTTGCTCGTCAAAATGCAATAATGTATTTATTGATCTTGATTTTATGGTTTGTAAAATATGCTTTTTAAAATTTCCTGAAAATTAAAAATTTAAGTCATTAATCCACCATTAATCAGCTCAAGGTGACCAATTTACAAGTGTCTCCCCTTCCCACTGCCCTGTAGCCAGTACTTTGTTGAATTCATTTGAGAATTCAACAAACTCTCTGGAATTACTTTTTTTTTTTCTACAAACACTTAAGAGTTTCTCTAAAAGAATAACTTCCCAAGTCCTAATGCTTAATGCAGAAAGTAACAGTAGTACTTTATTTTTGTTTAGTCTGTTTTTCTGAACAAATATTCCACCAACTTGAGTCTCATTGTCCCTAGCCCATTAGGAACAACAGAAGTTTTACCCCACTTCCCAGCTGTTTTCTTAGGAATGTAGAAATCTGGCTAGAAGGCACAGCAACCTCCCACCTTCCTAGTAGACCAAGGATTCCTATTGTCAGATGCAGTGGGCATGAAAGCAGCAATTTTACAGCACAAAAACTCCAATAACATTTACTTCGGTTGGCTGAGATTGAAATGCACACAGGCACTGCTCAGTCTTGGTTGCTTAAGCACCAGCTTCCCTTGGCTTTTTGCCACTTTGTGCATTTCAGAGACAAGTCCTTTCAGGAGAAGGCATTTTGCTTGTAACTTGCAGTGGAGTAAACAGACCATTCAGGCATAGTTTATTGCATTACAAACTCAACTATGCAAACTATCCCAAAATTGAATACAACAAAGTAATTAGTGAAATCATTTGGTCATGAGAATTCACAAGGAGGAATTGTCCTATTTTAAAAATAAAATTTTTCTTTTCTAAAGAATTATTTAAAACTTTATATTTAGAGAATGGTAGCTCAGCTCTTAATTATAAGTTTTACTTACATAGTGAAGCTTAAGGTGACCAGTGTACAAGTGTCTTCCCCTCCCCACTCCCCCGTAGCCAGCACTTTGTTGAATTCATTTGGGAAATCGTAAGAGAGCACCCACGTTACATTATAAAGCAAACACTGAAATGACGATGACCCACTCCTACGTAGACTGAAGTGCTGGCATATCAACCCCATGTTACTATATAAAGAATAGGCAGAGAAAAGCATGCAAAAGCATCTCAATAGCCTGACTCAGGCTGAACTAGGTAAAATATGCATACACATTGTGGATTCCCTAGAAGACAGGCAAGGGAAGGCAAGAGGGATGTACATTAGGTTACCCTAGAGGCAGTGTTCATCTAATCAAGAGTTCATCCATTCCTGCAGCCAGTTTTTAACATCATACATCTAATGTGTACTAAAAACCAGTTGCTAAATATGGTTACCAGACATTTTCTTCTACAAGATTGTCCCAGGTTCTGTATTTGTTTTTTTGTGGGGCTTTTTTCGGAGAACTTTAAAACAAAATTGTAAAATCTCATGTAAAATCAAAATTAAATGACTTTTTCTACTCAGCATTGTATCTATTATCTGTTTATAAACCAATCCTGTTCATACTGGTCAGAGCAAACTGCAGATTTCAAAAGGATATTATCGAAAGTGTACACAATGGTTAGCGCATTTGTTAACTGGGACCCTGTTTATTGTTCCTGTCCGACTCAAATCTCTCGTGTGTGTGAACTAAGTACTCGGAACTTCGTTAAAATCGTTATTGTCTGTAAGTAAATTGTGATGTACTTGAATTTCTGCAATTGTGTTTATTTTTCACATTTTGTTCAATAACCAGGGCTCAGCTCTTAACATTTTCAAATACTCGTTTTGTTTTGAAAAAAGACAGGGCCCTTATTTGAGCTAACAGATGAGCCCTCATTTCTAAGGAGCCCTAAGCAAGACCCTATCATTCCATGTGCTAATGGTCTTTCTTATTGCTGAATTTGGCCCTTGCTCTGTTGATTGAATCTACATATCTAGCCAGTGATGCTTAAAGAGAAGCCACAGAGTACAGCATTTTGGAGTTGAAGTTCAAACCACACAGTCTCCCTTTCTGCATCCCACAGATTCTCATCTGTGCTCTCTCCCCAGCCTCCAGCTGCTGCACTGTCACCAGCCCAGCTGAGATTCAGAACCACTTCTGGTGTGATTCTGTACCTCAGGTACCCTTTATGTGCCTCAGAAACCCTTTTCCCTAGATGTCTCTACCATTCATACATGTTTACACTGATTTCCTTCTGAGTAAATATATAGAACTATCAAAATGTCTAACCTGCCCGTTGCTCAGTTGCAGTCCTAGTTTACTTCCTGCTTGATCTGATTGATTTCGTTTCTTTGGAGTATTAGAAAGAGAGACAACTTGCAGAGAGGCTTAGTAGGCTTTGCCCGATACCTTCTGCTTTCCTCTACGGCTGCGAACCGATTTCCCTTCCCTTGAATGCATGAAGGAAGAGTTTAAATGGCATCTGAGGTAATGGTGAGTTTCTGGGTTACTTTGCAGTAGTTTGCCCTCGGTGGAGTGCACAAGAGGAAAGAATGGGAATGGCCCTGCCCTGCCGGTGCGTGCCTGTAGCGACAACGCGTCCGAAAACAAGTGATGCACTCCTAATGATGTGTGCTTTTGGTTCTTTGAATGTGCACAGCATCTCCATCAGGTTTTTACAGCTGGACTCTAGCTGTAATTGCTACTGGGATGAGATGCACAACATGGGGTGTTAGCTAAGTACTTGTAGTGTTTTAGTGGCCAAAAATATATGGCATGGTAGGAGCATCAGGCTTCATGAAATTCACACTTGTATATCTTCATGTTCCTCACCCATTTCTGACATGCCGCTGATTTGCCAGCAGGCTTACTCTAGATGAAGGGGATAAAAATGGCAAAGCTGAAAGATGTTGTTTCTTAAAAGATACTGTATATCAGTTGAGTAAGAGGAAGTAGATCGGGGATGTAAACGCATAAAAAGGCCTCTGTAGTCATTCTTCAGTGAAGACAATTGGTAGTAATCTCATCATTGCAACTAAACAAAAAAGATAACAGTTTTAATCTTATTATAGCACAAAATGGCATGCATTAAAATATTTCTAATGTAAACAATAATTCCATATTTCTGTAGCATCAGCTCTCAGATCCCTTGTCCTGATTTGTCATTAGATATAAATCAGTTTTTATGCTCCTTCCAGGGAAGTCTTAAAGCCTAATGTTTCCTTGTTGGAGATGTTATAATTCCAAAGAGGGTAAAATTGATAGTTACACTAGAGAAAAGTATCATATCCAAAATTATGATGTAAAAGAATAATCCAGATACCCATGCTGATCCACTCTTATGTTTATTTAAGATATCATCAATGAGGCTTGGAATTTAATGCAGTTCTGTTGGCATAATAATTTTCCACGGTGTCAGCTGTGACCACTGAGTTTCCAACCCAGTTAAATTGTTCTTTCACATTATTCTTTGCATTTTCTATTTTGTTCTTTCTTTCTTTTTTCTGTATTCCTCGGGATTTTTTTTTTTAAATCAATCCCCCTTGTGTCCATCCAACCAAAATATTTTATAGTGCTTATGTTAACTTACATTTTAAAAGCAGTGTATGTTGTAGATATTAATTAATCCTGAGAACAATACAATGCTCAGGAGAGAATTATTTGAATTAAATTTGTCAGAAGTGGTATAATGCAAAGATTGCCCTAAAACTGCTGAAAGGAGTAATTTTCCTTGTTTCCATAGAAATGAGGAGTTCCTTATTCTTTGGTCCTTAGTCAGATCATACTACTTTTGTTTAATTACAATGAAATAGTAACCACTAATCAAAAGATTCTTTGTTCTATTTAGAATTCAAACTTTTGTTCTCCTGAACATATTCACCTGCCTTTCTAAGATTACTTTCTAATGGCAAACCAGAAAATGGCAACATGATCGCCTGATTTGAGAAGAAAAATACTTACCTTATGCAAGTACCCTGTAATAAACTTTGAGATTTTCTACTGATTTTTTTAATGCCCAAGGTTTGTTGTATTCTTTTTATAACGTTTTTTCATTCCACGGTCATTTTAAGCTTTATTTCATTCACAGTTTCTTTACACCTCATGCATTTATTGAAATTTAATTTGAGAAATGGAGAATTAAGAATCCTTATACGTTCTATTGAGAGTAACTAGCCCTGTGGTTAATGGGTACAAATGAATAGAATGAATAAGATCTAGTATTTGATTGCAAAACATAGTGACTGTAGTCAATAATAATTTAATTGTATGTTTTAAAATAATTGAGTATAATTGGATTGTTTATAATACAAAGAATAAATGCTTCAGATGATGGATAACCCATTTACCCTGATGTGATTATTACGCATTGTATCCCTGTATCAAAATATCTCAGGTTCCCCACAAATATATAGACCTATTATGTACCCATGAAAATTAAAAATTTTTTAAAAACCTTTTTTTTTTTTAAAGAGTATCCCCACAACAGTACATCACACACACACACACACACACACACACACACACACACACACACACACACACACCTGAATCCTGGCAACATTGCAGTACACAGGAATATATTACTTGAATTGAAACTGCAAAAGTAGTTTAATGCAAACACACACTCCCACATAAATACACTTTTATTTATTAAAAGACAAGAAACTAAAAAACTGAAGTATGAAGGCCAATTAGAATAATAATGTGTGTTTTACAATTTTTTCTCAAATTTCCTCTTTAACATTAACTCAAGAGTAGATTCCATTCCCAAGGTGATTCAGCCATTTAATATTTCAAAACTTTCATTATTCCCTAGAGCTCAGTGCCCCCTCTGCTGCTTCTCCTACAAACAGTGATTTCCCAGTAATGCCAGCAGAAGCAACAGAGTGAAGCGAAGTTTTCAAGACAGGCAAAGGCGCAGTTTCCCTTTTTCTTTCCTACTGGTTAATGCCGTCAGTGGGTGGTCATGCCTGCTCTGTTCTTGAACAAAGGACTTCCTTCTCAGGAGCAGCAGGAATAAAACTGACAAGTATCACATCTGTGTCATGCTGCTTCTCCAATTCCCATGGGATAGTACCACAACTACAGCAGCAGTTCTGATGGTGCCACAGGGAAACAAGGCAGTAGGGCATCCTCCTCAGTGAACAGATCCTGCTTGAATGAAAGAGAAGGGGAAAAGAAAATACTAAATAACAATATAACGAACAGTGGAGAAGTAAATGGGCAAAGATACAACTCCTCAGAGAAGACAAATGTTTTGGAGATAGTCTCTCTACTTGGTGTAAGGTCTAAGTGTTGACATATGTCCATATTTTAGAAGTAGTATAGGATAGAGTACATCCGTTCCTCTCCATTCTTGGGCAGAGAACTGGTCCTGTGTGAAGAATGCATGGTTTAATTTGAGGAACATTTCCAACGGGTCTTAAATTCTGGCCTTTGCTGTTACTGTCTACAAATGGGAAGAAAAGTGATAGGCAAATTCCAAAGCCAAAGAGGATTTAATAATTATAATTAATAACTGAAAAAAAAGACAAACTGAGATAGACTCAAAACATTGATGGCAATTTATAAAATTGGATTGGATGATGTTTGTAGAGTTCTGTAAATTTATTAAAAATTGTATTTGTGAATTCAAAATTTAAAATTATAGTATGTAAATAATATGTAGATAAAAATTATTTTAAAAATTAGCTGATAATACCTCTTTACAATTTTTAAAATCCCTCCAGATATATAATAGCATAGGAAAATGCTCACGTTAGTGATACATGGAAGATAGCAAAGCAGAACTATGCAGTACAATCTTGATTCTGATGATATTTGTATATTAAAAAAAATAGGAAAGAAATTTTCTCTGGGTAATGGATTATGGATAGTTTTAGTTTTTCTCTTTTCCCAGTTTTTTTAGATTTCTGTAGTTTTGTTTTTTCAGAATGTTTGCACTGAACGTATAATATTTTATAATGAAAACATAAAAAAATTTTAATGGGAAGACATTTTGTCAGTACCTGTCAGAATTGTTTATGTGGATAAACAATTTCAGTTTTTCATTTCTCTGAATGGATCCTATAGAATTCTGTAGAATAGTTATATAAGGGTTTATTTAAGTATTACATGGATATTAAAAGCAACCTAAATGACCATCAAAAGGGAATTCCTGCTGTGTCATAATACTATTCAGTTGTTATAAAAGAATGAACCTTAACAAATATATGTTATGTTGGTGAAAAAGTAATTGCTGTTTTTGCCATTAATTTTAATGGCAAAAACTTTTGCACCAACCTATTTAAGACATACTGTACGTATATGTATATAAACAATACTGTGTATATCCAGATAGATAGACAGATAGATAGATACACACCCTAACTTGAAAAAAAAAAATCTATGTTCTATTGTAGAGTAGATAAAAAAGCAATTTGTCAAACTTAATATAAAGATTGCGTTTTCAAAAAAATGTATGTGAGTGTAAGATTGTCTAGGCAACCTTAGGCTGTATGAGAAACATAAACATCTATTCTTTTAAGTGAACTAAGTTTTAATTTTGAGCCACTATTCCAACCAATGGTAGAAACTCATTAAGTAGACACAGTCAAATCAGAGTTTCTTATTAACTTCCTTATCCCATCCTAGGAATAAGGTTATGAAAGTGTCACAGTACGGTGAGTGCTGTGTGCTGAATTGTGTCCTCTCAAATTTATATGTTGAAGTCCTAACCACATTTTTTTTTAGGACTTCCGCCCTCCAGAACAGTGAGAAATAGTTCTGTTGTTCCAGCCACCGTTGCCTTAGGCATCCACACTAATCACAAGACCCTTTCGGAACTCTGTTCTTCTCTTAGTCATTTCCATGTGATTTTTGACTCAAGAAAATGTATGGCTGCCCCACCATGACACCCCGGGCACAGTGGGGGTTGGGGCTGGAGCAGGCTGCCACTTTGAGGCTATCTCAGTTTTATCTGCCTGAACACCCTGCACAACCACCTTTACTCCTATCCTGTGCTACTTTCCCCTCCTGGAAAAGGGGCAAGATCTTGCCACACTGATTCATGTTTTGTTTCTGTTGTTATATCCGACTTTGTGGGGTGTGCAACATGGAATTCTCTTCTGCTCCAATCATGCAATCATAGTCAGGTACTGTGGGGGTTAAGGGGCCAGGTGCTGGAAAAGTGACCTCTGAGTACTCAGAAATCCTTCGCCAACCTCATTGTTTCTAGCGTTAAGTCCAAGATTTGAAATTTAAAGATCAATAATTTATTCTTTACTTTTGCTTTAACAACTTTTTTTTTCTAAGGCACCATGTACTCACATAGTATGGAGAAAGGTACAGGAGAAAATGTAGTGGTGGTGATGGTAGGAAACCTTGATTAATATTTCAAACTGTTACTCTGGTACACTGGGTTAAGTTAGGCTTAGAGCCGGGCGTGGTGGCTCACACCCGTAAATCCCAGCACTTCGGGAGGCTGAGGTGGGCAGATCACTTGGGGTCAGGAGTTCAAGACCGGCCTGGCCAACACGTTGTGCATATGTAGAGATAAAACCCTGTCTCTATAAAAATACAAAAATTACCCAGTCTTGGTGGTGTGTGCCTGTAATCCCAGCTACGCGGGAGGTTGAGGAGGCAAGAGAATCACTAGAAACCTGGAAGGTGGAGGTTGCAGTGAGCTGAGATCACGGCACTGCACTCCAGCCTTGGTGACAGAGCAAGACTCCATCTCAAAAAAAAAAAAGAATTTAGACTTAGAGAGAGGAAGGGGGAACTTTCACTTTTTACTTGATATAATTCTATATTATTAAATAATTATCCCTTTAAATAAAAAGTTAATCATTTTTATAAGCTTCCTATCGATTGATCCTTATAACAATACTGTGAAGTAGCAGGGGCAGTTACTATTATCTCTATTTTAACAGATGAATACATGAGGTCATTCCTACAAATTATAAATATCTTTTGATCTGGAACAAGTATGATAAAGCGAGAGGCAAACATGTAATGAGCACTTTCAGTGAGTAAGGAATGCACTGGGGAAAAAACTGTTACAAATATCCTAATAATGCCTAACATTTCTCAAACCCTTATTGATTAGAAACCGTTTTCAAGGTTCTGGTTTTTATTGATTATTCCTTTGAAATCGTTTGTGTCCATTCTTTTCCTCCCGAAGGCACCTCTTCCGTGCGGGTCTTCGTGGTTCATGTTTCAGCCGCCACCAGATTCTTCGCTCCTGCCCATCCTTCCTGCCCCAGTGTGTGCTTCGCCTCCCTTCATTTTACTAAAAAACATTGCTTGGATCATGTCATCATAAAGACCTTAGGTTGGAAAGAGCCTCAAATGCAGCCTCTCGCCTGGCTTGGGAATCCTTTCAAGAGGATCCCTGGCATAAGATTTTCCTGCCTTTTTGAACCATTGGATAGGGATTTGCTGCTTTCTGAGGCAGCTTGTTCTATTTTTAGCTGAAAGTATCAGAAAGTTCCTTCTTTCCGCTCTACTGAATGCTTCCCTTTAGCTTCCACACAAAATGAATCCAGTCTTTCTTTTAAGTGAGAACCTTTCTTTAATTTAAAAAAAAAAAAAAAATTGTATTAAAAATAGCGACGTGGTCTCACTATGTTGCCCACGCTGGTCTTGAACTCCTGGGCTCAAACAGTCCTCCCACCTTGCCCTCCCAAAGTGCTGGGATTATAGGCTCTCACCACTATACCTGGGCAGTGACAACCTTTCAACAAATATAAGAATATATGTTTTTACACCTCAATTATTCTCTTCACCACACTGAACATTCCCAATTCCTTTCTTGGTGTTTGTTTGTTTGTTTGTTTGGTTTGGTTTGGTTTGGTCCAATATCCCTGAGCCCACCACTGTTCTTGGCACATGGTAAATATTGAATGTGTATTTGTTTCCTGAGTTAATGAATGGCTAAACTGCCCTATTGTTACAGCATCGCTTTGGTTCCAGTTTTATAATCTGTAAAGAAAGGCATCAATACATGTCCTCCATCTGGTAGGTGATCCGCAGTAGCTCCTGCAATCATCTAACATCTGTTTCTCTCTTCTTTTAGCTTCACAGAAATGTCAGATATTTCTATGGCAGTGTAATTTTTAAATATACAAGTTTATTCCCCCTCCCAGCTTTTCTACCTGTTGTTTCTGAACAGCTCATTACATTACAGTATAAATATCTAGAATGATGAGATGCAGTCTTACTTCTCTCCGGTTGTTGAAACAGTTCCCATTTGGTTTTTACCCAGTGTGTGAAAAGTTCTGTTTTCATTAGTATCCATACATTATTTGGCCATCACCAGAGTGAGGCAATACGCCTTTATTAATAAGTTCAGTCATAGTTAGTAAAGACACTATGCTGCACAATTTACAAAGTACACATCTTAATGGAACAGGGTGAATGACAAGAGCGATGCCTGGTGAATCACAGTCTTGGTTACCACCCATTTTTGCTGATTTTTCCTACCTCCTAGACTGACTTCTGACATCTAAGGTAATAGAACCAAAGAAGTGAGAAAGTAATAAATCAGTTTGTTCTGATAATAGGTGTGTTGGCTATAAAGATTGAAGATACAGTTACATTATATGTGAATTTTAGTCATATCTACACCCATTTACTACAAATAAGCAAGAATTTTTTATTGTCAAATTTATTATTGTGGTTCAGAAGCAGCTATTTCAAGTCCTCCCAAAGATATAATGTAGTGTTGCCACTATGTTGATTATTCAACCTTAGAATTTTTGAAAGTATAAAGCCAAATATCTCCGGAAATGACCTTAATTATTGAAATTAGCGTCCTCATACCAATTATCGTTTACCAGTATGTTTTCAAATTTTCTATCTTAAATCAGTGTCTATTTTTATAGTACCCTTTTAAGTATCCAGATTTCTCTTTATTAAGTGAAATACACAGAAAACAAGTTTCTTGCTTGCATACTTAACAGGATTAGACATCTGTAGCATTATGCTTTAAAGAAAATTTTTCTTGACATTGTTTAAGAAGGAGGAGAGAAAACAGTGGGATTTCCACATCTGTTAAATAATCATTAGCATGTAGGATTGAATTCTGTCTTCTTTTTCAACCTAAAACCAGCTGTTGAAGTAAACTGGAAGGACCCCTTCATTATTGCATATTTCCATAGCTTGCCGAGGATTCAGTTACCTAGATCCACCACTCTGATCAAAGGGAACTGATTTACTTTGTCACCGTTGTTATTGAAAGCATTCCTTATTTGATTGTTTTGCTTCTAAAATGTTCTATAAAAGGTCAGACAGGGTGTCTTTTTCTGATTTCATCGTGCCTCTGAGAATCACCTCTGCTACCAATTATGTGCTACTTGGACGGCTGCTAAGACATTGCAGGGCTTCTTTTCCTTGGCCTTCGTACAGGTTTGCTTTTGTCACCAATATTGCTTAGTTGAAGGTGTCTTAATGTCCATATGACATTTGGCATCAGTGAAAAGCAAATTCAGAAAAATGAACCTATTTCCTCTTGTTCGTGACGTGATTTGGTACCATTGCCAAAGAGACGGTTGCCGTGAGTTGTACATCTGTATCAAAGGCTTTAATTTATTTTGAGGGTTTCCTTATTACCGTTGGCTTCATGACTGTTTTTGTAAACGTGGAATAGAGTCTTAACCTGGCATAACACACAGCCTAGGGACTAAACAAAACTAAACGAATGCCTGCAACTTTGGCCCTTCCACAGGAAACAGCATAACAATGATTGAATATGAAAATCAAATTTTGACTGCTTCCAAATAGATCACAATACTGCCTTATGCTAGTGCTGTGTTTATGGTTTCTGTCTTCCAGACCATCACGCACTGTGTCAACTTGGCAAACAGCAGCTATCCATGAGCTCTTGCATGTGGCAGAATGGGTGCTCTGCCTTTATATTGAGGCCACCAATGGAATGTCAATATGAATTTACAAAGATGCACACCTGTTTGGAATATGCTCTCACGCCTCCACAATTGATAAGTTTTCAATCTAAAGCTGTTTTCACAAGTAGTAGATGTCAGAGTTTCTTTTAAATCTCTTCATAGCAGATGCACAGCAGTGTTTACCAGTCCACTGTTCTTTTCTATAGTATTTCACTATTTTCAAGATGAAATTTATTGGCATGTGGAGTGACATATATCCAAATTTGTTGGTATATAAAGAAGGCCATATTCTTTACTATAATGAAGCTTTTTCTCCTAAAGATAATTAAAGTAATGAAGCATGTGTTAACTACGTACTGCAAAGGATATGGGAAATGAGAAATGGAAAAAAAGAAAAAAACTTCTAAATAGAGAGGTAAATAAAAGAGACACAATCTTTGCACTGGAAATCGAAACGTAGATCGTGGAGTGCAGAATGGAGTTTGCTTTTTAAGATTTGTTTACCTTTTTTGTGATGGGATAACATGCAAGATTTTTAGTCCATTGTCTCTATTGTCAAAGTATGTTCGGAATTCAACAATTTCTTGTCCTCTTTACTGCCAACACACTAGTCTTAGTCACCATTGTCTCTCACATGGATTTCTGCAGAGGTTTCCTGTCTGGTCTTTCTGCTGTCACCCTTGACACCCTCCCTCCCATACCACGCCCACCGCGCCTGTTCTCAGCATAGTGGCCAGAGAAAATCTTTAAAAATGTTATAGTATGTCACTGGGTCTTCAAAACTTTCCACTAGCTCCCCATCTCTCAGAGTGAGAGGCAGTCTTTATAATGGCCTTCCAGATTCTACATGACCTGGCTCCTGTTACCTCTGAATCTCCTCTCCTCCTTCCTCCTGTTTCTGGAATATACCTGGCATGGTGTTAACCATGTCTTTGCACTGCTTGGTCCCTTACCAGGAATGCTCTTCAGCCAGACTTCTTCCTGCTTAAGTCTCTCATCTCTTCCATTCAGCCTCTGCTCAGTGTTCCTGTTTCCAATTACAGCTCATCCCCGCCACACAAAATCAGGAGATTTCCCACCCTACTCTATTATTTTTTTCTAAAACACTTACTTTCAAGTTACCATATAATTTAATTTATAATTATATTATTAATTGTCTCCCCCCAATAGAGCATAATCCAAAAAAAAAAAAAAAAAAAACAGAGATAGGCTCTGTTTTGTTCATAGAGGACTCAAATGCCTAGAACAGTGCCTGGCACATACATAGTAATAAGTGCTTCAAAAGTATTTCTTCATAGAATGAATTGAATCAAAACTGGTAAAGTTGGAAAGTTGGTATTAAGGGGAAGATATGAATTCAGTATTGTCCTTTTGAATTTTAGAAGTAAGCGATAGAACTTTGGAAAGAGAATAATAGGACTATAGTTGCAGTTACGGGAGTCATGTGCACCTAATTTATCAGCAAATCCTGCCAGTCCTACCTCCAGACTGCCTTCAAGCTGTACTGCTTTTCACCTCTCCCACTGTCACAGTCATATGAGCCAGGGTTGTCTATCACCTGGCTTATTACAGAAGCATTCCGCAACTAGTCACCTTGGATCTGCACTGAACCCTCAGCACATTTTGAGCTCAACACAGGGAGTTGGAAGGCAAGGATCCAGGGAAGGTGAACATCAAAAGCTGCAGAAGAGGGAATAATTAGTAAAGAGGTATCTGAAAGAAGGTTGGAGAAACAGAATGAGAAAGAGCAAGGCTGCCTTTTCTTTTGAATTAATGGGGAGTGGCTTTAGAAGGTTAAGAAGGTATGAGTAAGTTTATCCCATTAGAATGGCTAAAATCACAGAGACTAACAACGTCAAATATCAGGAAGGATGTAGAGTAATTGGAGCTTTCATACGTTGCTGATAAGGATTTGGTATGGTACAAACGCTTTGGATAATTGTTTGACAGTTGTCTATAAAGTTAAACACTTACTTATGACCCAGTAATTGTACTCTTCAGTATTTATCGAAATATATAAAAACACAGGTGAAAAACTGTTTATAGCACCCTTATTCAGAATTACCTAAAACAGGAAACGACTCTAATGTCCATCAGTAGGAGAAGGGATTGTGATATATTCATTCAATGGAATCATATTAAACAATAAAAAAGAACAAAGCACTGCCATACGCAGAAAAATGAATGCATCTCAAAAACACTAGGTTAAGCAAAAGCAGCCAGGCACAAAAGAGTACATACTGTATGATTCCAGTTATGTGAATACAGAAAATTGAAGAACACACAGAAAACATTTGTATGGTGACAGACGTCAGAGAGCGGTTTCCTGGAGCAGTGGGGAGGAAGAAGGAAATTGTCTGGAAGTGGGTAGAAGAGGACTTTCTGGGTGAAGAAGGTGTGTGCTATGTTGTTTTGGATGGCTGTTAGCCAGGCATGCACAGTCGTCAAATTTTGTCGAACTGAACCCTTGAGATTGGTGTACTGTACTGTGTGTTAATTACCCCTCAATTAAAACATGTAATCAAAATCTATGGGCATATGTTGGGAAATTCTGAGATAAACAAGAAGGAAAATGTGATATCTTAAATGCAGTGGCTCAAGTCTTCTTAGAAAAGTAGGGTGTCGGCCGGACGCAGTGGCTCACGCCTGTAATCCCAGCACTTTGGGAGGCCAAGGCAGGCAGATCACTTGAGGTTAGGAGTTCGACACCAGCCTGGCCAACATGGTGAAACCCCGTCTCTACTAAAAATACAAAAATTAGCCAGGCGTGGTGGCGTATGCCTATAATCCCAGCTACTCGGGAGGCTGAGGCAGGAGAGTGGCTTGAACCCAGGAGGCAGAGGTTGCAGCAAACCAAGATTGCACCACTGCACTCCAGCCTGGGTGACGGAGCAAAACTCTGACTCAAAAAAAGAAAAAAAGAAAAGTAGGGCACCAAATTATGTCTTGAGCTTGATACGTGAGTGATTAGATTGGAAGAGTAGAAAAAGCTGAGACCCGCTACTTTAAGAAATGTGACAGGACGTCAACAAGAGAAAACTAAAGTATTAATGAGCAGAAGTGAGGCCCAGCCAAGGCAGGCAGTGACGACCATGCCACCGTGGAACCAGGCAACATGATTTTGGGATTATGGGTGAATAAATTTGATAGCTGCTAGTTAGGAAGCCAGACAATTGGAGTCTAGGGCTTTCATGTCTTTCTGGAAACCTTGGAAAAGGTGAGATTTGAACTGTGCCTTGAAGAATAAGTTGACTTTTACTAGGTAGAGAACGTGCAGGTAGGATATATTAGGGTAAATAAAACGTATCATTAAAATTATCACCTGCTTCTTTTGATTTTATTTTGGCTACTAGAAAATTTTAAATTATGTATTTGGCTCAGGAACATATTTCTTCTGGACAGTTCTGGCCTTGAGGCATAGAGATAAGCTATTGCCATAATCGAGGCAAAAGATGATGAATGCCTGGACTCAGACAATGGCAGCAGGGATAGAGGAACAGGAAAATTCAAGAGATATTTCTAAGGACTGAATTGACTGATGCAGGTTAGTGATTACGTTTGATGGAGCAGGGGTGATGGAGCAGGACAAATCAAAGACTGCTCTGAGTTTTCTAACTTGGATAACATTGATCGGAAGGGGAAGCCATATACCACATTAGGGAAAACACAGGAGAAAAACGAAGTTGATCTGCAAGGGGAATAGGAAGAAAGAATAGCACATATTGACTCCCAGGCACTTGTCACATATTAAATCACGTTCATGCCTGCAAACATGGGCATGTAAGAAATTATGACCCAGAGAGAATATTTAGCTCTGTTGAAAATCAGTCAGCTAGAACGTGGAAGAACTAGGATTCAAACCCACACCAGTGGTGGTTGTAAATGCCTTTAAAACTTGGAAAGGGCCGGCCGGGCCTTGGTTGCTCATGCCTGTAATCCCAGCCCTTTGGGAGGCCTAGGCGGGTGGATCACGAGGTCAGGAGATCGAGACCATCCTGTTTGGTCTCTACTAAAAACACAAAAAATTAGCCAGGCGTGGTGGCGGGCGCCTGTAGTCCCAGCTGCGTGGGAGGCTGAGGCAGGAGAATGGCGTGAACCTGGGAGGCAGAGCCTGCAGTGAGCCGAGATCATGCCACTGCACTCCAGCCTGGGCGATAGTGCGAGACTCCGTCTCAAAAAAAAAAAAAAAAAAAATCTTGGAAAGGGCCAGTGAGCAAACTGTGGTTTGGGTTCTCTAGGTAGATGCGTGTGTTTAACTTAACCTGTGTCACAACATGAGAAGGCTGTGTGCTGTAATTATAGTTTGCTCTAAGAACTGACAGACTAACCTGGCACACAATAATCAGAAATGGCAAGATTCATAATTGGGGGATGATTTTTAACTGAATGCTAGATTACAGAATCTGTATCATTAAGATCAAACAGCTCCAAACAAATACGGATAAAGTACAGTGCCTATGGCAAACACAACAAACAACTGTTGTGCTTCCTGTCTTGGTAGTGTCAAGGCCCAGGCTATGAAGGTGAGTCTGTGTTGTCATGAGGACATGCCCTGTTCGTGTTTTAAAACTTTTTTTAAAAAACTATACGTTGGGCCAGGCACCGTCCCTCCTGCCTGTAATCCCAGCACTTTGAGAGGCCAAGGTGGGCAGATCACTTGAGCCCAGGAGTTTGAGTCCAGCCTGGGCAACATGGCAAAACCCTGTCTTCAAAAAAATTCAAAAATTAACCGGGCATGGTGACACGTGCCTGTCGTCCCAGCTCCTCAGGAGGCTGAGGTGGGAGGATGGCTTGAGCCGAGGGAGCAGAGGTTTCAGTGAGCCAAGATGGCACCACTGTACTCCCACCTGGGTTAGAGAGCGAGACCCTGCCCCCCAACACACACCCTGCCCCCAATACACATGCACAAACTATACCTTTTCTTTGTATTTTCTTCTCTTTTAAAATTTTAAGGATATAAAAAATTTCAGTTAACTTAAAATTCTAGTTAATTGGATTAGATTTTCCTGGTAATACATTTTGATATTATGATCTATGTTTCAGACAATGTAAATTTCCACAGAAAAGTAATTATATAAGAAACCGTTGGTATGAGCACTTTAGGAATGTATATTTTCCCAAGTGTATATAATTAACATGGAAGACTGAAAGTTTCAAACAGCGTGACATCATTATAAATTGCTGGAAAACAAAAACCAAAGCCCATTGTGGCACACAGTAATTAGGAATGATATGACTGTTTTTTGTTGTTGTTGCTTTTGAGACAGAGTCACTCTGTCACTCAGGTTGGAATGCGGTGGCACAATCCCAGCTCACTGCAACCTCTGCCTCCTGGGTTCAAGCTATTCTCCTGCCTCAGCCTCCTGAGTAGCTGGGACTACAGGCACCTGCCACCATGCCCAGCTCATTTTTGTGTTGTTAGTAGAGACGGGGTTTCACCATGTTGGCCAGCTGGTCTGGAACTCCTGACCTCAGGTGATCCCCCTGCCTCTGCCTCCCAAAGTGCTGGGATTACAGGCGTGAGCCACCGCGCCCAGCCAGTATTACTGTTTTAAAACACAGACGTTGTACTGATTGTTGAGTGATAGATTTGCACACAACAGCATATTTTTTTAAACAGTCCCAAATCAAAGATTAGTCTTAAAATGAGAACATTTTTGTAAAGACAGTTACTTATCTATCATATTGGTCTTTTCATCCACACTTAAGTAGCCATCCATCTGGAGGAACACACTTAAATGCCAAACACAGCAGTATAATATTTTAGTATACTGAGTCACTTATTACAGTACCATCATGGCAAACTCTGGCACAAGTCTACATTTAATTAATAGTACATTAAGAAATGCAGTACCCTTGAATAATTCCACAGTGGAGTTGACCTTAATGCCATAGTCAATGTTGAGAAACCTACTCATTCACAGAGGGGTGTACCTCTTTACAGTGACCTGTGACTCTTCCCAAATTCTAGCAGACTGATGTATCAGTCACTTCTACTTAGAGCTAAGTGCAAAAACGCAAAATTGAAGGCAACCAGGTTAAAGAAACTTCTTGTAGTGGTTTTAAAAGGGAGTAGAAATAGTTGCTCATAGATTTGATAAAAAGGCTTGAATTCACATACCAACTCATATTCATTGTGATACCTGCCTGATTCAGGGATTTCAGTAATGTTTAGGATCTTATTGGGGGCCAGAAGTGCCATAAAGATTAATGATAGAATTAAGGTCACAGACTCAGACTGGGGGTGGCAGTGGGGGAATGGGCGAGGAAATAAAGAGAGCTTCCTATAGCTCATCTAGGTTCTAGGGCTTGACTTTGCTGCTTTGGCTTAGGTCAAATAGTAATTTTTAAAAACTCTTGTTTATTGATCATCTACCATCAATACAGATTGTGCCAGATAGTATTTCAGTGATTGGCATTCTCCTTAAACCTCCATAGGTAGTATTAATAACTGTTAATCCACATTTTCTACATTAGAAAAGTGAGACTTGGGGATTTAAAATTGAGTCAGCCAGTCTCCAGAGGCATCACTCAGGTTTTGTATCCCAGCATTGTCCGGATTTGAGCAGGACTTACTGAATAATAACGCTTTCTGGAATAGAGCCAAAATTTGTGTGTGTATATGCTTATGAACCAAATATATATTTTTATCTTAACATAAATTTATCAAATCAATTAAAATATTAATTTGGAATAAATCTCTGTAGGGTGTTTTTATAAGTTTTCAAGTATATTCCTCAGAACAAATGTTAAAGTAAACCTTTTGACACGGGAATCAAATCCCTCACATCATGTTTTTCAGAGAGCATCACAGTACTATAGTGATGAAATTTTGTGTGACACCATCAGAAACAACTGTTCATAAAAGATGCAGGGATATTATTACAAGGAAACGTTGAAAATTCAGTATATTTGTATTTTAGCCTAGTTTCCCAGATTGAACAAATGCCACAAATATTTATTAGTTTAGAGCAACATATCAGTTAAAATTTCTGAACAGTTTCTGAAGAATTTGAAGGTGGGTACCAGGGAAACAGAGAAAAGGGAGTACTGAAGCTTTATACCAGAATTGAATTGTGTGATTTCATATTAAAAAGACAGTTTATTTATAGTTCTCTTCCAGTTATTCCCAGATGTTATAATGTTTTATTTATTAATAAGGAAAAATATTGAGATTCATATTTCACACATCACTGAAATGACGGTGCTTAAGCAGAAACTTTTTTCACATTTGTCATTATTTACTACTTTTTAGAGCAGAATATCTATTTTGTTGTTCAGGAATAAAAATAGATTACAATAAAATATGAAAAACTAAAATGAATTCTTAAAGGCATTTAGCTAAAAGTATTTTGCCTTTCATTTCAAACACGGGAAAGTGCTTTAATTCAAAAAGACCGAGTTTTTAAATATGCTGCCTTCTCCGTTCATGACTCAAAATGCTTTCTCAGAATTTATCCCAACTCTCATAAGTTTTTATTACAACAAACTTGGAAATTTCGTTTGGTTGTGTTATTTACATTCTTTCATATGCCTCTTTTCAATCTTTTAAAATGACTAGTCATGTCAAATTGATTCCCATAGCATGTGGATTTCTACTCTTATCAGAATTGCAATTTACCATGGCTTTATTATTTATTATTTATTTATTCATTAATTTATTCTCCACTTTATTCCAGAAAGGATACTCATAGGAAGGGCTTACTTGTGGATTGCTGTCATTTGGTATGCATTGCTTCATGCATTTATTTATTGCCATCTCTACTAAACTGTATTTATGAAACTTCTCCTTTATTAGTTTCTTGCTTTACAAATGAAGCAAATGAATTCTCCTGAGCCACTATATACTTATGTAAAATATAAGAGCATTTCATTGAGCCATTTATAGGTTTTATCTATTACATATTTTAACTCAAACACATTAAAATATATGATTTTGGCCTTTCTGACAGTAATTTCAAGTGATAGGTAGAGAGCTTTCATTTTAAGTGGTAAATCACCTTCTGATACACCTAAAATTGGTTACATTTTTTATCCTTTTTCTCTTCTGTTATCCTACCACTGTCTCAAACCTGCCCTCCCCGCAAGATTTGGTAGTAAGAACATAAGCTTCTCAATGAACTATTTCAAAAAATATTTTTTACAGTTCAACTGCAGATGGTTTGTTCTGCTTGCAGAATGGTATTTTATTCTACTCACAGACATATAGCCATATGTTTCCTGTCACCTCGGTGACACAGATAAGCCTTACATCTGGCTATCTTTACCTAGGTTACCTCCCCAACTTTTGCTAAACTTGAAGCTAATATCAACTTCATAATTTTTGACTTTTTAAGCAATTTTTGCCTTCTAAACAAAAGATTAAGAAAATTCCCTTTTTATTGAGGAAGCAATTAAGATCTTGTTGAGAACTGGTCAGCATAGACGTGTAGTAAAATCGTATAGAACAAATATACACACACACACGCCCGTGCTGCACACACACCAGGAATACAAGTAAAACTGGAGAAATCTGAATAGAATCATTGAATCTTATCAATGTTATTATCCTGGTATTTTGCAATGTTACCATTGGGAGAAACTAGGTGAAGTATACACAATCTCTGGATTACTTCTTGAAACTGCGTGCGAGTTTACAATTGTCTCAATGAGATTTTTCATTGAGAAAAGAAAAACTGGTTGGTAAACTTCTTCTTAAAGGGCCAGGTAGTAAATATTTTAGGCTTTTCGAGAGCCATGAGGTGGAAACGTCTCAAATCCTTTGTCTTATAGCACAAAAGCAGTCAGTACGTGAACGAGTGGACGTGGTTGTGTTCCCATGAAACTGTGTTACAAAAGTAGATGGCAGCAGACAATAGTTTGCAGACTTCTGGTTTAAAAAGAGACAGAAGCTTTTAATATTCCATCTGCTGCTCCCTTGAAGGAAAAAAAAATGTGGTACAAAAGCTAATTATATATTTATGATGTTGTGATTTGCAGCTTATTTTCTGTCCTCATGATTTTCTTAACTTGTATATTTATACATAAAGAATAACATTTTTGTTTATTTTAAATATTCTAAAAAGCACTGCTTTGGTATCATGCTTCTCTATTTTGGGAAATCAGAACATTTAAAGTTATGTGTCTTAGAAAAGTAAGAAATTCTTTTTAGATATAGTACTGTATTAAAGGAACAAACAACACTGAGTTTCTGTCCTTAAGGTTTTCATCCCTCAACATGAATAATAAGAAGTCAGAGAGTAAAGTTCTAGGTTAGAATAGCAATTTCTGCACATTTCCTCATTTTTATTCATTCTGTTACAGAGTTGAACGTCCTCTGGAAGAACTTAGGTTGTATTCAGTTATTCTCATTTTCAGGGTAGGATCAAGCATGACCTTATGCAGAATTCCACTTTAAACAAGTATGCACTCAAGCTTACTTTAGACAATGTTAAGAAAATCCACTCGATGAGATTTTAATACTTATTCGGTAGATTTTTTTTAACTTTTTCTTTCTCTTCATCCTGTCACATCATGAGCGGTTTTAAGAAATTGGGTTCAGTTCCCTAGCAAAACCAGGTTTCTTCCTCCTAGTATGTTTCTTTTCCTTCTGTGTTGAGTGGCTTCTGTGGAAAAACCTCTTAAATGTGGGATAAAAATGAAAACAGTTTGTGTGAGAGACACACATGCAGTATGTCTGTACTCAGTGCTGTGGACTGTTAAAAACAAAGAAAGGTTTTGCTATTTAAAAGGAGAGGTAATGTAGATACTGCAATGCACTCATGAGAAAAAAATAAATTTTCCAGGAACTATAATTTAACAGCAATATAAACCAATCCTGTGTAGATTTCTAAAATGGTAAGAGTGGTTAGAGCCAAATAGGATTCACATTTTGAGAGCTTGTGATGTTTAGTAATTTTAAAAGATGAAAGATATTTCTTAAAGACTTTGGAAAATCTATGGTTGACCCTCTTTTTTACCCAACGCTTCATTTAATGTGTTGCTAGAGCTAATCAGTTTATTCTACCTCTTAATTATCTCTTGAATCTGACCCTGCATGTTTATCTGCATTGCCAGGGCTTTCGTTTATGTACTCAGTACAATACTGTAAATCTCTACTAACTCTCGTCACACACCACTCACCAAAGGCAACACACACACACACACACACACACACACAGCCTCCACACTGCTGTTAGGGTAGTTGTCATAAAATGTGTCTCTGACCTTGTCATTTATTTGCTTAAAACCTTTCCGTAGCTCCCTTTGGCTAATAGGATAATATGCAAATGCCGAAGCAGAACAAGACAAGGCCCATGCAAATCTTTATTCCACCTGTCTGCCAGGCTTCTTTCCTGCCTGTTGTGAGTTCTCCTACCCTGTCCCAGCCCCACCCACACCCTCTGTGTTCTAGACAGTCTGAACCACGGCAGCTTCGTGCTCCTCACTGTCATGCCTTAGCCTCTTTCCGTCATCCTGAGGGTTTCTCTGCCTGGAATATGCACTCTTCATGGCAGCTAAAGCATTAGCTTATCGGAAAAACCTTCTGAGAAGCTTTCGGAACTCAGCATATTTCATCTCTTCGGTTATTTACCAGATAATACTTGATCTCTCTGTATATATGTATACTCAAAAGTGAGGAGGCAATGAGTACAGTGTAGTAGGGAGGAAAGCTTTAAAAAGGCAGGAAAGTATGTTTGACTCATACTGGAATTCCTAGGACTTTGAAAGTACCTGAAACACTGTAGGTATTCTGTGTAGGCGTGTTGTATAAATTAGTGAGGGAACCAATGAATGAATAAGTGAAGGCAAGAATTGTGTCTTACTCCTTGGAATCGGATTGGATATCAGCCCAGGAGGCATTTCTAAAGATATTAAGAGTTTAAATGAAGACCACCCACCTGCAGTATTGCTATATTGAAGAAATAAATGTCTAAAGGAAATTTCTAACCATCTTTGTTTCAGGTAAGAAATCGTTACATAGGAGACTGCAATGGTTAATTTCAGAAATAGCAATGGAGTCATTCACAATTAAAGGCACCTGGTATATTAACATGGAATTCAGGGAATCTGGAAGAAAATAAATAAATTTGGGGAATATATTTTTTATTAGCATTAGTGTCTATGGTTTTCATGCACATAGGTAATAATACTTATTTATCCAGTATTAATTGTCTTTATGATTCCTCAAGTACTCAGGAGATAGTACACATAAATATCCTAACATGTAAACATTTCTAAACCGTTATCACCTCTAAACCTAATTTATCGCCTTCCCTTCTGAGGAGGGTTCCCATTTTTACTTTTAAGTCTTTGCTTAAATGTCATATTTTCAGTAAATGCTCTTCTGATGACCCAATTTAATTTTAATTTTTTATAATTTATTTATTGATTATTATTATTATACTTTAAGTTCTAGGGTACATGTGCATAACGTGCAGGCTTGTTACATATGCATACTTTTTTTTTTTTTTTTTTGAGTTGGAGTCTTGCTCTGTTACCCAGGCTGGAGTGCAATGGCGCAATCTCCACTCACTGCAACCTCCATCTCCTGGGTTTAAGCAATTCTCCTGCATCAGCCTCCCGAGTAGCTGGGACTGCAGGCACCCACCACCACGCCCTGCTAATTTTTGTATTTTTAGTAGAGGCGGGGTTTCACCATATTGGCCAGGCTAGTCTTGAACTCCTGACCTCGTGATCAGCCTGCCTAGGCCTCCCAAAGTGCTGGGATTACAGATGTGAGCCACTGCCCCGGCCCCAGCCCCAGCCCCAATTTAAAATTTTGATTCCTTCTCCAGCAGTTCTAATTGCCTACCCTGCCTTGTATTCTGTCAATATCACCTTCTTTTTCATTTACTAATTTATTATGTTTCCTGCATATTGTTCTCCCCTTCTTCCCCTCCAGTTGCTACAATGTAAGCTCTACAGGGGCAGAGGTTTTTATGTTTGTTTTTAGCTAAGGTATCCCTCATGCTGTGATAGGTGCTTAAGTGAATATCTGTGGAATGAATGAATCAACCAATACTACGTGAGTGTCTCAGCTCACATTCTTAAGAAAATAGTCATCACTTCACAGCCTAATTGCTGCCACATGGCCCTTGTACTCTGGAAGAGCACTCAGGTTAATCTCCCTCTGACTTCTTTTCTCATAATAAATTTCTTCCCAGGAACCTCTGTGTGGCCTACCAAATCAGGTGCAGATTCTTCCACTTGGAGGTGAAAGTGGTTGGTTGGCCCCACTTTATCTATCCAGAACTGTCTCTTAAGTTGCTTTCCAAACCAGTGTTGTTACCGATCTCCAGTCTTCCTGCTAACTGTGCTGCTCTTCAAGGTTTAGCTAAATGTTAGTCTGCACTTTAAGCCTTCCAAACCAACCCCGGCACAAAGCAAATGTTTCCTTGTTCACCTTCTTCATATAGTTTATTATTTTGCACCTGCCTGAGATTTGTGTTCTCGCTGTTTCAGGAATGGAAGTCCCATCTCCTCAATGAGGGAATAAACTCCTTTAGGCCAGCACACCTACCGCCTTCTGTATCTCCATGGTACTTAAACATGATTGGTAAATACAATTAGGACTTGTGGCTTGGCAACAGTGAACCATTGTTGGTTCAAGACAAAGAATAAAGTTTTAAAAATGCCATGTTGGTTTTTCGCAGGATAAATGGGATAGAGAAAGTCAGCAGGCAGAGATAGCCGCATTCTGTTTTCTCGGAGCGCATATCTAGTCAGCAGATAGTGATTTATTTAATAAATGAGAGGTAGGGAAGGGCCTAGATAGGGTAATGCAATGGGAAAACAGAGGAAAGAACATAACCAAAGAACATTTTGAATAAACTAACAGGAAAATGGTTGATTTGGATCAGAGGATCAAAGAGCAAGAGTCGAAATGTCAGCAAACTTTTGAGTAGAAAATGGGGATTTCAGTGGAAAGGTGAAATAGTTGAGAAAGAGGAGGAGATCTTGGATTGAGCAGAGAGTATAAAACGAGGATGATAAATTTAGTTTGGGACAGATTGACAATGCACATAGGGAAGAGAGAAATACGTTTTCCTTTAAGGTTTTTTAGAAGGAGAGTAATGACATTACAATGGCTGTAATGGATTTTTGAAATTATGTCCACAAATTTGAAAACTTCTCTTCTTTCCCCCAATATGGATTAATTTTCAGGGATCATATTTTGCAGTGAACTTTTAAAATCACATCAGCTTATTTTAAAGCAAAGTTGTTATAGGACTCTGGTATAAGGAAAGTTACATTAATTGAAACATTCATACTGGTATAATTGTGCTATAATTCTCATTTGAAGTTTAAATGAGGTTTAGTGCTGGCTACAGAGGGAGGGACACATTGGAAACTAATTTATCTGTGAGAAGGCAGAGGAGCAGAGTATGACATTTTGGTCTTTTGAGAAAATTTGCAGGATGTTGAGGTTTGTTGCTGCTGCTGTTTCTATTGTTTTAAATAGTATATAACTAAGTGTGAGGACCATTAGAGGACAGAAATCACATCTTAATCAGCTTCGATTTTTTTATGTTTAAAAAAGAGGTTCAGATTCACTTTATAGTCTAGGGAGTTTAATTAAAGTAAGTGGAGACAAAAGTACTCTTTTGAGAGCTGTCATTTCTCTTAGTGTGACGCTATTAATAATGTAGTTTAGTGCTATTTTGGAAGTTTGGTTCTTTCCTTTTCTTTTGTCTTCCTCTGACTTTTTTCTGTATTCTAAATGAAAGAGAGATAATGCACTTAAAGGAGGTTGCTCTCCTAAATTCACTGTCTCATGTACTACATTATCTCCGACTTCAGCTCTCGTGTTTTGAAGAAATACCTCTTCATCGCTCTATTTTTATTTTTCCTTCTTCTTTTATTGCGAATCTCTTTTACCAAAAACATTTGTAGGGTTCTTCACCAAGATT
The DNA here is from genome assembly GCF_037993035.2 of Macaca fascicularis. Taxonomy (NCBI): domain Eukaryota; kingdom Metazoa; phylum Chordata; class Mammalia; order Primates; family Cercopithecidae; genus Macaca; species Macaca fascicularis. The sequence goes on from NC_088379.1 coordinate 187,364,872, forward strand.
TTTTTTTAATCAATTAGGATGAAAACTAGATCCTGATGTGACCATTTCACTGTGAGTGTAACTTCCCTTTTTGACAGCTCCATTAGATCTGCCAGGTTATAAATCTTCCTATTTCTGACTTGCCTTGAAATCAGGAAGTGTTTTCATTATGCGAGTCTCTGTGAGCAACAAGCATGAAGGAAGGTATGGCAGGTATCATAGCCCCTTTGACGAACTTACCTGTTTTAACTCCGTGCCAGGGCAGAACATTTACTGCTAACCCTGATGGGTCAACTTTGATTGCAAATTATGTGTGGTGCATTTTGAATTTAAACAATGTTTCTGAGATTATTCTAAGATCACTTTTCATTTTTATGTGTGCAGTAATGTGTTGTGTATAACTTGGATTTCAACAATATTCGTTGTTTGAAAGTTAGAAAATATTCTAAGAATACAAATTACCTTGCTCAAATAATCATTTAAGTGCAACTGTCACTTGATTGTGGTGAATATTTTTAAGTAAAATTATACATTTAAGGTGTGCTACCTCTAATTTTATTGTCATACAAAAAGCAGAGTATTGAACATGTTAATGTAAATTGTACTTTTAATTTTTTTCAATACTCTAGAACATGTGTAAGCTTAAAAGAATTTGAATTACCCAGGTTTTTCTCTTTTTACATAATAAGAAGAAATCACAAAGGAAGCAGATATTATATTATTGTTTTTAATATAACATGAAATTGTTTGACTTTATTTTGATGACCTCACAAAAGTATAAACATAGCAGTGCTGTGTATGATCAAAGTAAGAAATTAAAGAGTTACCAGTAATTTATAAACCACAAGGCCATTAACTTTTAATAATGCTGTCTCAAATATTTGATAGTAAATTGCGGTGATAATCAAAGCTGAATCTATGGGACTGTGCTTTGTAGTACTGTTTAATTTAATAACTCTGATAATCCCTTAAGAATATTAGGAAAAATAGGCCGGGCGCGGTGACTCACACCTGTAATCCCAGCACTTTGGGAGGCCGAGGAGGGCGAATCACGTGAGGTCAGGAGTTCAAGACCAGCCTGGCCAACATGGTGAAACCTCATCTGTATAAAAATACAAAGATTAGCCAGGCATGATGGTGAGTGCCTGTAATCCCAGCTACTCAGGAGGCTGAGGCGGGAGAATGGCTTGAACCCGGGAGGCAGAGGTTGCAGTGAGCCAAGGTTGTGCCATTGCACTCCAGCCTGGGTGACAGAGCAAGACTCCATCTCAAAAAGAAAGAAAAAAAAAGAATATTGGGAAAAAGATCGTAATGCTTACAGTAGCAAATATTGTGAGTTTATAAAATAATCTGCCAACACCAAGATGTACTATAAGGCCAAGAAGAAAAGGATTGATATCTAGGGTCTTGTCATTTTTTAAGTCATTGCTTTTAGAGATTCGTATATTTTTATTTCTTAGCATAAGGGAGAGGAAAATCAAAAGCTCAAGTAGAGAATTTAAAAATGAGACAAAAGACTGCCCACATACTAAAAAGTGTTAAACAATTATAAAACTGGGAACTAACATTCAAATTATTTCTTCATTTGTATTCACCTATTTAATATGCAGTAGAGTTTCCCTGTAACAGAAGAATGCTTCTGCTATCACGGCTGGATTGGGGTCTCCACGCTGGCCTTTGCTAGATAGCACTCTGACCCCCGGCTCAAAGTAAAGCAAGCATTCTTCCATTTAAAATTGAATTCTACAGTACTGCCTTAATACTAATACTTCCTCTTCATTTTCTTCTTGACAACATGCCTGGAACAAAAATGACAAAAATAATTATTCCTGTATAAATTAGTATGGAGAGCTTTGGGGTCGTACTCTGTGACCATTGCCAGATTTCTTAATTTCTCTGTACATTTTTTCCCACTTGTGAAACAGGAATATGTACCTACAGTTTCAGGTAGCTATGAGATTAAATAAGATAGTGCATGGTAAGTCCACTGCAGAATCAGCTTCAAAAGCTTTCATGAGTATAAATTTCTGTTGTGTATTCCACTACCCTTTGCGTTTAGAATCCGTGTAGTTACGTTGAACCTAGATTTTTAGTAATTCTTTTTTGAAGTTACTAAGTAATTAAATTACTTATAACCAACAAAACAAAAAACACATAAAATAGAAGAGAACTGTATAAGTCCTTTTTTAAAAAAAGTAGCACACAGTATTTTTTAGTTTCAGGGGTTAAAGAAATTGTTTTAGACTCGATATGGATGTGTTAGAATGCTTTAAAAATCGATTCTAGCTAATGGAGAGAATGTTTTTAAAGTGAACTATTGCCATTCCTTCAGTGAACCACATACAACAAGAAAAAATTCACATAAACATTGAAGGAAAGACAAGCTCTTCCTTATCGAAGTAATGAGAAGCGCAGTGATTTGCCATGGGGAATTAGAATGTGGAGACTCTTCTCCCTGTGCATTATCCTCTAATGTCTAGGCCCAGATCAGTAGCCTCTAATTTTAAATGTGCAGTTATCCAAACAAGATGAATGTGCAGGGCAAAGCTGGATAAGAATGTCGATCTTGATGTTAATATTTTTATTCTCCTTCGTAATCGACATAGAGTTGGCAAAAGCCAAATGCCTGTGAGATCCCTAAAGACCACAGCTAACTCAGGAGGACTGTAGCCAGCTTTATTTTACATCAGCTGTGGAGATACGGCCCGAGGGAGACACATCCCAGAATAAGCCCCTTGCCATTGTCCTTTACAGTGTTTTAAATCAGTTGTTTTATCTTGTCTAGATTTATATTTTGTAAAATGCAAACTGATAAAGCATGACAGCATTCAAGACATAGAGTTAGCAACCAAAGCTTAAACCTCTGTGTGTGTGTGTGTGTGTGTGTGTGTGTGTGTGTGTGTGTATTTTTTGTAAAACATTATATATAGAGATTTGGGGAATTTTTTAAAAACCTGGAAAGAAAGACATTAGAAATCATAATCTACTCCCCTAATATTACAGATGAAAGGAACCAAGACTAGAAGAGTAAAATATGTTAGTGATAAAGCCAGGACCTAGATATGTTAGTTTATGTTCAGAGTAAAAATATCAAATATAGGATTGTCTTCTTTTCACTTTTATCTCCCTAATTTTATATATAAGTAAGATTCTATTTTTTAATTCTGGATCTTTAATATGTGAAAATGACTTGTATTTGAAGTGTCTGATTTTTGAAGTTTTTGAAATTAATGTCAGAACACTAGATTCCTCTTAAAAGTAAATTAGTAATTATATTTTAAAAATAAAATATACGTTTTGGCAGTACAAATCAACTTATCATTTAATTGTTAGCATATGCTTTCTACAGATATATTTTCCTTACTAGGCAGATAATGTACATGCTTGCTAATGAAAGCTTTGTGAGCTATGTGTCTTTGGCACTTATTTTGCATAAATTATAATACTGTGTTTTACTAAAATATGGGTTAAAGCAAATATATTCAAGACTGTGCAAATGTGAATGCAACAGATTCCAAAGAGATGTTTTTTTATTGATAAATAAATTTTAATACAAATTTTACTTCGGTTTTAAGAATCATCAAGATTTTCAACAGAAGGGCTTATTTATTTTAAACCCTAAGCTGCCTTTCTGAAACCTGAAAAAGATTTGTGAAAACAGCCTGCAATAAAAATCACACACGCTTCATAAAACACTACTTGATAGATATCACTTGCACCATTAAGAACTAAACGACAAAGGATGTAATTTCAGTTCTGGCATGCAATATTAATCGAAAGCCTTTAAAACATCTTGCTGATGGGAACTATGACAACGTGACATTGAAGAATTATGAGCTAAAGACATCTATCTTAATCAGATTTTTGAAGTAAATGCCGTAAAACATAAAGTTGTTTTGTTCATCTTTACGTTTCTGCATGTTTTGGTGGGAGCATCATTTTCTAGTGTGTTGCTTTAAATGCAGAGACTGCAAAATCAGTATGTAAGAATATGAGTTCAGTACACAGAGTTGAAGCAAATTTTAGTCAATACACTCTGCATAGACTGGGAATTATTTCTGTAATAATGTATATTTTTTCATCTTTTAAGCCAGTGATTTATCTTAAGCAAACACTCAAATAATATTAATAGATATTTTTGAAACATAACTAGGTGTTTATTTGCCTTTTTTGTTGTTGTTGTTGGATTATTGCTCTGTCGTCCAGGCTGGAGTGCAGTGGTGCCATCTCAGCTCACTACAACCTCCACTTCCCCGATTCGAGTGATTCTCCTGCCTCAGCCTCCCAAGTACTTGGGATTACAGGCGCCTGCCACCACGTCTGGCTAATTTTTTTGTATATTTAGTAGAGACAGGGTTTCATCATGTTGGTCAGGCTGGTCTCAATCTCCTGACCTCAGGCAGTCCACCCACCTCAGCCTCCCAAAGCGCAGGGATGAGCCACCGTGCTCAGCCGCATATTTGCCTTTATAAATTCAGAAGTGAAAATAGACCTCCCCACAGAAAGAAATTATCTTATGGGTATACTAACACATAAACATCTTCTTTTCCTAAAAAAGATGGTTAAAAACTTTTCATACTTTATTTGAATAATTGAGAAAAGCCTGGAAATTAACCCCTTACATTAAAATAACACTTCACAGTTTATAAAAAATAATTTAATGTAAATTATCTCTTTTAATTCTCACAACATTTCCTTGTAAGATTGATTATTACCCCACTTTACAGGCGAGGAATTGGAGTATTTACAATAGGAAACTGATGATATAGTTACTAAGTTTGGGACAGGGAGTTTGAACTGTGCCACTTGCGGCAGGAGCCCAGATGTTATGGACTAAATGTTTGTGTCCCCCAAAATTCACATGTTGAAGCTCTAATCCCCCATGTGACTATTGGAGCTAGGGCCTCTAAGGAAGTAATTAAGGTTAAATGAGGTCATCAGGGTGTAGCCCTGATCCTGTAGGGTTAGCATCCTTATAAGAAGAGACACCATCCTGGCTAACACAGTGAAACGCTGTCTCTACTAAAAATACAAAAAAATTAGCCAGGCGTGGTGGCGGGCACCTGTAATCCCAGCTACTAGGGAGGTTGAGACAGGAGAATGGCATGAACCCGGGAGGCGGAGCTTGCAGTGAGCCGAGATCGCGCCACTGCATTGCAGCCTTGGCAACAGAGCCAGACTCCATCTCAAAAAAATAAAAATAAAAAAAAAAAGAAGAGACACCAGAGGGCTTGCTCTCCCGCATTGCTCCCCTGCTGTCTGCCTTGCCTCAGCAAGAAAACAGCCATCTGCAAGCAAGGAAGAGAACTGTCACCAGAAACCAACCGACGCTGCCAGACCTTGATCTCTGACTTCTGGTCTCTAGAACTGTGAGAAAATCTATGTCTATTATTTCAGCCACCCAGTCTATGGCATTTTGTTATGGAAGCCTGAGCAGACTCATTACGTCACATCTGTATTCTCTTCATGATACATCCAGTGCTTATTCATCTCTTTTATGGAAAATTTTAACAAACTGCACTAAACTGTTTGTAGACTCATGAAATAAAAGCTCATACGATCCATGAAAGACTATCTTAGTCACTGCTTCTTTTTGAACCTTTATGTCAAGGGGAAGGTTCCTAGTGGCAGTGAGCATCTTGAAGAAAGATGCAGGCTTCCAATCTCAACATACCTTGTTTACTACGATTTTAAAAGGCACAACAGGCTGGGCACAGTAGCTCACATCTGTAATCTCAGTACTTTGGGACGCCAAGGGGGGAGGATCACTGGAGACCACAAATTTGAGACCAGGTTGGTCAATATAGCAAAATCCCTATCTCTACAAAACATTTTAACAAATTAGCTGAGGATGATGGTGCATGCCTGTAGTACTAGCTACTCAGGATGGTGAGGTGGGAGGATTCCTTGAGCCCAAGAGTTCGAGGTTGCAGTGAGCTATGATCACAGTACTGCACTCCAGCCTGGGCAACAGAGCAAGACCCTCTCCCTTAAAGGCACAACAAAGCCTTAGAAAATACAGATTATTAATTTCCCAAACAATAATAGGACCTTACATTTATATAGTACTTGCCGTTCACAGAGCATTGTCATGTACATGATCTTACTTTGATGTTGGCTCTCATATCTCCCATATTCAGTATTCTTTTCAGTGTACCATCCTGCCTTTCATAGGTGCTCAGTCAGAGCAGCTTAAAAACATATATTGGGAAGAGGCTTTTAGTGTATACACACAAAATACATACCCCCAAATTGTTAATGACAGAAGGGAATTCAGCAAATAAACATGTCTGTGTTAGCTTCATCTATGACTCTATTTTCCTTTTAATCAAGAGTGATCATTACATGGTTTCCACTTAATAGATCACTCTCATTGCACATGCCAAGAATAGAAAGGATACAGTGGGTTCCATTGAAGTCCATTGCATCTACATATTTCATGTTCATGATAATACATATCTCTGCCTAGAGGTCATAATATGATTGGAAGGACACTTAAATGAATATTTGATTTGGCTTTGATGTAGAACATTAAAAGACAGTAGGGACTCAAACTACAGATAACAAATAAGATATCAAATAAAATGCTAGAAAAAAATAGCTGCAAAATTAATATATTTTTGAGAAGCAAGATCAGTAGGGTCATTGGGAACTTTGTCTGTGCTCTTCAATTATTTGTTTTTCCTATAGTTGCTAAAATATTTAAGAAAGAAGAATCAGAAAAAAAGCTCAAAGCAGACTGAATCTTTTTGCTAAAAATCATTTTTAAAATGTATTATAATTGTCTTCATAACCTTTATGAAACAGATCAAAACAGATTTAATTTTTTTTTTTTTTTTTAGAGACAGAGTCTCACTGTGTTGCCCAGGCTGAATCTCAGTGGCATGATCACGGCTCACTGTAGCCTCAACCTCCTGGGCTCAAGTGATCCTCCCATCTCAGCCTCCCAAGTATTAATAGCTGGAACTACAGGCACATACCACCATGGCCCCATTAATTTTCAAATTTTTTGTAGATGGCCAGGTGCAGTGGCTCACACCTGTAATCCCAGCACTTTGGGAGGCTGAGGCAGGCGGATCACCTGAGGTCAGGAGTTCAAGACCAACATGGTGAAACCCTGTCTCTACTAAAAATACAAAAAAATTAGCTGGACATGATGGCAGACACCTGTAATCCCAGCTACTTGGGAGGCTGAGGCAGGAGAATCACTTGAACCCGGGAGGCAGAGCTTGCGGTGAGCTTAGATTGTGCCATTGCAGTCCAGCCTGGGCAACAAGAGTGAAACTCTGTCTCAAAAAAAAAAGACCTAGCCCAGTGGCTCATGCCTGTAATCCCAGCACTTGGGGAGGCCGAGGCAGGCAGATCACAAGGTCAAGAGATCAAGACCATCCTGGCCAACATGGTGAAACATGGTCTCTACTAAAAATACAAAAATTGGCTGGTATGGTGGCGTGCGCCTGTAGTCCCAGCTACTGAGGAGGCTGAGGCAAAGAGAATCACTTGAACCCAGGAGACGGAGGTTGCAGTGAGCTGAGATCACGCCACTGTACTCCAGCCTGGCAACAGAGTGAGACTTTGCCTCAAAAAAAATTTTTTTATAGAGATAGATTTTGTCATGTTGCCTAGGCTGGTCTTGAAATCGTGGTCGCAAGTGATCTGCCCACTTCGGTCTCCCAAAGTTCTGGGATTACAGACATGGGCCACTACACCTGGCCTGGTTTTCTTTTAAGCTTGAAAGATGCATCCTAGCCTTTTACATAGCTATTTTTACAATTTGTTTAAAACTTTTTTACATTGAAATCTGAAATAAATTTAAATTGGATATCAAGTGATTTTCACTGTATGTACCTTAAGGTGTTAATAGTTATAATACAAGATAATATGGATGAGTTTATTTTTTAAATAAAGGTATTATTTTTAATGTCTTTAATATAAGATAATAGGATATTTTATGACATGAGTTAATACAGTGAAGTTTTCATAATATTTGAAGTACAATTTTTGTACTATCAATCCCTTAAATGTTTTATATATATAACTTAAGATGGTATGATATGGTTTTTAATTACTTTAAATTTTAAATACCCATAACGTAAGATAATACATTTTAAGATTTTATTATGTATTACCTAAAATAAAGGGAATTTTAAAATTGAAAAACTTCAGACTTCGTTGCATGACTCTGATCCTGCTCTCCCCTCAGAAGTTAATTGATATATATAGTTAGCTTTAGTTAGAGTAAGTGCTCAATCCTGTGTCTCCTGTTTCCTTTTGTGGTACTCTTCTATACCAGACATTTTATTTGTGATATGTTACCTGAAAAGCATAGCAAATTCTGCATTGTTTGAACTATGTGATTTGCTTTCCTTACTCTTTATAAGCCACCTGTCACAATAATATAGCCTTATTTGCCTTCCACCCTGTCTTTATCTATATTACAAATATGTTTTATTTATATCATATCATATACTCTATTTAAAGTCAGTAAAATTTAATTTCACTAAAATCAAATCCTCATAATAAGGTAATAAGGGGAGAGAAAAGTGTTGATTATTTATGTCAATTCTTTATTGTCAAGATTGGGACAGCTTCTTCCTTTTTTGCTTACTCTCTCAGGTAAAATATTTTAAAATGGGTAGAAGAATATCCTGAAACATACATTGAGACATTTTAAAGGTATTTTTATCCAGTTTTTTATGCATGTATAAAAGATATGTTTTATGTATGTTTCTGTTAGAAATGATTATGCAAAACTAAGAATTTCATAGCAAAAATGTGTCTGAGGCATTATGGTTGACAAGATAAACTACTTTAACTACCAAAAGATAGCCATGTACACTTGTTTTCACCCACTGAAATAGTTCAGAGTGCTTGACATTTAGATTAACTGCACACTTTGAAGCAGCAACCATTGAAGCCAGAGCGATATCTTTGAAGAGAAATTACTGCCACTCAAGAGAAGTTGCTTTTTAAATAGAAGATAACCAGAAATTCTGCTATCCAGTAACAAGAAGAGAATAGCAGAGACCATTCATACTAAATGAGAAAGACATGAATAAATATATATTCTGTTTAATTTCACAGTCATAAGCATGGTATTAGGAACTTTGGAGAAAGTTGTTTCAGGAGCTCTAAAGAAAGCTATATTCTTGCCTTCTAGAACTCCTACTAGATGTATATTGAGCTTTTTTATTGTCTTTTTTTCTTTGAAGTACTCTTTTATATGTAAGCACTCTTCATCTTTCTGGTACTGTCCGAATGATTTTCTTAGATCTGTTTTCCAATTTAATGGTACTCTCTATAATTGTGTCTACTATATCATTTAAACAATCCAATGAGATTTTAATTTCAATGGCTGCATTTTTCCTGTTTATAGACTTTCTACTTTTGTCAAAATGGCCTCTTTATTTTTTCATAGTGTCTAATTCTTAGGTTTTTAATTTTTTTTTTTTTTTTTTTTTTGGTCCTTAATCATTCTGAACATACTTACAGTTTTATCTGACAATTATACTTACCTCAAGTTTGGGGAAGATAAATTGCTGCTTTTTGTTTTGTCTGTAGACTGTAGTTGAAGGTAGATTGTTTCCTCTTAAATTTTGTAGTTTTAGACCTGTGAACTCTTTGAAAGCAAGGTTTGGCTGTGGAAATCCTTTGTGACTTAGTTTGAGAATATATTCTTTTAAATCCTTTGTGACTTAGTTTGAGAGTATATTCTTTTAAAAACGGTTTGCAGCCAGGAGTGGTGGCTCACGCCTGTAATCTCAACACTTTGGGAGGCCGAAGTGGGCAGATCACTTGAGGTCAGGAATTCGAGACCAGCCTGGCCAACATGGTGAAACCCCATCTCTACTAAAAATACAAAGAAATTAGCCGGGCATGGTGGTGCATGCATGTAATCACAGCTACTGGGGAGACTGAGGCAAGAGAATTGCTGGAACCTGGGAAGCGTAGGGAGGTTGCACTGAGCCGAGATCACGCCACTGCACGCCAGCCTGGCAACCGAGCGAGACTGTCTCAATAAAAACAAAAACAAAAAATGTTTGATTTGCTTCTGCCGGGTACCTCAGGCAGAAACATCGCTGACCCAAGACCACTTTTAATATTAATTTCTTGGCTTGGGGTTCCAGACCCATAATGATACTTTTAGTTTCAATCTATTATTCCAATACTAGGGAGGCCCAGGCTAGTGGGTAAAATTTTCCTCTCTATCAGGAAAAAACAAGTTGTTTGAAACAACATAGCAAGATTTCTTATTGTTCCCTTTGCAGTGAGAAAAGTTTTTAAATTTCCTCTTTGAATAAGGGCATAACACTTCAAGGGTCCAGGCATTATCTAGGAGTCTCAGTAACAGTTGAGATTTATCTGGTCTTCTCCTTGTTCATTAAAAAGGTTACAGAGGGCTGGGCATGTTGGTTCACGCCTGTAATCCCAGCACTTTCGGAGGCTAAGATGGGGGAAAACTTGAGCCCAGGAATTCTAAACCAGCCTGGGCAACGTAGTGAAAACCTGTGTCTACAAACAATACAGAAATTATCCAGGTTTGGTAGCACGTGCCCAGAGATAGAGCAAGACCCCGTCTCAAAAAAAAAAAAAAAAAAAAAGAGAAAGGAAAAGGTGGGCCGGGCGCGATGGCTCACGCCTGTAATCCCAACTCTGGGAGGCCAAGGCGAGTGGATCACAAGATGAAGAGATCAAGACCATCCTGGCCAACATGGTGAAACCCCATCTCTAAAAATACAAAACTTAGCTGGGTGTGATGGCACACAATTGTATTCCCAGCTACACAGGAGACTGAGGCAGGAGAATCGCTTGAACCTGGGAGGTGGAGGCTGCAGTGAGCTGAGATCGGGCCACTGCACTCCAGCCTGTGACAGAGCAAGACTCCGTCTCAAAAAAAAGAAGAAAAGAAAAAGATTACAGAAACTGGCAGACCTCCTCAGGAAAGCTACAGTGCCAGCTTACCTGCGCTTTACATTTTTTCTCTTCCCTCTGCTTTTGGCTTATTCTTTCTTTCCAATTCAGTTAATTGACCCGAAGTGTAAGTTCCACAGGCAGGCTGAGATTGTTGGCTTTTTGTTCATGGATATATCTTCAATGCCTAGAACAGAGCCTGTCATATAGTAAACACTCAAGAGATATGCTAAATGAATTCATCCAAAAGGTATTATATTTAACCCAACAATTCTGGGTGTTTTATATAGCAAGGAAGTTGGAGATAGGTAATCTAGGTTGCCACATTGTCTGAAATAGAAAGTACAGTAGAATCTTAAAAAAAAGAGAGAGAACGTGAAGATTTAGATTCAAACTTTGATTATTTCTTCTAATCCTCAAAGAATGACCCTAAAGATGCTAAACCAAATTCTCACTAACCCAGTAAGTACAGTGAATCAGTTCATCTGTGTTCATTTAAGTAATACCTTCTAGGCAGTTTGTCTTTCTTTTATACTCTCTTATTTATCATCAAGGTATTTCATACTCAGTGTCTTTTTGTAAATAGTTTTACAATCAATTGATGATGAAGGTCTTAGGAACAATAGTGTTTACTTATATTGCATCTTAACGATTTTCAAAACACATTTGGAAATTTCATTTGATTTACAGGCAACTATCTGACAGATATTTGCGGTGGTGAAAATTTTTACACAGTACTGTATTTTAACCAAGGGCTTACGGAGGCATTTAAATGGAAAACTCACTTTCAAACACTGGGCTTGTGTGAGAATTCTAGAAAAAATAATGAACTACAGGAACTGGTTTATGTGAAAGTGATTTTCTGAGTAAAATGAGGTCTTTCTTTTCCAATTTTTATTTTACCATTTTAGATGGTTATATTATTAATATAATATTTGAGGGGCTGGAGTGGAAAAGGAAAGGAAAAGAAAACCCCTGAATATCTGTTTTGTTTTCCGATGAGCTTCGCAGACTTTGTGATGTGACCATAAGCACCTATTTCCTTAACTCAGATTTTCTCCATTTATAAGAAAAATTATTGCCACCGAATTTTTTTCCTTCAGAGGGAAATAATGACTACTAAATGTCTGCACTGTGTGTGAGATTTTCTAGACAAAAGAGGCATTTTATTGGTAATTTACTGTTTTCAGTGTCATAAAAATGTTGAATTTATAATACCGCCTTTTTTTTTTTTTTTTACATCTGCAACAGATTTATTTTTTAAAGGACTGGATTGTAATACCACCTTTCTAGTAGCTCCTGAAATATAACCAGATCAGGGATGTGTTACCTAAAGTTACCTAAATTTAGAAAATCAAGAAGAAGCAATTTCTGGAAAACCACAGAGTTGATAATGAAATAGGAGATTAAGGTACACCAAGAGTTAGGTTGGTATTTTCGAAATCAGAAACTACCTCTTGTTTTGTCCTTGTACACTTGGAAGATCCACTTGAGGCTCTGGCCACTGTGGTTAAAATTCACATGATGGAGCCGGGCGTGGTGGCTCACACCTGTAATCCCAGTGCTTTGGGAGGCTGAGGCGGGTGGATCACCTGAGGTGAGGAGTTCAAGACCAACCAGGACAATATGGTGAAACCCTGTCTCTACTAAAAATATAAAAAATTAGCCGGGTGTAATGGCACACACCTGTAATCTCAGCTACTTGGGAGGCTGAGGCAGGAGAATCACTTGAACCTGGGAGGCGGCAGTTGCAGTGAGCTGAGATTGCGCCACTGCACTCCAGCCTGGGCCACAGAGCAAGACTCTGCCAAAAAAAAAAAAAAAAATTCATATGATAGTAAAATATACAAAAAAAAGTTTTATACAATTTATTTTGATGACTTGTTTTTAAGAAAGAGGTCAATTTTGAAGAAGACTTTAAGTTTTGTTTGAGACAAGAGAAAGTAATGATATAGCCAGGAAGTGATGTGAAAATGAATTTTAGGATACAGAAATGAAGACTTTAATCCCATCCTTTGCAGATCATCCATAAATATGTTTGGCTCCTTTTAAATGTTCGTCAAGTTAAACAATTGAAAAGGAACTGACAGAATTTGGTTTAGTATCTTTAGGGTCATTCTTTGAGCATTAGAAGAAATACTCAAAGACTGAATCTAAGTCTTCACATTCTCTTTTTTTCTCTGACAGTCCAGTGTACTTTCTATTTTAGGCAATATGGTAACCTAGATTACCTGACAACGCCCTTGCTATATAAAACAATTGGTACGTCATATTGTGTACTCTTGGAGAGCTAAGACCAGAGCGTTTTCATTGATTCCACTTGCTATCATTATTATTCAGGAGTGAGGAAGCCCCACGCTGATGAATGAATACCCAGGAGCTGTTTTGTGTAACGGTGCTTCTCAGATTCTCTCACAGTTTTGTGAAATTAAAACTGTTTCTCTCTGTCTCCCTCCACCTCCACCCAGTTTCTGCCTGTCCCTCTTTGTCCTTCCTTCTTCTGTCCCTCCATCTTCCTTTCTCCATCCCTCCGTGCCTCCATTTGTCTTTTGATGATGACTTTACTCAAACTGCTGTTATTCTGAAGCAGCACAGCTGTCCGCCCTCAGCTACTATCTCCCTTCCAGATTAGGGTATTTGTTTCCTGGGGACGTGTGTAGCCAGGCCACATGGAGATGCAGGGAAGGAGGCGAAGGAGAGCAGGGTGAAGGAAGTGGGTGGGACAGAGCAGTTGGAGTCACTGCAGTGACACCTTTCCCACTGTGCACACCTGCTGAAAGCGAGTGCCAGCCCACTCTCCTCCTTTCCTCTCATCTCACACTCACCTTTTATTTCCTCCCACATGAGCTGAGCGCACACATACAGATGCAGACATACACTCACACAAAGATATTTTTATCTCACAGCAGGTATTATTTTCTTTCCCAGTTTTCCTGTCTGAAAGTCCATTTCCACTCTGCTCCCCGAAGACCACAGCCCAAGGCTGTAAACCAGGGAGGAGCTGGAGCTGAGTCGCACGTAGCAGCTTGGGAGCTGCCAGCAGTAGCTTTTAGTCTAAAAAAAAAAAAAATGAAGCCAGCAAATAAGCCCAGATACGCATTGTTTTGTTTTGTTTCTTCTTGGCATGATCCTATGGCCATACTAGCTAGGAAAAGGTGACTAGGCCAAACTTCATGACTATGAGATCACATTCCTTCCTGCGTGGGAACTGGCAAGAGGTTAGTTTTTTAAATTCTTATGACATTTCCTTTTTGCATTTCTTTTTTTTTTTTTTTTTTGAGGCAGGGTCTTTCCATGTTGCTCAGTCTGGTCTGGCCTCACACAATCTTCCTGCATCAGCCTCCCCAAGTGATAGGATTACAGGCATGAACCACTGAGCCTGGCCCTATGACATTTCTGATTGTAATTTTTCTACCTGTGAAACACTTTTTTGTCTCTACAAAAAAATTAAAAATTAGCTGGGCCTCGTGGCGCACACCTGTCCCAGCTACTCAGGAAGCTGAGGTGGGAGGACCACTTGAGCCCAGGAGTCTGAAGCTATGGTGAGCTCTGATTGCACCACTGCACTTCAGCCTGGGCAACACAGCAAGACCTGTCTCTAAATAAATAAATACATAAAGCAAACACATTTCCTCTCCAGGCGCATTTGGTTGTGTGTTCTCACTTCTGGTGATGGTGCTATTAGTTGCTGACAAGGCTCTTCCGTTAGTTTGTTTTTCCTCATGATGTTCTGCCCTTTATTTCTTACCTGTTTTTTGTTTGTTTGTTTGTTTGTTTGTTTGTTTGTTTGTTTTGTGTGTGTGTGTGTTTTCCCGAGATGGATTCTTGCTCTGTTGCCCAGACTGGAGTGCAGTGACGTGTTCTCAGCTCAGTGCAACCTCCGCCTCCTGAGTTCATGCAATTCTCCTGCCTCAGCCTCTCGAGTGGCTGGGATTGCAGGCGCGCGTGCCACCAAGCCCAGCTAATTTTTGTATTCAGTGGAGGTGGGGTTTCACTACGTTGGCCAGGCTGGTCTCGAACTCCTGACCTCGTGATCTGCCCACCTCAGCCTCCCAAAGTGTTGGGATTACAGATGTGAGCCACCGCACCCAGCCTGTTCCCTGTTCTTGGCACTTACTTTTTATGTCAGGCACTGTGTGTTTTTAGATCCTTTAAACAAGCGCTATCAAATAAATGAGGCTCGGAGAGATTAAGTAATTTATTCAAGAAAATATCCCTTGGAAAGTAAATATCCCGTATTCATTGTCATGTGTCTCAATGGTGCCTCTCACCATGCTGATTCATAATAACAGAGTTGCTATCGGGGAAAGTCACTAGCAGTCTCTCTTCTTCTCCATGCGGAGCTCCATGAATAGGCCTTACATTTGCCTGGAATTGGGGGTCGGTAAGCTGCTTACACGGTAATCTACCCTCTGTCCAATAGCTCCTAGCGTTTTCCTGGTATAATAGTCAACATACTTTTTTCCGTGTACACCATGATTCAAGTTCTTAACCCATGCTAGCAGGTCTAACATGGGAACAGACTGCCCTAAATGGTGCTGTCGAAGAGCTAAGGGGGGAGCAGAGTGACAGCAGTCTTTACTATCTAATCTCTATGATTAATGTGAGTTTTAAAAAGCATCTGATATTAATTTCATTCAACATATTGAATAAAAACATGCAGCTGTTAGGCTTTCGTTGAAGTTATGTGAGCAGTGGGATCTCAATAAAGGAAAGGCAGGTGGAAGGAAAGAGTGAATTTAATAAAGATGCTGTTTGGGTGTGATGCATAATTTCTCATGACCATGGTACCAAGAATTTAATTTTCAAAAAGATACAGAGGAATATTTTGAAAAAAATAATTGACACCTTTTCTAAAATATCTAAAAGCATTGCTAATCGTAAGCTTTAAAATATTAATGAAAGGAAAACATTGTGTCTGGTAAAATATAATTTATAATAATATTTTTATATTTTATATCTTACATTTTATACATTATATACTTTATATGATCTTTATATTATTCACATATCTTAAAAGGTAGATTTTAAATATCAGAACATTTTCAAAGAAAGATTCCTAAAATCCAATCTTTGGGGCGAGTGGCATGGTTCCTTGCTTGAATGAGATGACCCGTCAAGGTGCCATTATATCAGTGTCATCAATCAATCAGCACACTTTTGGGAGTCCTTGAAGTACGTGCTTAGTGAAAGTACCAGAAAATCCAAATAACTTTGAGTTACAGTCCTCGCCTTTCAGGATCTAAGAATCAAGTTGGGGAAATACAACATATTTGTTTGCAAATTACCTTATAGTTAAAGGCAGTATGGACAAGCTCAACCTTCTACTACTTTCACTCTCTCTCATTGAATTCTTCACAAATAGTCATTCATTCAACCAGTATTATTGAGTGTCTGCCCTTGTGCGGACCATAGAGCTCAAAGGTGAATTGCATGTGAATCCTGCCCGTAGGGAGCTGAGCAGGGGACAGGAGCCCTACAACCTTAACTCTAGCACAGAGGGGAACGCGAATAGAGCCATGAAAAAGGGACAGATACAATAAGGCGTCTCCAAGGAGAGATCACTGATTTTTACCTGGAGAAAACAGAGGTGGCGTCACCTTGTTAGGTCTTGAAGTAATTTGGATTTGGAGATAGAAAGATGGAGGAAAATGTCTTTCCAGAGAGAAGCAACGCTGCCTGAGTGGAAAGGTGTAAGGCATGGAGTGGCTACAGCGAGTGTGGCTAGAACAAGGAATATGCGAAGAGGACACACGAGGGAGAGCTTGCAAAAATGTATTTTGGGATATCCGTGACCAAATAGAATATTCACCTTTAGAGTTCATTTTAAGTTTCATAGGCACTAGAAAGCCATTTGGAGTTTTCTAGGAGTAAATCAACATGTTCAGAGGTATGTTGCAGGAACATTAAACCTGGTGACTGTGTGAGGTCTGACTGTCCCATCTATAACTCACTCAAAGTCATTATATCCAGAACTTTTTTTTTTTTTCAATGTATGTATCAGTGAATTTGTCTAAAGTGAAAGGCTACAGTGGCTGTTCTGGTTTTTCTTGTGTGGATCTACCTAGCTGTGTTAGATTCTTGAACACTTTTATAGTCTCCAAGTCTAGACCCTGTCCTTTTTCCTAGTGTCTATTTTGAACCTTGGTCACAAAAATTTCCCTGGATATTCAATTGTTCTTTATGTGAAGACTTAAAAAGAGCCAGGTACAGATCCTCACATCTGTAGTCTCAGTACTTTGGGAGGCCTCCGCGAGAGGATCGCTTGAGGCCAGGAGTTCAAGACTGGCCTGGGCAACATAGGGAAACCCCATCTCTACAAAATTATATTTTAAAAAATTAGCCAAGCGTGGTGGCACATGCCTGTAGTTCCAGCTACTTGGGAGGCTGAGGCAGGAGGATCACTTGAGCATGGGAGGTCGAGGCTGCAGGGAGCTGCAGTCATACCACTGCACTCCAGCCCAGAGAACAGAGCAAGACCTTTTCTCAAAGAAAAAAAAAAAAAAAAAAACTTAAAAAGAACTGTTCTGTTTTCTGTAACAGAAATAAAATGAAAAATAGTAATGTTTTTCATAAGCAACCTTTTTGATCTTAAAAATACTCTAAATCATGCAGGTTATTATATTTCTCTCTTTGTGTTGACAAGTAGATTATTTAAAGCCAGATTTGTGTCCCTCTTTAAAAATGTATAGTAGATATTTTGTCCACTTTATCTTATCTTTCACACTTTTATTTTTCTTGTATTCTATTTTTATTTTTGGTAGTGTTGAACTTTTTCTTGTTATACTTTATATACTTATTCTATCTTGAGTAAATTGGTATGATAAAGACGTACTCCAGCTACTTCTTATGTTTTGTAAGCCCAAATCTGTAGAGCTAGCATTGACCCTAACTGAATCTTCAGATTTTGCTCCTGTTTGTGGTCTGCTGCAGAATTTAAATGTCTGGCCAGGCCAGGCACTGTGGCTCATGCCTGTAATCCCAGCACCTTTGGAGGCCAACGCGGGAGGATCACTTGAGCTCAGGAGTTCAAGTTGTGCGACCTCGTCTCTGCAAAAAATTTAAAAATTAGCCATTGAGGTGGCTCATGCCTGTGGTCCCAGCTACTCAGGAGGCTGAGGTGGGAAGATCTTCTTGAGCCTGGGAGGTCAAGGCTGTAGTGAGCTGTGATTGTGCCACTGCACTCCAGCCTAGGCAACAGAGCGAGACCCTGTCTCAGTAAATAAATAATTAATAAATAAATAAATAAATAAATTTTAAAAAATGTTCTGGCCATCCACCCTATACGATTCAGACTTTGCATGTATTCTGTTCCACCAAATTTTAGATTGAACCTAGCTTTCATCAGCTGGATTTGTTTTATTGGTCGGCCTCCTGATTGTGTTGTCAGCTCAAGAGGTTCCAGTAAACACAGCTCACTGCTGCGCTGGCCTGGGCAGACCATTGGCAAGAGCATAGAGCCTTGTGTGGTGGTTCTGCACTGTAAGTTCTCGGCAGACACTTACAAAACGAAGACATGCACCTAGGGAAAGCCGCCGCTGCTTATGTTTGAAACCTTAATGGAAGTTTTTCCCAATGGTTATGTTTTTATTTAGGAATAAGAATTCTAAATTCAACATATTGAAACATAATGATAATGGATGTTAAAATCATTTCTCTTTCAGTAACAGTGTTCTTCATTCTCCATAATGCTTTATTTTACCATTTACACAGTGCTTTCATCTGTGACTGACTTAGCAGATTCCTGGAACATCAAGTCTAGAAAATGTATTTGGGATGAATGGCTAAGTGCATGATGAATAAATGAATGAGTGGGTGCATTTCATTGAATTCTTACAATTGCACTAAGAGCTGGGTGGGACAGTAGTATTTCTCACATTACAGGTGAAAAAACTGAGGTGAAAAAATCATGATGTCTGACAGAATCAGGACTTAAATTTGTTATTATAACTTCTCATATTCTGCTCTTTACATAGTATAATATCTAATACAATTTCTTCTATATAATATATATATAAAAAAATATCATTCTTTCATGGCACCATGGAGTCATCTGACCCATACCACTGCGTCTTTTTAGGCAAAGTCTTGTTACTTTTTCCTTGGAAACATTTCTCCCTGTTCTCTCTTTGTTTCTATTCCGTTGACACCAACCCAGTCCTGGCCCTTATATCAGCAGCTTCTTGAAATGTACCTTAAAGACATCCGTAGGGATTCTAGTCATGTACACTGATGCTAAGGAAGACAATTCTAATTAATTATATGAAACCTGAATAATAAATCTTTCATGAATTTTAAGCTGTTAGTTTCTCTTTTTCTAACACAATGACAACTGTATGTGCCATTCCCTCAAAAGCTGATTTCAGTCTGAGATTTATACAATCATAATTTTTCATGAACACCAAAGCAATAAACCAAGAAGGATTCCTGCAGTTTCTGATAGGGGGGAAACTCTATTCTTGAAGTTCCCCCATATCAGAAACTGCAAGGAAGTAGCGATATTTTCATATATTTAGGTGTTATCTCTATCCCTCATTACAAGAATGTGAAATTATTCGTTGTTAAATCATATGATATGGAATATTAGGGATCATTAGAAACATGTGATATTACTGATGTTATATGCTATGAGAGGAGTTATTTTTATCATTGTACCCTGTAAAGAGGTTTGATAATATATATTAAAACAATTACATATTATGTATTCATTTCATGCAACCTGAATTACAATGTTAAACTGTGCTATTTGGCTTAACAATCGCTGCTGGAGTTCACATCATAGATGGAAGCTAGTCCTTGTGTTTCCTATTCTTTTTTAATATATGCATTTATATTAATAGCATGATTTAATACATGACTTTAAAATTATACTGCATTTTGAACTGCATTTAGTCCAAAATTGACATGTCATGTGTGAGGAACCATAATCAGTTTAGCATTAAATTAAAGAGTCATCTATCTGTTTGGTAAAATGTAGTCTTCGTAAATTCTAGCATGTCCAAAGCTAGGTAATGAGATGCGAGTAGGTCTCAGATGTTACATTAATTTGTGAATTTTAACTTATGACTTATTAGCTATACGGAATTTTCTAGCAGTTACAACACAGCATAGTGTTTACGTTTTGAAATTGCCAGACTCTTTATGATTCTGGTTTAAAACAAAAATATTTGTATCACTGACATAGTGGCATGAGCCTATCTGGTCACCTATGACTTACTTCAGATTGTAGTTACACTGCATACTGTGAAATTGGAAAATCTGTTCTGTGTGTGTTCTAATGGATGTGACGGTCATTAAGTATATGAGTCTTCTGACGTTGTAATCAGATGTGATTCAGTCTGTTAAGTACCCATGAAACAACATCTGCTTCACAGAGTGACCTTCTGCTAAAGAATACTTAGCATCTATTAGTAGATCATAGTGCAGATCTGCCTTATTTGAAATGCACTAAACTAGAGTAGTCTACTGCTGTTTAGCAACTAGCTTGTAATAATTTATTGCAGTTAAATAAAACTTAAAAAAACTCCATTAAATAATTATAGGGATTATATGCATTGCGAAAACCTTTGTGTTCTACTGAAATTACCCATTTAATTTCAGGGTTGGTTTGTTAAAAAAAAAGCTGAAATCTAAAGGCACATTAGGGGAGCTGTCAGATGCTGTTTTCTGTAGGTGTTAATAAAACCAGATGAAGAAAAAATCTGAAACAAATTAAAACCAAAAGCAATTTTGCCATCTGTTGTATATTAATTAGAACTTCGTGTATCAAGGGTAAACTTGCTCTTAGAGAATGTCACTGAACACCCGCTTAATAGAATAATATGCAAATTTATTAGGTTATGGATTTATATGCAGTTTTTAATTCTAATTCATCTGCAGTGGATCCCCCAAGAAACTGGTAGTGTGTATATACATACATGTATATGATGAGTTCTCTTTCTTTTGTTTTTCAGAGCAACCTGCAAACAATCAAGGCCAGTCTACCCTGCAGCCCTTGCCGCCTTCCCATAAGCAGCACTCTGCACAGCATCATCCGTCCATCACTTCTCTCAACAGAAACTCCCTGACCAATAGAAGGAACCAGAGTCCGGCCCCGCCGGCTGCTTTGCCCGCCGAGCTGCAAACCACACCCGAGTCCGTCCAGCTGCAGGACAGCTGGGTCCTTGGCAGTAATGTACCACTGGAAAGCAGGTAATGTCTGACATTTAAAAATAAGCTAGCCCAACCCATTTCTCACCAAGAGAAACTGACTATACTTCTATACTCTGGTGTGGTGTTTTGGGGTTTTGTTGTTGTTGTTGTTGTGTTTTCTTTTTTCTTCTCTAAGAAGCGGTTCCAGATTGTTGTGATTTTTTTTTTAGTTGCTGGGTCGGTGAACGTGCCCATTCTTTTCACACATTTTGTTCCCTACAAGAGATAAGAATAAATTACTTCAGTGAAACTTTCCCTTACCACTGTTTGTTTTTTTCTTATCTACAAATTACCAGGCGTGTGGAGAAAAGGACAGAGATGTAAAATGCTATTCTCAGTTGCATGTAGCTTGATTTAGTAGACATGTCTAGCATCTTCTTGGTTCTAGACTTCTGTACTTTCTCAGACTATATTTTGTTCATTACATCATATAATCATAGTGGAGCCCCAAGTATAACACTTAAGCACAAATCCGATGACAATTTGTTAAGGATATTATAGTTTCTTGCACGAGGAGGGAGATAGGACCTACTCTCTAAAGTTCCTTGCAGGATTATTTCCTAAGACAATCCATTCATCCTTACACAGTTCTATTAGGAAATTTTTCCCCACAATGAACTGAAATCTCCATCCCTGAAACTTCCATCCTCTGACTGTAATTGTGCAACTAGTAGTCTGCACAATTTGCAACTATACAAAACAGTTTTGCCCTCCTTCATAGATGATGGCCCATGGGCTTCTCAGTCTTCTAGAAGCTTCAGCAGTTTAATGGTCCTTCTCTGTACACATAGCGTAGTATTTCATTGAGGTTCAAAGTTATGACTTCTCGCAAAGGCTGGCTGACAGGTGGTGATCTGCTCATACAAAAGTATAGATTAGCCAAAGCTGTTTTGAGCTCATCCATTTCGTTATTCAGGATCTCCTGGCATGTAACATTTGGCCTTCTTTCTTTGCACAGGAGCTTCACCGCCACCGTCTCCTTTGTAATTATGTATTGCACAACCAAGAGTGGTGTCTTACCTTATTGGTCTTCTGGCGGCAGCTTTGCAGTGAGGTTTCCCTAACGTTCTTCTTATTCTTTATTTCTTCTCTGCCCCAGAGGTTCCGTTAGGCTTGGAGAACAAGGGTTATCACCACAGAAAAGCCAGAAAATAGAGAGCTCTTGACCCCTTGAGAGACTGTCCCCCAAAATGCCCTGCCCTAGAGCTTATAGTTAACATTAGGATTTAAATTAGCTTCTGGGTGAAGAAACTGTCTCACAATGAATATGTTGCTATTTCTCACCATTAGGTGTATGGTCTCAACCCCTTCTGCCTTGAGGATGAACTAGCAGGAGGCCCTCACAGTTAGTTGTCAACAAAAAAGTCCTCGTATGTTTTCTTTTACTCTTGACCTAAGAACAAGGTTCTAAAGAACTCTTATCTTTTTATCTATAATCAGCCACGAGTAGTTGAGTTTTATTGTTTATTTTGTGTTATTGAACATTCTTCTGGGAGAAATTAGGAAGAGAAAGAACAGGAAAAACAGGCAAACAGCAGATTTCTCTTCACTTAAGACACAGAGTCATGTATACAGATTTTTTTTTCCTGAGGTTATTAGCACAGACCTAAATTTACCCAGTGTAATTAATTAGCACACACAGAAGAACTAATCAACACTGATTGACTATTGTCATTTGGAAAAATTTTATTAGGAAAAAAGTAATTTTCCAGTTGAGTCATCAAATTGAATATGGATAATTGCATTGTAGTTGACAATAATTGTTTTGACAAATATTTATGAAATATGTCAAGTTAAATCCTCAGAAACATGTTTAATTTTAGTGATGTTATAAAACACAAAAGCCTCAAAAACTGTCAGTAGGAGAGTTAGCATTCCATGAAACCCTGTCTTACAGTTAATTTGGAATAAGTTTGAGAAGAGTAAGATGTGTTCTCATTATTTGTCTTATTGCACTGGAAATTTTGACTGATGGGACTTTAAAGAAAGAAAGTAGTTGGTTAGAAGAAAATCCACTGTAGCCATATGTAAAATTGTAGCTGGTTTCTCTATATTCAGACCATATAAGAAATCATTCCCATGGTGAGTAGTTACTGAGATTTTCTTCCATTTCAAAGTAATGCCATTAATGAATCATCAATGGAATTAAATATTATATAGTTTTATAAGTTGACACAGGGAGGAAATCAACCAGCTGATATGATGTCACTAATAAATATACAGAATAATTAATCTAAAAAATGTGTTGTTATGCTAACAAATTTTAATCTGCAGTATAGTTTTGTTGTTTTCTCGTTATCCAAAGCTCACATCTTATAGTGTTGCTAATCAAAAGCAATGATATTTCAACTTGCAGTACTCAGTGAGTCAACCTAAGCAGT